>NC_083884.1:73005387-73333721 GCF_032452875.1 Bos javanicus
GCTCCTCCGAAAGCCCGAGCCTGGCCAGTCCTGGAGGCTCTGGAGCAGAAGGGGCCCGTGGGGCAGGCCGGGGGTGGGGACCCTGAGAAAGGTCCCTGAAACCACCAGGAAGGTTGCTGAAGCATCACAGTCAGAGCCTGTGCCGACCCCTGACCCTGACCTTGGAAGCGGGCATCCTACCGCCCCCGCCCCCTCCTGGCCCGCCCAGCGTCTTCCCCTGTGTGGGGAAGACACCCTCGATCCTCGGGGCCAGGCTGGGGGAGGGGGGTGGGCAGAGTGGCACCTCCAGCCCCACGGCGTCCTCGGAGAGTTTCTGCGCTCGAGCACCGCATGTGCCCAGGGAAGACAGCAACGTCCACCAGGACGGGAAGTCACCGTGCTCCAGGGAGAGCAGGGCCGGGACAGGCTCGGGGGGTCCAGGCCCAGCACTCGGGCTGCACACGGCCAGGCTGGGCAGGAGGGGGCCTCAGGGGGCACGTCCACCACGCGGGACGGACAGACAGGGGCACGCCCCATGGGGTCCCTCCGTCCACAGGGCCCGGCCCAGATGAGGGCGACGGTGGCATGGATGGCTGGGCACCATGTCCACACCCAGACTGGGAGAGGTGGCACCAGATGCCGGGAGGAATGGGGCAGCGGGGCTGGGGGCTGTGCCAGGTGTCCCGTGGCTTTCCACCTGCCCCCGCCCTGGGCCGGGCCCGCTCGCCCCCCGCCCCGTGTTCCCCCAGCCCTTCCTCCCATCCCTGAGCTCGGCAGTGCAGCCTGGGGGCTCAGTCACTCCCCCAACCATCTCCTGCCATCCTTCTCCAAGGCGTTGAGCTGAGAGGCGCGTTGAGGCCCAGGGAAGGCCCATAGCCTCTGCTCGCCCAGGCCCCCCGGACAGACTCCGGAGCTGGCCTGACGCCTGGAGGCCAAGGCCTCGCGCTAAAGCTGGGCGCGGGCTCCGTGCTTTTCTCCTTCACTTTGATCTATGCTTGAAATTTCCAAATAAAAACAACATCCAGACTGATCAGCTGGATGTTGTGCAGTGATAACCCCCCATGCCGTCACACCCCACCTCCGCTCATAAATCAGCTTATGGCTGTGATAGAGCAGAATCCCCGACACGCCGCTGGCTCTAAGGTCAGTAACAACGCTCAGTATCCAACCACAGAGCTCTCTGAGGATGCAGGTGCCTCTCAGGGCTGCAAGGAGCTGCGTCCTCTGGGGGCAGGGGGCCGGTCTCACGTGAAGCCCCCCAACCCCCTTGGGCCCTCCTGCCAACGCCCCACGTGATGCTGGCGTGCCAACCGCACTTGCGTCCCTGCCTCACCCCACCGGCCAGCTCGCTGTCCCCTGGCCCCGCGCTGGACCTGGGAGCCAGACCCCCCAGCGGGGCCCTCCACCTGGATGCACACGTGGGCTCCAGATGCTGAAGGCCGGGCGGCGCCCCTGGAGCACAGCCACCGCAGGCCCACCCTCAGACCCGCCGGGTAAAGCGCAGTGCAGGGTGGGGGTCCTGGGCGCCCCTCGGGGAGGCCTCCAAGGCCACAGCCAAAGTGGGGACTCCTCCCTGGCCAGGCGGCAGGGGCTCCTTCACAAAAAAGCCCGTGGGACCAACGGCCTGTGGCCTGGGCTCTGCCGGGGTCTCCCACAGCCCCCACCCCAGCGCCAGGGTCTCCTTCCTCCCAGCCCACAGCCCAGCAAGGAGGGTCAGAAGCTGCCCTGGGTCCCCATCTGCCCGGCTCAGCCGCCGTGCCGCACGCCCGGTGGCCACCTTAGCCTGGGCTGAGTCCTCCTCCTGGGACCCTGCTGCAGACCTGGCCCCCTCCCCACACCCCCAGTGGCGTCCTCTCACTGGGGTGCGTGCTCAGCCCTCAGCCTTGGCTGTCTGTGAGGGGCTGGAGCCCGGGACTGCGACCCCCAGCCCCGCCGTGCTGTGTGGCCGGCCGCCCGCCAGGGGATGGCCCTGGCTCTGACGCCCCAGGGAAGCAGGGGCCGCCTGGGAGAATCCACGCCTCCATGCTGCAGGTCTGCAAACAAGTTTACTGTCAGGCACGCAGTGCGGCCCCTTGCTTGGACGGCAGGCGCCGTGTCCAGCCTGGCTATGCTGCAAACAGCAGCCACCAGGGCCCACACGGCTGCGTCAGGACGGGGAATTGGTCCCGGGCAGGAGGGGGGGCCTGAGCGACCCGGGGGGCCCAGGACCCACGCCTCTGTGCCCGCACCCTCTCTGTGCTGAGTCACGTGGGCGGGTAGAGCGACCAGATGCTGATGCGCTGGTCCCCGGAGCCCGCAGCCAGCAGGCCCGTGGTGTTGAAGGCCACGCAGTGGACGGTGGCGCTGTGGAAGGCCAGCACGGCCAGCGGCTTCATCGTCCGCCACTGAAACACGCGGACACGGTGGTCCCAGCCCGCAGTGGCCAGGATCTTGCTGTCTGGCCGGATCTTGAGGTCGGCGATCCCGGGATTGATGAGCTCGTGGGTCCCACGCACCTGCGATCAGATAGGCAGGGAGACGTCGGGTAGCTCCTTAGATCGGCTCCTGACGCCCACCCCCGGATGCCCTGCCCCCAGGACATCCCATTCCTGGACGCCCTGCCCCTAGGAGCCCCCCCGCCAACCCTTCATCCGGGACGCCCCTCCTCCTCCCCATCCATGGTGACCAGCAGCCCTGCGTGTCCCACGCCCTCTGCCCCTCCTGCCCAGGAATTCAGGCTTGGGGCTCAGCGCCCCAGCACCAGAGCAGCCGCTCCTCTGCTGCACATGCAAGGCCCCGAGGGAGCAGGCAGAGCACACGCAGCAGGCCTGCGCCCCAGCTCTCACGGGCAAGGACCTGCCCGTCTCTCCTGGGAGCTCTAGCCCTGGGATCAGAGCGGTGGATGCACTGGAACCCACGTGGCCTGCTTTGGGGGGCTGTTAACAGTGGGGACCGAGAGGGGGTCCCTGCGGAGCAGGGTGCGTCTAGGCCAGCATCACTGCCTGGGAGGGACCCAGGGGGCAGGGGAGACCTTCCCTCCTCCTCCTGGAAGCTGGGAATGCCCGGGCTGGAGAAGACGGGCCATCCTTCCTGCTGGCTCCAGGGATGGTCAAGGGGGCAGGGCCCTGTCCCTGGTCCCTGGATGTGTGGGCAGCATCTCCCGCCCACTGGCCTGTGTATCCCGCTGCCAGCTTCGGTGGGGTGCCCCTGGCAGGGTCAGGGAGTAGGCGGGCGGGCCGCGGCCAGCAGCGGAGCAAGGGGACGCCTGGCCGACCAGCCCAGGCATGGTGGGAGCGCGCCTGACTGGCATAAATCAGCCTCTTCAAGGATGTGGACCTGCCTGAGGAGGGAGGCAGGGCAGTCTGCACACCACCTGTATGAGGGCGGCTGCGGCCCAGAGCCTGCCTGAGGGGCAGAGCTGGGACCCCCAGGTGGGTGGCGCCCAGCGTCCTGGCGAGGGTGACCCAGGGCCTGGGCACCATGGGCCCCGCTGAGCCCGCCCGGACCAGGACCCTGGGGAAGGACCCGGACACCAGGGCTTGCTTGGCGCGTGACCTCAGGTGCTGGGAATGTGCTGGGCCCATCTGGTTCCCATTACCTCGCTCCGCTCCGCGCGGAGCCCCAGCTGCGTCTGCAGTGCTGGCCTGCCTGCCTGCCTGCGCGGAGATTGATTTGGGCTCGTTGGAGCCGTGGCCGCGAGGCGAGGCACATCTCTGTTCACGAGGCTCCAGGGTAACACCGAGGGCCCGCGACTCGCGTGGACACCAGCGTGCCCAGGCCCCCGAGGCCTCTGGGACTGGCAGCAGCAAGTGGCCAGGGGGAGAGGCGCCCCCGGGACAGCGCTGAGTGAGGCCCAGCAGCCTCCCTGCCTCCCTCTCCTCAGGGTTCCCAGTTTGTTGGCGACGGCACCTCGGTTCTGTGCTGGACGTGCCGCACGCGCTCTAAGTCTTAAATCTCTGTCACTGTTCCCCCCACAACGCAGGACGGATCAGGCCGACCTGGGCCAAGACAACAGGAGGGGCGGGGGGCCTGGGGTCGCCGCAGCAGGCGGGGCCCTCCGGAGAGCCGCCTGGTCCCCAGGCCTCAGCCACTTGGGCTGAAGTCCAGGCGACACTGGGAAGGGGCGCAGAGCCCACGGTACTGGGGGGGCTGCCTCAGCCCCACCAGGCAGGAGCAGAGGCAGAGGGCACCCTGATGTCCACCTGGGGGCCCTCCACCCTCAATGTGAGGTGAGCACGGCACGGCCCCGCCCACCTCAGGGATGTCGGCTCCCACCACCCACGTCTGGGACTCCGAGGCCTTGGAGACTGGGGAAGCCCCACCCCACAGCAGAGTGCCCTGTGGGGAGGTGGTCTGCCCCACTGCACGGGGCCGAGGGCTCGCTGGGACACAGGCCAGGCAGCTGCCGTGCTGGTCTGTGAGCGCGGCACAGGCAGGGATGCAGGGGCAGGCTGATGCCAGGGGAGCTAGGGTGCCACCCTGTCTGCGGGCACACGGGACCTGGCTCAGACGCCACCTGCAGCCACGACCACTTGCTCTGCTTCCAGCGCAGGCCTCCTGAGGGGGCGCTTTTCCGGAAGCCATTGCCCTCCCCAGCCACTGGAGTCCAGCCTTAGCCCCCCGCTCCTACCTGGGGCTCCACCCTGGCAGCCCTGACCCGCGGTCCTGCCCCCAGGAGGGGCGATGCCTGCGGGCATGAGGCCTGTCCCCATCTCTACCCGGGCCCGCCTCCCCAGGGGCAGGACCTGCTCCCTGGCCATGGGGGTCTGGGCTCCTGGGCGAGGCCCCCCTGTGGAGGGTCTGAGAGACACCCTCTTCTGCGGCCTCCAGTCTGCGGGGAAGCCCGGGCCACACAGCCCAAGAGGACGCAGCCAGTGTCCCACTCGGCTCCCCCCGGGGCCCTGCTTCCCCACACCTGGGCCCTCGGAACCGGCTGTGGACAGGTCTCAGCCTCCCGAGGCTTCCTGGCTAACCGGGGCTCCCGCCCCACCCAGAAGCCAGCGTGCACCCAGGCTCCCCACAGGGCTGGGCACTGGGCACCCAGACGTGGTCCCAGGGGCTGCGCAGCCATGGAGGGCGGGCAAGGCTCCGGTCACTTTGCCTCAAGGCCCCCCACCCTGCCGGGCAGCTTGCAGACGGCTACAGGCGCCTCACTGGGGGATTTCTCCACGTACAGTTTGGTTCTTTTTTTTTTGATTAATCAGTTCCTTACTGACCAAATTCCTCTGAGTTTTCAAACTGGCTTGCACAGCGCGGATCCCACATGCCTTTCCCCTAGATGGACGAGACGTGACCGCTGTCGGCCAAGGCCCGAGAGAAACCCAAGCCCTGTGAGCGGCTCAGGAGTGCGGCCCCTTGCCCGCTGCCTGCCCGCGCCGGCCCTGATGATTAATTAGCCAGGGGCCTGCACCAAGTCCTTTTCATGCCTAAATATTGTTTCAGCCCATCAGACCGCCAGCACGGAGCAGGATGGATGAACCCGCGGCCCGGCTCGCTGACCTGCAGTGCCTGCTGCCCCTCCAGGCTCCAGACGGCCAGCACCTTCTCCGCAGAGCCCGACACGCCCCTGGCCCTCCGCGGGTCCAAGGCCAGGGCCATGACGGGCTCCGAGTGGCAGGCGACACGGCTGCACACCTTCCGCGTGGAGATGTCCCACAGGGCCAGCGAGCCGTCTTCGTAACCGGCCAGGAGCAGCGGGCGGGGGCTGGACTCGGCCTGCGGGGAAAACAGGGTGTCAGCGCCAGGGGAGAAGGGGCTGGGGACGGGCCGGCCACCCCGCTGGATTCGCGTGCCTGACAGGCAGTCTGGACCAGCACCGGGGGACACGGGCCACGCCGGCCCTCCGGCTCCTTCCCACTGCTGACATGCGCGGCCACCCCTGGGCGGGGCCGGCCACCTGTCTGGCAAGCCAGCCAAAGAAAACCACGAGCCCCGTCTCCATGAAAAATGAACCTTCTGCACTTTGTCAACGTCGCCGCGAGCCCCCCGCCTCCGACCATCAAGCCCGCGGAGTCAGCGCCCCGCCCGCCACGTGATGGATGAGGGCGCGGGTCAGAGGCTGCATAGCGGCCACGAGGGGTGGGGGTGCGTATGGACCCCAGGCCAGCCTGGCACCAACTGGGAGCGGCTGCCCCGGGACTGCTGGCTGAGCTCCCGGGTCTCAGAGGTGACTGAGAATGCCCGCCCCTCAGCTGGGCTGCGGGACTTCCCTGACCAGGGGCTCAGCGGCCGCCCTGGGCCCTGGACGGCCGGCGGGGGCCTGGCCCGGGGTTGCCGAAGCCCCGAGGAGGGAGGCTGGTGCTGGATGCAGTCTGGGCCTCACTGGACATGGCCCTCCTGCGGGCCCGGGGCTGCACCGCAGGTGTGACCTAAGGATGCCAGGGACAGAAGGGGGTGGGGAGCCCCGCATGGGCCCACCCGGGGTCTGGAGGGATGGGAGGACCTGTGTGCCTGGCTTTCTGATGACCACAGGAGCGCCCGGGAGAGAGGAGCAAAGTCCAAGGAAGCGGCCGTGAAGACTGCTGGGCCTGGGTCCAACCCCCGGGGGCTCCGCCCTGGCCCCCCCGCTGCCCCCACCCGTACACTCCCCCTGCACTGGGGGCTGCCCCGCTCCTGGGCTGGGGCGCCCCGGCTGAGTGAGGGCTGCATGCTGCTGACCCGTCCAGGCCCCACGTGGTGGCGGGGGCACCAGAGCTCCTGGTCCAGGGCCCACCCCCTGCGCTGAGGCCCCTAGGCCCCCCCGATGCACACAGGGTCCCCGCGGCCCAAAGACCGCATGGGCAGGCCCACCCTACTCACTCAGCATCCCCGCCAGCCTCTGGGTGTGCCGGCCACAGGGGCCCCAGCACCTCCAGGTTCCTGGGGAGCCCCTTGGCCAAAGGGCGGGCGCTGGAGGGCCAGCCTCCAGGTCGGGTGTGCATGACCTCTGACCTCCCATGTGACCATCCTCCTCACAACACAGGCCATCCGTTCTCAGGAGCGGGATGGACAAGAAGGCCTCTGACGACTGGTCAGGGCCCCCGCCACACTTGGATCTGTCAGCGGTAGGCAGTCCAAGCCCCCAGGCCTGGAGATGCGTCCAGGGCCGACTCTGAGCCAGGGGCTCCGGGCTGGATCCACATCAGCCAACGCAGCTCGGTGTGTCCGGCAGCCACGTCGCTCACCTTGATGAGTTTGTACATCCTGTTTCTACACGTGGTTCTGGTGGAATTCCTACACCATTAGGCAACGACGCTGACGGCGTCTCCAGGGAGAGTGAGCGGATGTGATGCGTCCCCTCTGGGGCCTGTGAGCACCCCGCCCCCCCGAGCCCGCCAGCCCGGCACCCACAGCCTCACTGTCCAAGAGAGTCTCGGGGCCCACGCCGCCCCACGCCCCCGAGAGCTGCTCTCAGTTCAAAAGCTGTGGGGGCAGCGAGTGTGAGGAAGGGCCAGGAGTGGGGCGCACAGGCCCATTCACCCCGCGGGGCTGCATCTACCTGCAGGGCTGGACGGCTCCCCTGGTCCCAGTGGCACAGGAGAGCGGCCCTGGTCAGCGGCCTGCTCCCCGTGGCGCCTGCGACTGCAAGGACACCCCCTGGACTCTGGAGGGCATGCCCTGGGCTGTCCACTCGCTGCCACCGGAGCATTGACGCCCCGGTGACCGAGGCTGCCCCCACCCTCGCCACAGCCTCGGAGATGCCTCCTGACTGCGAATGGTCATCAAGATCGGCCAAGCAAGGAGGACACGGCCACCGGGCAGCGCTGAGCCCCCACGGGCTGGAGAGCTAAGCAGCTCGTCCCGCAGTCAGAGGCCACGTGGCTTGCACGGTGGGCCAGCACCGCCCCCACCGGCCCCACGCAGACCAGAGGACAGCACGTGGCTCCCCAGGGAGGTTGCCGCTGACCCCACTGCCCGAGGGGTCTGCAGGCACCCTTGCAGCAGGAGCGGGGCAGGCTGGGGATGGCACAGCGGTGGAGGAGGGGGACCAGGAACACCGTCCCCAACGGGCATGACTCACGCCCGGGGGCGTGGCTGGGGCGTGGCCAGGCACGGGGCCTTACCTGCCAGAGCTGCAGGCACATGGGCATGCCCAGCCTGGCCCCCGCCTCGGGCTTCAGGCAGCTCACTGACGTCTTGGACGGCAGCTCCAGAACTTGGACCTGACAGCAAGAGAACAGGCGAGTCTGGGCTGGAGCCAGGTCGAGTCTGGGCCGCACGCACAGGAGGCTCAAGGCTCAGCTTGGTGCTGTGGGCCTGTTTGCGCCTCTGCACGACCCCCTGGGTCCCAGGCCACGCAGGATGCACGCGTCACTCCCGGGTCACTGGCGGGGCCCTCGAAGGTGTCGTTGTCCAGCGGCCACCTGGGGCCTCCCTCGTGTTGACCTCCCGGCCGGGCGGGCGGCTCTGCCCGACGTGTTGACTCAGCGCCTGGTGCCCCTGCCCTCCTGGCGCCCCCGCCTGGCTAGGCCTCACATGCGGACGGCCTGGAGCCTCTGGGCTGTCCTGGGCCCAGTGCCCGCTGCTCCGCCTGCGTGTAGCCTGTGCTCAGAGTTGCCCACGCCAGCACAGACCCTCCTGGGTGCCCTGCCTGGTGGCCACCCTGTGGGCGAAGCACCACGGGCAGTGTGCCAGGGGGGACATGGGCAGCCCAAGTCTCCAGACAGCGAGGCTGTGGTGCAGATGGGCTGTGGCATCAAGACGATGAACACCTGCTGGGAACACAGGACCCCTCGGAGGTGAAGCAGAGGTGCCGACGTGCAGGGCGGGGGCGACGCTCTCACCAGCACCACACGCGCGCACACACGCCCTCCACACCGTCGTGTCTGCAGGGCTAGCTTCCGCCCCGCACACCTTGTCCTCACTGCCCCAAAGACGCGGCAAAGAACCTGAGCCACCAGAGGGCCGCCCCACCACGAGCTAGGAACGCGAGGCGCCCCCACAGCAGCCGTGAGCTCAGGACAGGCGCCAGCAGGACGAAGGACGCTGGGAGGACGCAGAAGCCCAGGGTGCGGCCCGGACGTGACCGGGCAGACCAGGAGGACGCGGGGGCCTCTCGGGGGAGGTCCCCCAGGCCTCAGACATCCAGGCCCACCCTGGCCAAGGGCGGGGCCCGGGGGCCTAGCGCCTGCATGTCAACGGGACTGGCCAGGGGTTGGGTGGTGCTGGCGTGAGAGCTCTTGGCCACGGTCCCTGTGGTCAAGGGTGCGGGGGGCCTCCTACACACTGCTGCTCCCACCTGGCATCCAAGGGCACGTTCTGCTTTCAGAAAGATGTCTGGTCTGGGCAAGTGTGGCCACCCAGACGGCTGGGCTGGCGGGGCGGGATCACGTCCTAGTCACATCGGGAGCCCCTGGGCCTGTGGCCTGAGTCCAGGCGGGAACATGGGGAATGGCCCGCTCCCAGGAGGCGGCCGGCCCTGGCCCAGACCCCGCCGCCTGCTCGGGAAGGGCAGGCACGGAGGAGGCTCAGCACCGTCTCGCTGCTGCCGCGGGAGAGCGTGGAGCCCTCTGTCTTCACATTAATAAAACTTTTAACAGGTTTTTGGCAAATTGGCAACAAAAGCACATGTAGCTCCTAATTGGAGATTTGAGCGCCTCGGCGAACAAACAGACGCCTGTTCCTGCCTCGTTATTTACGAGCTGGGTCTGCTCTGAGATTCACGGCTCCTCTTGGGCGCTGGCCAAACTTCCCGGGTGCAGGGCTTGAGTGCCCGCCCAGCCCGGCCTGCCAAATGGCCCTCAGGGAGCAGGGACAAGGTGGGGGATGGAGGGGGTGCCACCCCCGGGTATGTGGCTCCAACCCCCCCGACCCCCATCCCCATAGGCCCCACCCCCAGGCGCAGCTGACCTGGCCCTGCTCAGCCTGTGCCCCCCGACAGTGACCCTGGGGCCCTGCTCTCTGACGTCCCCTCTGTCCTGCAGTCGCCACCCTGGTGCGTGTCCCCCAGCAGCGTCCCAGCCCTGCCCAAGGCCTCACGTCGGTGCCCAGTTCTGACCTGAAAGGCCGCCTCCCCTGCTGGCCTGGCTCTGCTCCTGACGCCCTGAGGGCCTCACGGAGACCCCAGCCTACCTGGGCCCCCTGCCCAAGCCCAACACCAGGGCCACCCAGGCGGCCGGCCACAGCTGCTCGGAGACCCCAGAGCCGCTTGGGGCTCACTCACCTCGTCACTGCCCCTCCCAGGCACTGCCAGCATCCAGCGCTGCGGGCCCTCGGCCAGGACGGAGGCCCTGCAGAAGCCCACGCTCTCCAGGTGCACGGCGTCCACCACAGCGTTCCTGCCTTCCGCCAGGTCCCACACGCACAGCTGCAGGTCGCGGCCCTGGCTGCCAGAAAAGGAAGCGGCAGGCCGTGACCCTCCCGGTGGAGGCCACAGGACGGCATGGGACCCCTCATGGGGAGGGCCCCGGCTCCTGCGCTAAGAAAGGCCACACTTACACCTGCGGCCCAGACGTGCTGGCCTGAGGTCCGAGGCAGACGGGGAGCAGACACCGAGGACCCCACCCACCGTCTGGCACTGACGCTCCAAAAGCTCAAGCCTGTGTCCCTGCAGCGGCCCCTCGCTGGCCCTCAGGTCTCCCATCCGAGGAGCCCAGGAGGAGGGGCCATCGCTGACACGTGCAGCACGCACACACCCCGGAGGACGAGGCGCGGACGTGGAGCGTCTCCTCCCGACAGCCTGCCTCAGCAGTCCGACCTGAGAACCCCAGGGGTCCAGAGCAGGCGAAAGGGGCCGCCCACGGGCACAGGTGCGGCCTCGGGTGTGCGAGCCGGGCCGGGGGGGTGTCTGCGGGGCCTGGTGAGGCCGGCCCGGGCCCCAGCTTTGTCCTCCAGCCCAACATGAAAGGGCACCTTCCCTTCAAGGGCCGTGTAGGAGGCTGGACTTGCAAACACAGCTGGGCCCCGGCCGCCACTGCAGCGGCACACACCTGGCCCCTCAAGCACCTGCGTGTTCTGCATCCTGCCCGGCAGAGCACCGCGGCCAGCTGTCATGCACGCACGCCAGCACCCCCACAATCGTCCCGCATGCGTCCGCAGGCCGGCTCTCCAAGGGGCCCGCCTCCCGTGGGGGCTCCCCCAGGACAGCCCAGGGTGCTTGGGGGAGCAGGGGGCCCGGAAAGGCCTACACCTCCACTCAACACCCAGGAGGAAGGTGGGGGTGGCTCAGCGGGGCCCTCGGACACGGCCCCTACTCCAACCATCACGGAGAGAGTGAGGCCCATGTGCAAGGGGCGCGTCTGTGCAGCTCAGGGGACGGGTCGAGGCCCTGTGGGGCTGAACAAGCATACGGCCAGGGCATGGCCCTAGACTCACCCGGCCTCAGCCGCCCCAGGGCTCGCGAGTGGCCTGTGTCCAGCACAAAAGTGCTTTGAAGCCCCCTGGGGCCTAGAGGCCTTGTTTTCTGGGGACCAGCCTCCACGGTGCCCAGGTTTCAAGTCCAGAGGCCAGAGCTGCCCTGTCCGGGAGTTCCAGGGCAGAGGGTGCCCTGAAAAGCCCTCTGATGTCTCAGCTATCTGGGGGTGTGACCCCTGAACAGAGCAGAGAGCCCCCAGACAGCAGTCACTCTGGCAGTGGGGCCCCCATCCTGGCCCTGCCCCACCCGCACCGTGCCTCTCTCCAGGGGAAGGCGGAGGCCCCCAGAGTGCCCCACACCCCCCAGCGCTCAATGGCCGCCTCCTGGCCGACTGCCCAGCCTGGGCGCGTCCCATCACCTCCACGGGCCCCTGCCCTGCTGCCAGCCCCCAGCCCCTCCTGGGATGCACAGGCCAGGTCCACTGCAGCCTCCCCCCACCCCAGTCAGCACCGCCGCGGCCCACCTGAGCAGCTGGGGTCCCTGGGGCAGTGTGTGCAGCCAGGTCACACACTGGCCCCCGTGGCCATCCAGGGCAGCGAGTGGCCTCCGCGTCTGCAGGCTCCAGACGTGCACCAGCCCACGCAGCGACCTGTTCAGACAGCGTGGTCAGGGACGGCCTTGGGGGTGGGGGGTGGGATGCAGTCAGGCTGAGAGTCAGGGTGGGCTGGAGTCAGACTTGGGGGGGTCGGGGGGCTGGAATCAGGCTAAGAGTCAGGGTGCGGCCTGCAGTCAGGCCTGGGGGTTGGGGGGTGGGCTGGATTCAGGTCTGGGGGTTTGGATGGGTTGCAGTCAGGCCTGGGTGTGGGGTGGGGGCTGGGGGGACACCACTCGGCTGGTGAGCAGGAGCTCCAGCCAGCAACTCTCAGGGGACGGCTGGCCACACGCGCCCAGGAGACGCGCTCCACTTCCAGGCAGGGCGGTCGAGGGGGCGACAGCGTGGGCCCTTCCCCAACCTGCTCCTGGCTGCCGGGGCGGGGCACTCACCCCGAGAGGAGCAGCGGGTGTCCCTGGGCTCCGTGGCAGAAGTGCAGCGCGTGCACAGCCGAGCGGGCACCGCGTAGGACGAACTGGGGGTTGGGCACGGGGGCTGCCATGTGCTCGCCTGTGGACGGAAGGGGGCGTGAAAGACCGTGGGCTCCTCAGGACGGCACGGGCGCCCCTGGGTCCCCCAGACAGCAGGCCCCCCTCGCCTGGAGCCCCCGCCCTGCCCTCTGCGCCCCCAGGGGCCCTTCCCACCCAGCCCTCCCCGTGCAGTCAGAGGCGTGCAGGTCCGTTCCTCACAGGGCTGCGGGCTCGGGCCCCCGGCCCCCCTGCTCAAGCAACGGGCCAGCCAATGGCCTTGTCCAGCCTGGACCCTGCATGCCCCTATGGTGTGCAGACAAGACGCAGGCCCGGTATCCTGCCACTGCCCGGGAGGGCCGCTCTCACAGAGCACGTGTCTCGTGAGCAAGGCCTGCGGGTCCCCCAAAGGAGGAGCTGCCAGGGCCCCTCCAAGCCCCTGCAACCACCCTGCCCCAGTCCTGCTGGTGGCCATGGCCACGGCCACCTGTCTGGCCGCAGGTCCTGAGCCAGGTTGAGGGCACAGCAGGGAGCAGAGCCTGGGGCGGCCGAGGGGCCGTCCTGCTGGGCCCCAGGACAGTCCCCCGAAGTCTGCACACAGCCATCAGAGTGCCACGGGGCCGGGGCCGAGGGCTCCCACGATGCAGGCCCCCGGGCACACGCATACACGCAGCGCCAGCAGAGGCCCAGTCCGCACTTGCCATCGCCGCGGCCTGACGGGAGTTTCCAGAACCTGCACGGGGCTGGCTCCAGCAGATGAATCAGGTCCCACCCCCACCCCGTTTCCCAACGGAAGGACGTGGGGAACAAACCCGTCACATTGCTGTTACAACAGCCGGACGCTCAGGCCAAGACGAAGCCTCAGCAATTAAGGGCTCCATCGTTTCAGGCAATTAAAGTAAACGCTTTATTTAAAAACTAATTAATTCTAGCTACATATTTTTCCCATGACAATACCCCGTGATGACTTGATTTATGACGCCTAATTATTCTTTATTAATCTAATTGAGAATAATCACATCATCCCATCTCCTGGCAGGGGGCCGCCCAGAGCCGTGAGCACCCAGCCGCCTGGCCGCCTCACCCCTGGCTTGTCACTATCCCCCTCGGCGGGCAGAGGAGTCCGACAGCTAATCCACAGAGCACAGGCCTGGGTCTGCGAGATACATTCCTTCAAAAATTAAAAAGGGAGAATCTGACGGCTCTTCCACCACTGTGACACATGCCCCCGGAGGCCCCCAGACGAGGAGGCCATGGGGGTGATGCTGTGCAGGGGTCCTGGCCTTCTGCAGGCCCCCCAGCCCCGCCCCGTGTGGGCACAGTGTGGGGCAGGAGCCTGCGGCTGACCCCTGGCCGCGGAGGACAGGGCCCAGGGTGCTTGGGGGCAGGTCACTGCACAGGAGCAGCCCCTGCGCAGGCGGGACCATCAGGCTGAGCCAGAGCTGGAGCTGCGCCCACGGCTGCCCGACGTTGCCCAGCAGCTCTCAGCCACCTCAGGCCCAAACCGCAGCCTGAGCGTCATTCACGAGGACCCGAGACGAGGCCTTGGCGGTTCACACGGAGCGCCCTGGGTGGGCCCCGTCAACAGCACGAGCAGACGAGGAGGCTGGCCCCGCAGGGGGCCTGCAGGGGCCACAGGTGTGGAGGGACCGAGCAGAGCGCAGGGCTGGGGCAGACAACAACACTGAGCGGCTCTGAGGCCCGAGACGGCCTGAGCTACACGGAACGCGGCCCACTCAGATCCGGAGAGACCCGGCCAGGGAGAGGCTGCTGGGGGCAGGGGGCGCGCTGGGGCTGCAGCGGAGACGCTCCGTCCATCATGGGGGACAAGGACAGGCTCCCCGTCCACCACCTCCCGGGGGACACGGGAGGACAGGCCTGTCCGTCCACCCAGGCCTGTAGGAACCTCCTGAAGCACCCACAGGCACCCAGAGAGGACATTCGGCTCAGACTCAGGGTAAAGGTCAAGGTCGAGGGAACAGCAGGGCAGCTCTTCTGAATTCAGAGGGTAAGGAGCACACTGACACGCAGCCTCGGTGAGGTCCTGGTTTACATCGAGAGCCCAAGATAAAAAGGGATAAAGCAGACTCAAACATTCAAAGGCAACTTCAGCACGGCAGCAGCAAAGAAAACCAGCAGCGAGAACTCAACAGGCTCCTTGGACACAAACAGCATGCCATCAGAGAAAACTCCACTACAGTCCCAACTAAGAAGATAAAAGACTTAACCATGAATCGTTTAACTGTTGCACATCAAAAGAGCTAAAAACCTAAAGTATCTTTAAAACACGTGGAAGTCTTCAAAACGAAGGTAGAGCTAAATGCCAGATAGAAAACTGGGCAAAAGACAGTAACAGACAATGCACGCACGGAGACAGGGGAATGGCCTTGAAGGTGAGGAGAGGCGCTCCCACCTGGGACTAACGCCGCCCCAGTGGCTCTGGTTCTGGCCGGATGGAGTGGGCTCAATGCTGACTGTCGCCTCTCTCTTTGGCCAACTGCAAAGAAAACCTCCAGGCAAAACATCATTAGCGATCACCATAAGCTCCCAGAGCGTGGGACCTGGAGTAGCTCCTCTAGGCCCTCCTGGGCCCGCGCAGCCACCGCTCCTTGGAGGTGAGTTTGCTCCTCCCGGCCACCGCCCCTGACCTCGGATGTGGGGTCAACCTCTGTTCGTTTCCAAGGCAAACCATTCAATATCACAGTAATCCAAGTCTATGCCCCAACCAGTAACGCTGAAGAAGCTAAAGTTGAACAGTTCTATGAAGACCTACAAGACCTTTTAGAACTAACACCCAAAAAAGATGTCCTTTTCATTATAGGGGACTGGAATGCAAAAGTAGGAAGTCAAGAAACACCTGGAGTAAAAGGCAAATTTGGCCTTGGAATACAGGATGAAGCAGGGCAAACGCTAACAGTTTTGCCAAGAAAATGCATTGGTCATAGCAAACACCCTCTTCCAACAACACAAGAGAAGACTCTATACATGGACATCACCAGATGGTCAACACCGAAATCAGACTGATTATATTCTTTACAGCCAAAGATGGAGAAGCTCTATACAGTCAACAAAAACAAGACCAGGAGCTGACTGTGGCTCAGATCATGAACTCCTTATTGCCAAATTCAGACTTAAATTGAAGAAAGTAGGGAAAAACCACTAGACCATTCAGGTATGACCTAAATCAAATCCCTTATGATTACACAGTGGAAGTGAGAAATAGATTTAAGGGACTAGATCTGACAGATAGAGTGCCTGATGAACTATGGACTGAGGTTTGTGACACTGTACAGGAGACAGGGATCAAGACCATCCCCATGGAAAAGAAACGCAAAAAAGCAAAATGGTTGTCTGGGGAGGCCTTACATATAGCTGTGAAAAAAAGAGAAAGTGAAAGTGAAGTCGCTCAGTCGTGTCCGACTCTTTGCGACCTGTGGACTGTAGACCACCAAGGTCCTCCGTCTATAGTATTCTCCAGGCAAGAATACTGGAGTGGGTGGCCATTTCCTTCTCCAGTGAAAAGAAGAGAAGCAAAAAGCAAAGGAGAAAAGGAAAGATATAAGCATCTGAATGCAGAGTTCCAAAGAATAGCAAGAAGAAATAAGAAAGCCTTCCTCAGCAATCAATGCAAAGAAATAGAGGAAAACAACAGAATGGGAAAGACTAGAGATCTCTTCAAGAAAGTTAGAGATACCAAGGGAACATTTCATGCAAAGATGGGCTCGATAAAGGACAGAAATGGTATGGACCTAACAGAAGCAGAAGATATTAAGAAGAGGTGGCAAGAATACACAGAAGAACTGTACAAAAAAGATCTTCACGACCCAGATAATCACAATGGTGTGATCACTGACCTAGAGCCAGACATCCTGGAATGTGAAGTCAAGTGGGCCTTAGAAAGCATCACTACGAACAAAGCTAGTGGAGGTGATGGAATTCCAGTTGAGCTATTTCAAATCCTGAAAGATGATGCTGTGAAAGTGCTGCACGCAATATGCCAGCAAATTTGGAAAACTCAGCAGTGGCCAAAGGACTGGAAAAGGTCAGTTTTCATTCCAATCCCAAAGAAAGGCAATGCCAAAGAATGCTCAAACTACCACACAATTGCACTCATCTCACACACTAGTAAAGTAATGCTCAAAATTCTCCAAGCCAGGCTTCAGCAATACGTGAACCGCGAACTTCCAGTTGTTCAAGCTGGTTTTAGAAAAGGCAGAGGAACCAGAGACCAAATTGCCAACATCCACTGGATCATCAAAAAAGCAAAAGAGTTCCAGAAAAACATCTATTTCTGCTTTATTGACTATGCCAAGGCCTTTGACTGTGTGGATCACAATAAACTGTGGAAAATTCTGCAAGAGATGGGAATGCCAGACCACCTGACCTGCCTCTTGAGACATCTGTATGCAGGTCAGGAAGCAACAGTTAGAACTGGACATGGAACAACAGACTGGTTCCAAATAGGAAAAGGAGTATGTCAAGGCTGTATATTGTCACCCTGCTTATTTAACTTCTATGCAGAGTACATCACGAGAAACGCTGGGCTGGAAGAAGCACAAGCTGGAATCAAGATTGCCGGGAGAAATATCAATAACCTCAGATATGCAGATGACACCACCCTTATGGCAGAAAGTGAAGAGAACTCAAAAGCCTCTTGATGAAAGTGAGAGTGGAGAGTGAAAAAGTTGGCTTAAAGCTCAACATTCAGAAAACAAAGATCATGGCATCCAGTCCCATCACTTCATGGGAAATAGACGGGGAAACAGTGAAAACAGTGTCAGACTTTATTTTTTTGGGCTCCAAAATCACTGCAGATAGTGACTGCAGCCATGAAATTAAAAGACGCTTACTCCTTGGAAGAAAAGTTATGACCAACCTAGATAGCATATTGAAAAGCAGAGACATTACTTTGCCAACAAAGGTCCGTCTAGTCAAGGCTATGGTTTTTCCAGTGGTCACGTATGGATGTGAGAGTTGGACTGTGAAGAAAGATAAGTGCCGAGGAATTGATGCTTTTGAACTGTGGTGTTGGAGAAGACTCTTGAGAGTCCCTTGGACTGCAAGGACATCCAACCAGTCCATTCTAAAGGAGATCAGCCCTGGGTGTTCTTTGGAAGGAATGATGCTAAAGCTGAAACTCCAGTACTTTGGCTACCTCATGTGAAGAGTTGACTCATTGGAAAAGACTCTGATGCTGGGAGGGATTGGGGGCAGAAGGAGAAGGGGACGACAGAGGATAAGATGGCTGATGGCATCACTGACTTGATGGACCTGAGTTTGAGTGACTTCTGGGAGTTGGTGATGGACAGGGAGGCCTGGCGTGCTGCGATTCATGGGGTCGCAAAGAGTCGGACACGACTCAGTGACTGAACTAAACTGAACTGAAGCTCCAAGAAGTGAAGGACGGCAGACAGACTTTGGAGGCAGGCAGGAACTTGGAGAGCTGAGCTGAGTGGGGACAAGCTTCCTGCTTCTGTGTTTGCGTCCTGGGGCACTGCCTTCAGGCTGGGTTGGGCTGCAGGGCTGCGAGGCAGGGGTGGCTAAGACTTGGAGAGGAACTAACTTCAGTGCAGGGAAAAGTCTGAGTCCTGGACTGAGCTAAAAACGTAATACACGGCACAGAGAGAGCGTCAAACATCCACCATGACCCCGGATTCTGAAGAGTCCGGGTCTGACTCCCCGATGGTGTCTGCTTCTCTCTTCTCTAGGCCCTGCCCCAGGCGTGGCCCCAGACATGGAGCTGTGCAGGAGAAGTGGCTCTGAGGGCCACCCCAACTTCATGGCCAGAGGGACCGCACAGAAAGGGCCCCACTGGATCCTGTGTGAGACAGACGGCAGAGAGCAGAGGGCTACAGACAGGCGGTCATGGAATGAACCCCGGAAAGCCTGTGCTCACCTCTGAGCTGTGTGGGGTGGGGCGGACCCACAGCAGCACCAGCGTCAACACCTGAGCTGGGACCACCGAACACTGCCCAGGCCTCAGGCTGACCTGAGTGGCTGGTGCGCGGGCCCAAAGCAGAGCGCTGGAAGCTTTGGAGACGGACATGTGAGCGAAAAACTGCGGTCCACGAAGTGGGGAGGCCGTCTGACGGGGTGACAGCCTGCTGACACGACACTCAACGTTCTCCAGGGGACCCAAGATCACAGTCCGTCCAGGCTACAACATGAAGTTACTCCACACACAGAACCAGGAAATGAGAGCAGTTCTCACAGGAAAAGACAATTCACAGATGCCAGCCTTGACGGTTCTGAAGTTGGGAACAGCAGATGAGGGTTCTGAGCGGCCTCTGTGCTTGTGCTCCGGGAGGTGAAGGTAAACACTCTTGAAAGGAACACAGGGAAGTTGCCAGCAGACAGGTTCCTAGGGCTTCCCTGGCGGTCCCGTGGCTGAGACGTCGCAGTCCCAGTGCAGGGGCCCAGGTCTGATCCCTGGTCAGGGGACGAGGCCACGCAGGCTACAGCTAAGAGCTGGCGCACCCGCTAGTAAATCCAGATAAATGTGTGTGTGTCTTAGAAAAAGAAGATATGAAGTGGCAAGTCAGGACACGAGAACATACTCACCGGCCCTGTGCGTCAGGGAAATCTAGTGACAGACACAGCCACACGCCCTGCAGGCTCACGGAGCGGCCAGTGTTAAAGACGGGCTACGCCGCCGGCCGCTGGGACCCATGTGACGCGGGGGAGCTCTCCCAGGGGTGCACTGGCTCAGTCACTTCGGAACGCAGTTTGGCTGTCTCTAGAAAAAGGCCCCCCCCACTAGGGATGGTCCTCACAGCCACGGAGGCCGAACACACGGTGATGGGCCCCACACCCCAGCAAAGCAGTGCTGACCAGGCTCCCCGCAGGTCAGCCTCAAACTCGCGGAAAAGCAGCCTGTGGAGGAGAGCGGACACCGTGACGCCGTTTAGATGAGACTGTAGAAGGGGCAAGCCGCCCAGCGGCCACAGGAAGCAGCTGAGGGCCCCTGAGGAGGGCTGGTGGGGGAGCGGGAAGCCGGGTGAGGTCGGGAGGCGGCCCTGGGCGCTCCCCCAGGACGACGTGCGTGTGTCTCCGGGCGTGTGTGCCTCAGGTGCGGCAGTGCTTACACAGGTGCCGGAACGTATCCAGTTATCTACTTCACGTGTGTGTGCTTGAGTGTACGTCAGTGTTATTTAAAAACACTCAACAGTACCTAAACCAACGATGTGAGCAGACACTTCACCTGTAAGGTGTGCAGACGGTGAACACACAGCTCAGCGCCCTTAGCCTCGGGGAAATGCAAACAAAAGCACCACAGCTCAGGTGAGGCTGGCAGAGCCGCCGAGAGGACGGAGCCTCACGCGAGCCCACAGCCTGCTGGGAGGTCCAGAGCAGCAGAGTTGCACCGCCAGCGCTGTGACCATGGGACACCGGCTCTGCAGAAACGAAACCGTGCCTGAGCGGTCTGCTCTGTTCACATCATCTCTCAAATGCAAAATGACCAAATGACCACTCACCCTCGAGCAACAATGCAGGAACCCAGTACTGAGGAACGCAACGCTGTGGACGCGACCACGGAGGACGGGAGCAAGGACTAGCCTACATTCTGCACGGCCTGGTTCACTGGGCATGCTGGAAATGGCAGGTGCCAGGGCTCAGGGGTCAGGATCCAGGGTGCGCAGAGGGGAGGGGCCCCTGAGGGGGTTTCTGCCTGCATGCTGGAACTCCCTATAAGCATGTGTCGTAAGGATCAACCTGAGGCCACAGTGATGAAAAAACAGCTGAAGATATGGGCCAGCATATGGGCCAGGCAGAGACCTGCGAGGAGGTGGGCTGAACCCCACCCCGGAGGCCACCTTCCTCTGGGGAGACGGGGCCCGTGTGGACAGACGTTCTCTGGGTACGGCGCGTGCAATGGCCCTTTATGTGGGAGGTCCTGCTCCCTGAAACCGAAACCCCAGGCCCGTCCTGAGGAACATAGGTGGCAAGTCCCAGCTGAGGGCACTCGCTTAGAACTGTCTCGGGCGCCACAGCCCACAGGAGCCCCCACGGATGTGACAACTGAGGGCCACGTCCCAGCTGGGACCCTGGGGAAGGACTGGAGGGAAAACGAAGGAAACTGGAATAAGCCCGGGTCTGGGGGGGGTCACAGTGTGTGAGATCGCTCATTCCGCACGGGATGACCGCGCCAACTTGGGGGCGAGCACCCTCCTGCCATCCTCAAGGAGGCCAATCTCCAAATGTGGCTTGGGGAATATTTGGGGGCTACTGCTTCTCGAGTGACTTACCACCAAGATATTATGAAAACCCAGCTTCCTATCTACATTTTCTGGTTTTAGATCCAATTTCTCATTCCAGTTAAGGGGACTTTAAACAGACTCACTGCCAGTTTTTAAGTGCTTTTCCTATTTAAAGTGATTTCCCACCCTATTTTTGCCCTAACAGACTTAGATCCTAAAATGGACTGGAATGGGTAAATTTAACTCAAGTGACCATTATAACTACTGTGGGCAAGAATCCCTCAGAAGAAATGGAGTAGTCATCATGGTCAACAAAAGAGTCCGAAATCCAGTACTTGGATGCAATCTCAAAAACGACAGAATGATCTCTGTTTGTTTCTAAGACAAACCATTCAACATCACAGTAATCTAAGTCTATGCCCCGAACAATGACGCTGAAGAAGCTAAAGTTGAACAGTTCTATGAAGACCTACAAGACCTTCTAGAACAAACACCCAAAAAAAATGTCCTTTTCATTATAGGGGACTGGAATGCAAAAGTAGGAAGTCAAGAAACACCTGGAGTAAAAGGCAAATTTGGCCTTGGAATACAGGATGAAGCAGGGCAAACGCTAACAGTTTTGCCAAGAAAATGCATTGGTCATAGCAAACACCCTCTTCCAACAACACAAGAGAAGACTCTACATATGGACATCACCCGATGGCCAACACCGAAATCAGATTGATTATATTCTTTGCAGCCAAAGATGGAGATGCCCTATACAGTCAGCAAAAACAAGACCGGGAGCTGACTGTGGCTCAGATCATGAACTCCTTATTGCCAAATTCAGACTGAAATTGAAGCATGTGGGGAAAACCAGTAGACCACTCAGTATAACCTAAATCAGATCCCTTACGATTATACAGTGCAAGTGAGGAATAGATTTAAGGGACCAGATCTGATAGACAGAGTGCCTGATGAACTATGGACGGAGGTTCGTGACATTGTACAGGAGACAGGGATCAAGACCATCCCCATGGAAAAGAAATGCAAAAAAGCAAAATGGTTGTCTGGGGCGGCCTTACAAATAGCTGTGAAAAGAAGAGAAGTGAAAAGGAAAGGAAAAAAGGAAAAATATAAGCATCTGAATGCGGAGTTCCAAAAAATAGCAAGGAGAGATAAGAAAGCCTACCTCAGTGATCAATGCAAAAAAACAGAGAAAAACAATAGCGTGGGAACGACTAGAGATCTCTTCAAGAAAATTAAAGATACCAAGGGAACATTTCCTGCGAAGATGGGCTCAATAAAGGACAGAAATGGTATGGACCTAACAGAAGCATAAGATGTTAAGAGAGAGGGCAAGAATACACAGAAGAACTGTACAAAAAAGATCTTCACCACCTAGATAATCATGATGGTGTGATCACTCACCTAGAGCCAGACATCCTGGAATGTGGAGTCAAGTGGGCCTTGGAAAGTATCACTAAGAACAAAGCTAGTGGAGGTGATGGAATTCCAGTTGAGCTATTTCAAATCCTAAAAGATGATGCTGTGAAAGTGCTGCACTCAATATGCCAGCAAATTTGGAAAACTCAGCAGTGGCCACAGGACTGGAAAAGGTCAGTTTTCATTCAAATCACAAAGAAAGGCAATGCCAAAGAATGCTCAAACTACTGCACAATTGCACTCATCTCACACACTAGTAAAGTAATGCTCAAAATTCTCCAAGCCAGGCTTCAGCAATACGTGAACCATGAACTTCCAGATGTTCAAGCTGGTTTTAGAAAAGGCAGAGGAACCAGAGACCAAATTCCAACATCCGCTGGATTATCAGAAAAGCAAGAAAGTTTCAGAAAAGCATCTATTTCTGCTTTATAGACTATGCCAAAACATTTGACTGTGTGGATCACAATAAACTATGGAAAATTCTGAAAGAGATGGGAATACCAGATCACCTGATTTGCCTCTTGAGAAATCTGTATGCAGGTCAGGAAGCAACAGTTAGAACTGGACATGGAACAACAGACTGGTCCCAAATAGGAAAAGGAGTACGTCAAGGCTGTATATTGTCACCCTGCTTATTTAACTTCTATGCAGAGTACATCATGAGAAATGCTGGACTGGAAGAAACACAAGCTGGAATCAAGATTGCTGGGAGAAATATCAATAACCTCAGATATGCAGATGACACCACCGTTATGGCAGAAAGTGAAGAGGAACTAAAAAGCCTCTTGATGAAAGTGAAAGAGAACAAAAAAGCTGGCTTAAAGCTCAACATTCAGAAAAGTAAGATCATGGCATCTGGGCCCATCACTTCATGGCAAATAGATGGAGAAACAATGGAAACAGTGTCAGACTTTATTTTTTTGGGCTCCAAAATCACTGCAGATGGTGACTGCAGCCATGAAATTAAAAGACACTTACTTCTTGGAAGGAAAGTTATGACCAACCCAGGCAGCATATTAAAAAGCAGAGACATTACTTTGCCAACAAAGGTCCGTCTCATCAAGGCTATGGTTTTTCCGGTTATCATGTATGGATGTGAGAGTTGGACCATAAAGAAAGAGGAGCGCCGAAGAACTGACGCTTTTGAACTGTGGTGCTGGAGGAGACTCTTGAGAGTCCCTTGGACTGCAAGGAGATCCAACCAGTCCATCCTAAAGGAGATCAGTCCTGAATGTTCATGGGAAGGACTGATGCTGAAGCTGAAACTCCAATACTTTGGCCACCTCATGCGAAGAGCTGACTCACTGGAAAAGACCCTGATGCTGGGAAACATTGAGGGCGGGAGGAGAAGGGGATGACAGGCTGGATGGCATCACCAACTCAATGGACATGGGTTTGGGTGGACTCTGGGAGTTGGTGATGGACAGAGAGGCCTGGCGTGCTGCAGTCCATGGTGTCGCCGTGAGACACGACTGAGCGACTGAACTGAACTGAGACAGATCCATCAGTATCGGACCCCACAGGAGGTGTCCACACTCAGCTAACCAGGTGACTGGGAACCTTCATCTGCACGCTCGCGGCTCCTCCTGGAACAGAGGGGAGTCGGGAAGCAAGAGGCCTCCCTCATGTGACGTGGTCCTGCCGGCAGGCATGCCCTGAGGAATGCCCTGTGGTCCTGCAGGCAGGAGGAATCGAGACCCGTCCCTCCCGGCCTCCCGGGCCACACCTGAACAGGCCGTCATCCTTACTGTCCTGATCAGCCTGGACCACGGCAAGGCCTAAACCCAGGACTGGCTCCTGGAAGCAGCGTCACACCCGTCCTGGCTGGATGCGGGTTCTGCCCACCACCCCCCAGTTCGGAGCTGTGGGGAGGTCTGTGGAAGCCTGCAACACGCCATGGCGCTCCTGTCGCCGAGGCCCATGGGTCAGCGTCCTGTCCACAGCGCTGGCTCACTGGTGGGGGCGACCCCGCCCCGAGCCACCAGGGAGGCCAGTCCTGCCCACGACACTGCGGGGAACCCTTGGTCCAGTGCAACTGCGCGTCTGCCTGGGACCCCAACTGCACAAAGGAGCGCCTCTGGGACCGGCGGCTGGCTGCGGAGTCAAAGGCTCGCGTCACAACCCTCCCGCCGGGCCCCTGCACCTTTGAAGCCTCGGTGAGTGATTGAAGCGTCTCCTTTCGGAGGGCAGATAGTGCTGCGAAACCCGACTCTAAGCTCCGGGATAAAGGTAGTTTGTTTCCTCTCAGCCAGTCTGTCAACACCTCCTCAGTAATTAGCCCTAATTATTACCAAGGGCCGGCCCCCATTTGGTTATTAAATCAGAAATAGTATCGTGGCTAGCCATCTGTCAGCGCCTGCTGGGCGACCTTGGATTCACTGGATCCTCTGTCAGTATCCGTGGCTTCAAAGACATAGGCCCGGGAGGGGCTCGGGCGGGCAGCTCAGGGCTGCAAGGGGGTGGGGGCCAGGCCAGTGCCCCAGGTGGCTTCAGGGCCCGGGAGGCAGGAACCAGGCACCCAGGAGCCCCAACCTGCACCCCGTCCCCGACCCACCACCCCTGCCTCCCAGCCCGGCATGGCTGTGTGTGGGGAGGGCGGTCAGGAGCAGCCCGACGGCCCAGCGGCCCGCCTCAGCACGGCCCACTCCCCGAGTGCCTCCATGGTGTGGCCTCACCCACATGAGCTGCGAGGGCCAACTGGCAGCCGTGGGCGCGCAGCCGCCCATCAGACCCCTTGGGATGGAGGGACAGGCCAGGAGGAAATGCCAGAGTGAGGGGCCGCTGCCCCAGGAGCTGGACGCGACAGGAAGGCAGGCCATGCGAGCGTGCTTGGCCAGCTGCCGGCACCGGAGGGCAGGTGGGACCCCGGCCTGTGTGTCCCTGGTGCGGGCGTGGAAAAGCCCCTCGTTGCCCAGGACGTGGGCCCACTCCCACCAGGAGGTCTGCCCCCCAGGGCACGGCAGCTGAGGGCTGACCACGCTGCCCAACGGTGCTCCACAGGGCCTGGGATGCAGCCGACACCCACGGGCTGGCACCAGGAAGCTCCAGGGAACTTGGAAGGGCCCATACCTGCGGGGGTAAAGGGCGCGCCCACTTGGAGCCCCTTGGCGGCCAGCAGGCAGCCCAAGCAGGCTGCTCCCGCATGGGCTCACCCCAGCCGCTGGCCGGGCCAGCGCTGCTCAGACGCACAGGTGGCCAGGGAGAGGCGGGCCCGTGACTCAGAGACCGGACCGGAAGGGTGGGAAGGGGCTGGCGAGGGTGCCTTGCAGGCCAGGCGACCTGAGTCACGTGAAGGAGGAGAGTTCAAACTGGGGGCACAGGGTGGCATCCCAACACTGCTGCCTGGGGCTGAGCAGCTCGGCAAGCGGGGCGATGTCGGAGGGACACTCACACCGGCACCCAGAGGTGGCTGGGACGCGAGACCATGCAATCCACGTCAGGTGTCGACAGGCCAGCCACGCCACCAAGCCCACACCCATCGGAAAGGCCAGGTCAGCGGCCTGCCGCCCTCCCAACCCACAGCAGGCCAGGCCACGACTGACCAGGCTAGACGGAGGAGGGCCAGAGGTCGCGGTGTGACCAGGTGGACACATCCAGACTCCTCCATCCAATCAGAGACGAGACAAGACGACACTCACTTCCCGTCTGCATGCTTGCTTTGCTGTAGCAGCCTCCTCCTGCCAGGCTTCCCAGGGGGCTCGGTGGTTAAGAATCTGCCTGCAATGCAGGGGACACGGGTTCAACCCCGCATCAGGAAGGTCCCCTGGAGCAGGGAACGGTGGAAGTGGCAACCCACTCCAGTACTGCTGCCCGGGAAATCCCACGGACAGAGGAGCCTGGGGGGGCGCAGTCCAGAGGGTCACAAGAGTCGGACACGACTGAGGGACCGAACAGCAGCCTCCTGGCTTCCAGACTCGAAGCTGTTCT
The DNA here is from genome assembly GCF_032452875.1 of Bos javanicus. Classification (NCBI taxonomy): domain Eukaryota; kingdom Metazoa; phylum Chordata; class Mammalia; order Artiodactyla; family Bovidae; genus Bos; species Bos javanicus. Next base: position 73,031,287 of record NC_083884.1, read on the forward strand.
GCTCACGCGGTGTCTGTGCCATGAGATAACACACATGCACCCAGAGGCTTTTCCGTCACGGTAGAGGGTGAGATGACGCCAGTGTCTATTTTACTTAAAACGTTTAACCAGCTGGTTATTCGTTTTTCCTAGAACGACTTCTCACCTGCGCTTAGGTTTCGACTGATCCTTTTTCGGTCTTCTCCAGAACTCTAAGACCCACAGGGCCCTGAAGCGCTGGCCCAGCTGCCCACGGGAGCCGGCCCATCCACTCGTCTGTACTGACCTACCGAGGTGCCTCAGCGCCCGTTACCAGGACCCCGCCCCGGCCCCGAGCAGAGCGGGCCTTGGTCACTGCGGCTGGCCCTGAGCCTCACACCCAGTCTGCAGCCCACTCCTGCCCTCGCCGGCGGCCTGGAAGCCGGTCCTCGGGGCCACATTGCTTCCCTGAACCTCCGCGCCCCCCGCTTCAGCCCCAACTCCTTCAGCCAGACCTCGCACCCCCCACGGCCCAGGCAGGAGCCTCACCTGCAACGCCGGTGACCATTCTCACACTTGGCCACAGATCCCGTGCACGTGTAAGAGCCCCGCCCGGGGACACCAGGCTGACTGCTGGAGGCCCCGCCGCGGGGCTCGCCGTCTGCCGGGGACATGGCCGTCACAGCACAGGTGTGTGGGCTGAGGCAGAGGTGCAGTGGGCGGGACAGCTGGGGAGGGCAGCAGGGCCCAGAGGAGACCGGACCTGGAAGGGGTCCACCTGGCGGGCGGGCGGCTGGGAGCCCCAGGGGCACCCTTCTCCACCAAGGCCCTCCCGCTCCTACCCAAGACTGAGAACAGCCACTTCCTCCAGGCGGCCTTCTTAACTTCCTGCCCCGAGGACGGACGCACCCGGGCAAAGCCTGGGGCAGTGGTGAGAGCAGACGCCACACAGGAGTCAAAAGGGCTGGCACGCAGGCTGGGGCACCCAGCACTGAAGGGGCGGGGACCAGGCCACATGGATGTCTGACAGGGATGATCCAGGGACCTCGGTCCGGCCGCCAGCAGCGCCCCTGCCAGGTCCAGGGGCCCCCAGGGCCTCGGAGGATAAGGGGCACAGGGCAGAGACCACCACGCCGCGGGGAGCTGTCTGCGCCCAGACACCCTGAACACACGCACCCTCCGCCCAGCAGCGGGCGCAGTGCCCAGGCACCATCTGGAACCACACCAGGCATCCAGCAGGGCCACCCCACCAAGACAGGGCGCGCAGGCCGCTTCGCCGGGGCCACCGCCACACCTGTGCAACCCGTGCTCAGATGGGAGCCGCAGATGGGGGTGCGGATGGAATGGTGGCTCTCCTAGGGTCTTGGTGGTGTCCACCGCCCCCTGGGGGGAACCTGACGGTAACTCCTGGACACCCTGGGTGAGAGGAACCTGGTCTCTGGGCAGGGGCTCAGCTGATCCTGTACGTGCAGGGGAAGCTTTGGGGGCGCCTGCCCTGGCTGGGGGGCGGCTGGCCCCATAGGACCAGGACTGTGTGCAGAGCTGGACAAGGCAGGAGGCCCTATGGGCCTGGGCTGCCCTCTGTGGCCAGCAGCTGCTCACAGCGAGTGTTTCTGGATGTGGAGTTGAACTAGAAACAGCAGAGGCCCAGAGCAGTGGGGCCAGGCCTGGGCGGAGCGCCCGTGTTGCGAGCCGGGCCTCTGAGAACCTAAGTGAGCACTCTCACCACAGGCCACTGTGGGGCCACCGGTGGCTGGCTCGAGGCTGGAGGCAGGGCCCAGGGCACTGCAGCGCGGCACTCGGCAGGGCCGTCTGGAGCTTGAATAACATCCTCAAGATCCTGGGGATAAAGCCCATGGTCGTCCCCAGTCCCCGTCGAGGCACGGGGCTGCCCACGCCCAGGCTCGGTTCGCCAGGTGCCTGAGGTTGTCCCGGCGGTGTTCGAAGTGGGAGGTCAGGCAACTGTCCTGCTGCACCAGGAATCGGTCCAGCAGTGCAGTCGAAGGCGCCTGGGGCCGAGCTGAGCGTGCAGGGGGGGCCCTCTCTGCGACACAGCACCACCCGCCGAGCTCGTCTGCTCCACAGTCGTGTACACGCGTGGGGTCCCCACATTGGACCGCTCAATCCAGGAATCCTCTGTCGGGGGAGTCCACGACCCAGGAGAGGCCCCGTGCATCTGCTGCCAGGGGTGTGCGTGGTGCAGCTGGCCACCACCCAGACAGCACAGTGAGGGCCCTGCCACCAGCGACGAGGCAGCTGGGAGTGGACGGGAGCTGCCGTGCCAACCAGAGAGGACGCGAGGAGAGGGGCCCGGAGGGTGGGCAGAAGCAACAGACACACAGGCAGAGGCAGCTGAAGAGGGGCGCTCCAGGCAAGTGCTGAGCGGGCAGCTGACTGCGGCCGCCTCAGGAGAGCCCAGGAGAGCCGATGGGACCGAAAGCCGCAGGCCACCATCCAAGACAATCTGTCCAAAAACAAGGCAGGAGAAGTGGGAAAGAGGCCCCACCATCGCCCCTGGGCAGCCGACCCTGGGCCCCACTGGACCTCTCCGAGCAAGGGGCCTGGAGACCCACTGGGGAGGCCAAGAAGGCAGGCAAATGCCGCCTGGCCCCTTCAAGGACAGGGTGTGATGGCAGCCAGGTCCACCCAAGAGAAGGAGGGCCCAAGTCAGGTCCCCCGGGCTTCCTGGGACAGCCTGGATGGCTGTCAGGGAATTTCAGGAGGAGGCTGACAACAGCAAGGCCCCGGGGCCTCTATGCATGGCCAACACTGACCCTGACGAGGCTGGTCCTCTTGCTATGTCTGAGGCGCGGTGCTGAGTGAAGTCGCTCGTCTGCAGCCACGTGCCAACCACTCAGTGAAGGTACCGCCGACCCTGGCCTGAGACTCCCCTGGCCTACTCCAGCACACATCACCCCCCCCCCCCGTCACCCACGACGAGTCAGAGTCCCATGGATGGATGCCCCTCACGCCCACCCTGCACTGTCAGGCGCTCAGGATCATGAGACCCCCAGAGCACGGCAGCTGTTACCCGTCTGCCCTTCAGCCCACCCACACCCCCATCCAGACCCCTGTCCCTACTCACAGGGCAGCCACCCCCACTCCAAAGGCCTCCTCCCTGCATCCCCCTCCCTGTCAACAGCCCGGCATCCAGCCCCTCCCGGCCGACAGCTTTAATTCCGCTTGCTGTGTCTACTCTCGCCACTCCAAGGTCACCACGCAAAGGGCCACCTGCTTAAGTGGGCCAAAGACACAGAGCAGAGAAGGGGCGGTTCCCATCAGATGCACGGAACCTGCCTAAGGGCTACCCCCTCCCCAGTCTCCTTGCAACAGGATGTCCACCCGTGGTCGGCACAGCGCGCCCCGCTTCACCCCTCTGGGGGCGGTTTCGCCAACAAGGCTCCACACCCGCCCCCTCCACCTGTCGCCCACAGACGCCGGCCTGCACTCACCTTCGGGGCGGCTCCCCGCGGATCCACCTGCCCCCCCCACCCCGTCTGCCGGAGCTCCTCCAGGGGGCACGGCCTGTAGGTCCTTCCGCCCCGCACCCCAGGGTGGCCCCCGGTACCTCCCTCCGCACCCACTCCTCTTGTGTGCGTGTTGGGGTGGGAGATACTCCACCCAAAAGCCCGTCGCATCCTGACACTAACACTCTGGGGCGGCAGAGGACGCAGGCGGCAGGTGAACGCCGTGCACGGCCCTGCCCAGCAACCCAGAGTCCCACCGGCCGCTGACAACGCGCTGCCCACGGAGCACTCCGGCCCCGGCCCCACGAGGAGAGGGGAGGCAGCGGCCGTGCCACCCGCCCGCGCTACCTGAGGGAGCCGGGTGCCCAGCCCGACCGGCCCTCCCCCGGATCGCGCGCCGCCGCACCAAGCCCACCTACCTGCGGCCGCGCGGCGCCACGACTGTGCCGCTCCCTCGACGGCAAGCACGGAGCGGGCGGGACCGGCGGCGCGGGCCGAGGTCGGGAGAGAAGGAAGGGCGCAGACCCAGCCCGCCGGCCCTCTGAGGACCGCAGACCGAGCGGCCAAACTGCCGGCCCCGCCTCGACGTGGGCCCCGCCCCCTACGTGCGCGCGACCGCCCCTTACGGCCCCGCGCCGGGCGCGACCACGCCCCACGCCGGTCTCCCGGCGGGGCCCGCGCCTGCGCCCTGCGCTCGGGGGCTGCGAACGCGCAGGCGCTTCCGGCCCCGCCCGCGGGCGGCGCGGCGCGGGGATTGATGGGAGCGCGCCGTGCCGTGGGCCCCCCGGAGCGCTTCGCGCTGGGGGCGCTTGCGCAGGCGCGGCCGGGGCTGCGTCCGGCGGTGGACGTGGCGCCGGGCTGAGGGCTGACTCGCTGCTGAGAGACCGCGGCGCCCTCCGGCCTCCGCGGGCTGAGGGTGCGTCCCTTGCCCTCAGTTCCTGCCGAGCGCCAGGAGGGGTACCGGGAGGGTTGGCACAGAAGGGCTGCGTCGCCCGCCCGCCGGACGGCGTGTCTGCAGAGTGCCCGTCGTGGAGGCCCGGCCAGGGCCGAGCGCGGACCTGCGCCCCGGAGCGACAGAGCGGGGCTGTCCGAGGACCGTCCGCCGTGGGCGAGCCGGGGGGAGCCGGCACGGACCCCGGGAGCGCAGCTGCGGGGGCCGCTGGCACCCTCCGAGCCTACTCCCCGGGGACGCCCCATGCGGGCGGGTTACCAGGGCCGAGGTCACCGGGAGTGGTGTCAAACGAGCCCCCTCTCTGCCCTGGTCTAGCGACTCCTTTCATGAGACCGTCCCTGAAATGTTATCTGCGTTTGCACCCAAGCTTACTTGCTTTGATCCTTGAAACGGAATCAAAGGTTACATTGTACCTTCTCAGGGTCTATGGGCCTTTCAACAGCCTCGCCAAAAATAATAGAGGTGGCACCCAGCCAGGAAACGCCTCCTGGAAGTGTGAATGAAAGTTGTATTTTTCGGTTGTGTCTTTCCTAATTGACCTGATAATTTAAACTTCCTGCTTCAGAGGAGACGGGGAGTTCCCGACTGTTAGGCAGCTCAGGGAGGTCAGTGGAGAGAGTGGGCAGCTGGCTTTGTGCAAGGCACTCATCCAGCTGGGCCATGCCGTCAGAAAACACATTCTTGGGTCCAAAACGCTTTTTTTGTTGTTATTGTTCAGGTCATCTATGTATATGTATTTTAATTGTGGTAAAATGTAATAATTAAAATTTATCGTAACTATTTGTAAGTATGCATTCAGTAGCATTAAGTACATTCATATTGTTAGGCAAACTTCACCACCATCATCTCCAGGACTTTTTCATCCCCATCAAACACTCCCCACCACCCCTTTCCCAAGCCCCTGGGGACCTCAGTGCTACTTTGTTAGTTTGCCTCTTCTAAGTATCTAATGTAAGTGGTGTCACATATTTGTCATGTCGCTTAGAAGAATGTTCTAAAGGTTCATCCACGGTGTGCACCTATCAGAATTTTTGTTCCTTTTTAGGGCTGGATAGTATTCCTTTGTACTGTATACAACATTTTGTTTATCCGTTCATCTGTTGGTAGACACTCGTGTTCCTCCCGTCTTTTGGCTGTTGCGATTGATTCTGTTGTGAATGTGGGTATACAAATATCTGTTTGAGTCCCTGTTCTCAGTTCTTTTGGGTGTATGCCAAGGACTAGAATTGCTGGGTCACATGGTAAGGCTATGTCTAACTTTTTGAGGAACCGCTAAACTTTGCTGCAGTGGTTGCATGATTTTTCATTCCCACCAGCAGTGCACAAGGGTTCCAGTTTCTCTGCATCTTCACCAACAGGTGTTCTTACCTATTTTTTTTTTTTAATAGGTGGCCTAATGGGACCTTGTGGTTTTGATTGGCATTTCCCTAGTGACCAGCGATGTTGAGCATCTCTTCCTGAGCTCATCGGAGCTGGGTGTGTGTTTGGACTGGGGAGCCCAGAGGCCGTGGGCAGCCTCACGCGTTCAGTTGGTGTCAGGACTGTGGCTCCCCAGAGCCAGGGCAGCCGGGAAGCGGCTCCAGGCCCTGGTGTGGGCCTCTCCCTGGCCGGACCCGCTACTTGCAGCCCTGGAGGGCGGGTGGGAGGGCCTCCAGGTGCAGCTCCTCCCCTGGCGGGCCCAGGCCCCAGGCACTGATGGGCACACGCCTCTGGGAGGAGGCAGGCGCCGAGCGGGTCTCTGACCTGCAGAGAATGGCTGATGGGAACAACGCTGCACTTGTATGAGGTCTTCCCTTTGAAAACCAGATACTCCCTGAGCTATGGAAACCCAACTGCTGGCTGAGCGTCAAGATGTTATTATTACAATCACCCGGCCCGATTCCAGCCACCATGGCAGGACAATGTCCCTTTGAGGCCGTGCGGAGGACTCGCCTCCTGTCCACCCTCTCCCACAGGCAGGGCCCTGGCTGTACCTATGCGCCCGCGGGACTCCTGCCCAGAGGAGCTCTGCTCATCGGTCTGTCTCATCGGGTGGAGCCCGAAGGAAATGCGTCCAGGTGTTGCTTGACTGCCTCCTGTCCTGTCTCACGTCTCCACCGTGCTGGGACCTCAGGAACGACTTAGGTCTGCTTGGGGGAAATTTTCGGGTGTGAAAAAGTCTTCAAAGACACGAAGACCACTGGGGCCTCTTAGCCATCCTGTCATGGGCTGCGTGCCTCGCTAACATCACTATGAAACGGGGCCCATGGAGGGCATGCCCAGTGCCTGGAGCCCTCGCTGGTTCACTGACTGGCAGCTGGGGCAGAGAGTGGGGCCTGCAGGCTCCTGACCACCAGCTGCTACGTAGCGAGGCCATAGAGCGTCTTGTTCTTGGTCCCACTTTATTCCCAAGCTTTTGGTGTTATTTGATCATCAGTTTTATGCCATAAAGATCCTGATTTTATTAGGAAAAAAAAAAAAAAACCAACAAACATAATCTTGTGGAAGTGCAAGGCAGGATCACCTTCCCATGAAACCCTAGAGCCAGAGCCTTGAGGCTTGAGACAGGCCTGTGCATGCTCAGTCGTGTCCTACTCTGCGACCCCAGGGACTGCAGCCCAGCAGGCTCCTCTATCCATGGGACTCTCCAGGCAAGAATACTGGAGAGGGTTGTCATTCCCTCCTCCAGGGGATCTTCCCGACCCGGGGATTGAACCCGCCCCTCCTGAGTCTCCTGCAGGTGAGTTCTTTACCAGTGGGCCACCTGGGAAGCCTGAGACAAGCCTCCCTCTCCTGTTTGCTTCTGCTGTTGCTGCTGGGCAGCCTGAGGAGTGGACGGGGCAGGACGCGCCAGGCAGTGAGGGCTCCACGGTTCCTGAGTTCACCTGGGTACGTCAGGGTTGGGTCTTCACCCTACAGGTGCCCTGATCCCACCGGGGGGTCGGCTCCAGGCAACAGGCACATGGAGGGAGGGGGTGTCCTCCTGCTGCCGGTTCGACGGCGCTGGGACCCCAGCTTGGTCTTCAGGATCAGGGACACCCGAGCAACATAAGGGATTAGGCAGGCTCAGCTCTAAGAGGCTCTGCTGGCCCCAGGGAAGCACAGGTGCTTGGCTGGGGCCCAGGGCATGCAGAGCTCCCAGAGCCCTTGGGGCAGGCCTGGAAACCCGAGAGCCCTCCAGGAGCTGGTGATGGAGGAGTGGGCTGGGGGAGGGCAGACGGGGAGACAGCGGGGGCGGCAGTGGGGGAGCAGGGGGTGGTTTGCAGGGGGTGGACCCGCTGCGCTCCCTGACAGACGTCAGACCCAGGTCTGGAGGCTGTGGCCCACCTGTCCTGAGGCCGGGCACCTCGCGGTCTCCTCCCTCCCAGGGTTGCCTCAGAGACCTAACAGGTCAGCAGGAGGAGGACCCTGGACCCTTGGGGGCAGGACGCACACCGCTGTCCTCTCCGTCCCCAGGCACTGCAGGAGGTCAGGTCCAAGGGGTGCGGTCCGCGGCCATGGGGATAGGGTGTTGGTTCCAGCAGACGCCTCCTGACGGGGCCAGGCCAGTGGTGTGGCGTGCCGTGGGACCTTGGCGCGATGGTGGGGGCAGGACAGGGACACTCATGGGGCTGTCTGGGCTCGGTCATCTCAGGCCCAACCTGCTGGCCTGCTCGCTGGGGTGGAGGCACCTCCCAACCTGTTTCTGGCAATGACCTGGACCCAAGGGTGTTCTGAGTGGGACCAGCGGGCTGGGCCCAGGTGAGGGCACCCAGGGACCCTGGGCCAGGCAGGGGAGGGAAGTGGCTTCCAGGGAACTCAGGGACAGGTAGGGACAGCCCCGAGCTGGCAGGAGCGTCTCGTGGAGGACCCGTCAAGGATCAGATGCTTCCGAGAATGACGTGAGCTGGGCGGCCCGTGACTGGAGCAGGGTGCCCGAAACCTGAGCAGGGTCCGCAAGGCTCAGTCACATGGCCTGGCAGCCCTGGCCCCTGGATGAGTACACTGCTCAGCCAACTCACGAGTCCCTCTTGCAGAGCCTGGGGCCGCCTGGCAGCTCTGAGTCAGGCGATGAGTGGTGGGTGAGGGTCTCGGGCCCAGTGCGGGGGCCTGCTTCAGGCCAAGGCATCACCCACGTCTGAGCTACCGCCTGACATGTGTCCACACACCCTGACCTGCAGGTGCTGCCTGATGCCAGCTGTTGTTACAGGAGATCTCCATTTGGAGGGACCCTGGACGCACCTGGCGGGTACCTGTTCAGCCAGGCCTCTGGCCACAGGAAAGCATGGCTGAAGCACGTGTGGGGTGGGTGCTCCCTGCTACCCACCCAGGGATGCTGGGGGTCCCAGCAGGGCTGTGGGATGCTGGGGGCACCCTTGGCCTACAGAGGTTATGAGTCCTCAGCACAGCCCTGGGGGACAGGTCACTCTCCTGTCTTATTATCTACCTCCCCAGGGACCCAGAACGTTGGGGACAGCACCCCAGGGGGCTGGAGGAATACCTCGGTGGCTGGAGGGCTTGGCAGTTGAGGGCGAGGCAGGGGAGGGTGGGGGCTGGCTTCGGCATTGGCAACTCCTCTCACATCCCTGCACAACCTGCAGCCATAAGCCGAGGAGCGCAGGACGTCCTGGGGGTAATTGTAGGTTACACGAAGCAACCGAGGAATTAAAGTCATATTTTCATTGCACCATAAAAACATGCCAAGGCGCAGGAGAGCACCTGGCCTGTGGGCTTCTGGCCCCTCCCTGCGCCCTCCGGGGGGAGGGGCGGGGCGGGGCGGGGCCGGGCCGGGGAGCAACTGTGGAGCCAGGCAGGCCTGAGGGACGCCCAGGACAGGACCCGTGGCGGGCCAGCTCAGGCGTGAGACCGGAGAGCACGTGGGAGCCTCCGCGAGCGCGGGGCGCAGGTAGAGGGGCCTGGGCCACGCGGCCCGCCCCGCTGGAGCCCCCAGAGCAGGGTACACTGGGACGGGTCCACTCTGCGGCCCTGCGGCTGGCGAAGGGGCTAGGCCCCGGCCCGTGACCGCGCTGGGTGGCGGGACGCGGCTGAGCCCCGCGCTGGGGAGGGGCCTCCAACAGGCGGCGCCCCAGGGCTGGCCCGAGCACCATGAGGGGGTTCTGCTCTCCATTCGGCGGCCACACCAACCATGTCAACCGGCCCGGACGTGGACGCCGCAGGCACAGCTGGAGCAAGGCCGCCCAGCTGGGGAAAGGGGTTGCGGGGCACCGAGGTGAGGTGGCCGCCCAGCTGCGTCACCCGGAGTCACGTGAAGCGGTGAGGCCGCCTGCATCCCTCGCCGGCCCCACGCGGTCGGCCCGGCGGCCCGGACCCGGCCAACCCCGAGCCGGCGGAGACCACGCCCAGAGGAGAGGCCCCGCCCACCTGGTCGGCTGACTCGTAGACCCCGAGCCTGCGGAGGCCACGCCCGGCAGGGAGGCCACGCCCACCTGGTCGGCCGACTCGTAGACCCTGAGCCGGCGGAGGCCACGCCCGGCGGGGGCCACGCCCACCGCCGGAGCCCCTCCCACAGCACCGCCGGCCGGGCGATCAACGGTCGGCTGCTCTTGCCCGAGGCCCGGCCCTCGGTGTCTCGCTTGGGCGTCTGCGGCGGCCGCGCGCGCTTCACGCGAGCCCATCCAGGCGCAAAGACATTCCTTTGTTCGCTGACAAGCAGGGTCCCACCCAGGGCTCCCGGGCGGCAGACTGAATGATGTTTTCTTAGGGAAGACACGAGATTAACTGCCGCTAAAGCCCCAGCGCAACGCAGGGCCCCGCCCGGCCTGTCAGCGCCGTCTCTCCGCCTGACTGACAGGTGCCGGGGGCCTCGCTCCCCGTCGGCCTCCGTGCGCGGGATTAAGCCTGAGCCCGGCCGACAAGCTGGCTGGGGCCCCGGGGGAGCGGGCCGCTCGGGGGACGGGGCTTCAGCGCCGGCCACCGCCTATCACCGGCCACGCCGCTGGCGGTGGCTCTGCACAGAGCCCGTGTTCCCGGGAGCGGAGCGAGGTGCCCCGTGTCGGGGCTGCTGGGGGCCCCGCCCCAGCGGCCCACTGCCGCCACCCACAAGCCGCCACCCCTGCGCCCACGCCGGGGAGGTGACGGGCCTGTGGGAGACATCACAGGCCGGGAACGCTTCCGGAAGACAGCCTCTTTATTTGCGCCGGGTGATGCCAGGGGCTCAGACATGGGCAGCCCGCGGGGGGTTTCCGCACAGGTCCTCATTATCTGGCAGGGTCCGGGGTGCGTGGTGCCGGCCTGGGCCATCCTTGCCGGGCGCTCGGCGTCAGTCCAGTGTCCTGCCCAAGATGAGCGTCAGTGTGGGGCGGCCTGCGTCCCCACACCCACCCACACGGAGGGCCCCTGGGGGGTAGGATGAGAGAGCAGGCAAGGGCGGCCCTGCGCCATCAGGTGGGGCATCGTTGTTAGAAATGCCATGAGTCGATGAGGCTCCTCAGAGGCTGTCACAGGGCTTTGTGAAGAAACCAGTGTCTGAGTGCCTAGGAGAGGCCGGGGCCTGGCCCGCTAACCCTCGGCCACGGCTCAGCCTGACGCATCAGATGCCTGCAGGCATCTTCTGGGCGCTCACTGCTCTGTCCACAGCCCCCCGGGGCCCTGGGGACCCCAACCCAGGAGGGGGTGAGGGCCGGGTGAAGCCCCTCCAGCTGACAGGCAGAAAGGCCCGGACCACAGGCACCCTGTAGGCCAGGGGCAAGAAGGGGTTTCCTCCAAGAAGAGGCTCAGGACCAACGGCACACCAGGGCTTCTGGCTGCCCACCCGGCTGGCTGTGCCAAGCCTAACACAGCCAGACTGAGAGTCCGCTTTCTGAGCAGAGGGAAGGGACCTGGCAGCCCTGGGCGGGGCAGGCGGGGCGGGGGAGGCCGCTTCCCCACCCTGTGTCCCCGCCCCGCCCCCGGGGACAGGCCGCATGCGCACCTGGCCTCCAGACACCCTGCTTGGCAGCAGTCAGGCCGGGGTCTGGAGGGTCCAGTGGAGGTGGGGCCCTCAACGGCCTCCCTTCTCAGCTGTTTGTCTGGCCACAGTGGCCCGGGCGCAGGGCCCACTTGCCTGAGGTCACCTGCAGCTGGAGAGCAGTTGGTGGTGGCACCCAGCCCCCCTCAAACACAGGACCGGCCCCGCACGCACACCTGGCCATGGGGGCAGCAGTGGGCCGAGCGCCCTGGGCTGTGGATGGCCGCCTAGCCTCAGCAGCCGGTTACTGTGGGGTCCAGGCCAGAGCGCTTCGAGATGCGGAGCTTGGCCACCTCCTCCGCACAGGTGGGGTGGATGCCCACTGTCCGCATCAGCTGCTGGTAGGAGGCCCCACACCTGCACGCCGGGACGGGGGTGGAGGGTGAGTTAGTGCAGGGAGGCAATGTTTGTACACCCACCCGCCCCCCCGGAGAAGTCACCAATGGCAGGACTTGGGGGAGGGCCCGGAAGTCAGTCTCCTCACTGCCCTCCAGCCCCGGCCCCCACCCTCTTCTACAGCCGGCAGCCAGGAACACCTGCCATCTCCACCTCCCACCTGCTGGCCTGGCCCCCTACTGCCCCCTGCTGCCCCCAGGCCCACACGGCCCTCCATGAGTCCAGCCCGCTCCCCTGTGCCATCCTGCCTCTGACAGCCCTCACCAGCTGCCCGGCCCCTTCACTCCCAGCCCTGCCGGAGCGGCCACAGCACAGATCCCGGGACCCCACTGCAGGTCTGGCCCCAGAGGATGTGTGCCCGCTAGGCGGCCCTCCCGGTACATGCGATGCCAAGCTGCTCCCGACCGCCTGGGCACGCATTCTGAGGAGAGAAGACCCACAGGGACCCCTTGGCCAGTCGAGGACACAAGCCTGTCCCAGAGATGAACATGGCCACACCCCAGGTGACTGGACCTGGCCCGTCGGGTGGATGCTGTCTGAAAACACCACTCCACGGACGAGTGGCCTGACACAGCAGACTCGACAGCCCAGCGGCCTGCGAGTGGCGTATCAGCTGACATTCCTGTGGACTCACTTGATCCCCAGGGCAAATCCCTGAATAACTTCGCCTGCGTTGGGGCCGAGGAAGTGCAGGCCCAGCACCAGCTGTGGGGGCTCCCGCAGACACACCATCTGAAAGGCACATGGTCAGTGGGGGTGGCGGGGGCCCGTGTGCCCAGGCCAGGCCCATAGGGACGCTCACCTTTATGTAGCACTGAGATGCATCCCGCTGGGGGACAGTGAACTCCAGTGGTTTATAGAACGCGTGGTAAACCTGGGCACCAAGACAGGGATTCCCGGTTCAGTGGCTGCAGCACAACAAGCCCCGGGATCTCCTCGAGCTGGTCAGGCTGTGGGTGCGGCAGGGGAGCCGCAACCACCCACTGGGCCTGTAGGCTTCGATCCGGGCTGAGGACAAGGCCCCGCTGGCCTGGAGGCAGCCTGCGCCCCTGGGCACCGCAGCCTGTGGCCAGGCCCGAGACTCTGGAGAGCTGCGGCAGCGAGGCAGGCTGCCCTCTGACCTGCCTCAGAGCCCGGGGCGCAGAGCAGGCCTGGGCACCACCCAGGCGGACGCTGCCCAGGCTAGCACTGGAGGGGGGCCGGCTGCCTGTCCCGTCTCCCTGGGGCCCCCAGTGCTCTCCAGGCCCTCACTCCAGCCAGCAGGGGGGCAGGCACAGCCCCCACCGACTGCCGGACAAAGGCTTTCAGCGCCCGAGAAGGGCCGACAGCGGGGTTGGGGCTGCGGCCGCGTAAAAAATGAGCAGGGCGCTCACATGTGCTGCACAGCCATTATTAATTAATGCAGCTTCAGAGAATATTGTTCTAACGAAGACAGGATTGAAAAGAAAACAAACAAAGGGCATTTGGCCATTCAACATTGTGAAACATAAAACAACATCACGGAATGCCACGACACATGTCCCAAGGCCCTTGTGATGAATTAAACAAAAATAGCAAATAAAGCACAGTTGATGGAGGACGGGGCAGGCCCTGGAGCCCAGGGCTCGCTCCCAGAGGGAAGCTGGCCATGCTGGTGGCCACGTGGGGTCCAGTGCCTCCCGGCCCGCCTCCAAGCTGCAGCCAAAGCAGACCCCAGAGGCACCCATCTGGTGACCAAGCCCTCCCTCCGGGTGACGCCCATGCTGGGCTGGCAGAGGCCCGTGAGGACCAGAAGTGGGCAGGAGGGCAGCGGGGTAGGCGGGCAGAGGGCAGGAGGAGACTTTCCAGATGGAGGGAGACACATACCCCACTGAGGGGGCCGCTGCTCCAAGGCCCCCCTGGTCCCTGCCATGCCTGCCGACATCCCCAACCTGTCACACCTGTTGTGTGGGGCCCCATGCCTCCCTGCCGAGCCTCAGGCCCCGGGAAGCAAGGCTCCAATATTCCCGCTTGCCCTCCGGCGTCTGTGGGGGCGGCCGTCACCGGGGTGGGGGCCACGGGGGCCTGCATGCTGCACCCCACCCCCGGGCCTGGACTCACCTCCACGTGCTCTTCTCCATGGCGAGCCACGGCTGCCTCCTCTGACAGCCCCACGCAGCCGTACTCCAGCGGGGTGAAGACAGTCGTGGGGACCTGGAGGGCAGGCCTGCATCAGGCAGGCTCCTGGGGGCCCAGGGCGAAGACCCCCCAGGGACAGTGAGTGTCCGGTCACGCATGCATGCTTGCACACACGCACACGCTCGCACACACCCACACGCTCACACTCACACACACACACGCTCACACACACGCACATGCCCCCAGAACGAGCTGTAGCCTTGCGCAGGCTGGGCGTGGCTGTGGCGAGCAAAGGTACTCACGCTGCTGTAGTCCATCAGGTCTGAGGTCCGGCCGCTCAGCCGCTGGGCCAGGAGCCGCCCGGCCATGATGGCCGTGGGCGTCAGCTCCGGCCGCCCCTGGAAGCAGGGAGCACGGGTTACTCCAGCACGGCTCCTGGTGGGGGCGCCACCTTCCCGAGACCCCCCAGATGCAGGTTGCCTCTGTTGCTCTTGCGTGCTCCCCTCTGTCCCACCCTGGAGAGCTGCCAGTCTCCCTGGAAGAGGGGGTGGGCTGCTAACGAGCCCGGCCACGCCAGCCACGCTGGCCAGACCAGCGGCACCTCCCACATCCACCGGGGGCTTCTCTCGGGACCCTGCTTCACACCAGTGCCCTTGGAGAGCGTTCCCACAGCAAAGCCCACGTGAGACCCGCCGCCATGCACTAGATCCCATTGACTGGGGTTCGGGCTAAGACAGGCCCAAGGAGCACCCGTGGGCCCCGACACACAGCTGGTCCGGCACGCCAAGCCCAAGACAGCCCGGATAGGACCGCATTCCGTGGAGGCCCCTGCCCTGGGCGTCCTGCCCTGGAGCAGAGCTGCCACAGCCCCGTGTCCCCTCATGCGCCAGCCTGGGACTGGGGGCTGATCCCCCACAACAGTGGGAAACACCCATGACCGACGTTCTGGAAATGACAGGGATCGGCAGCGAGAAAGCACCCGCCTGACTGACACACACGTGGCCCACGCAGCACACACGTCTCCCTGAGCCACGGCGCCCTTGCTGGACCCTGGGGGTGAATGCCTCTGACTGCTGAGTGACTTTTAGTCATGACTTTTAATCAATGGTCTTCCCAGGTGGCTCAGTGGTAAAGAACCCGCCTGCCAATGCAGGAGATGCAGGAGACACAGGCTCAGTCCCTGGGTCAGGAGATCTCCTGGAGGAGAAAATGGCAACCCACTCCAGTACTCTTGCCTGGGGAACCCAATGGACAGAGGAGCCCGGCGGGCTGCAGTCCATGGGATCACAGAGTCTAACACGACTTAGCGACTGGGCACACACGTGTGTTTTAATTAACACACAGCACTGCCTAAGCAGCCAGGCCCCAGGGCAGCGAGCATGCATGAAGCTTCGTCCACAGCACTGGGCTGACAGGGTGGCCAGGGTCAGAGGGACAAGGAGCAGGGGGCGCCGGCCATACCTCTGCCACATCACCGATGGCATAGATGTGGGGGACGGAGGTGGTTTCCTGGGCATCAACGAGGATCTTCCCAGTGACGGGGTTCGTATGCACACCAGCCTTTTCCAAATTCAGACTTGCGGTTTCTGGAACTCGGCCTGAAGGACACAGAGCAAGGTGGAAGGTTTCCATGAGAGGTTCTGATCAAGATTCCGGGTTTATTTAAAGCCCTTCTCAGAAAGTCCACTTAGAATTGGTGAGACACCAAGCACTGACAGTGCCAAGGGCCTCAGACATGTATGCACACACACGCATGTGCGCGCACACACCTGCACACACATGTACGCACGCGTGCAAACGCGTACACACGTGCTGCACAGGTGCGCGCGTGCATGTGCGTGCACTACACCCATACAGTTTGCACACATACACACGCAATGTGTACACACACTTTTTATGTACGCATGCACGTGTGAGTACACGCACACACACATCTGCACAGAAAACGAAAGGACAGTGCAAGAACAGGAGGAAGTGGGGTGTGTGTGCAGAGTCTGGAATAAGAAATCCTAAACACAGCCTATGACACAATTTTGGTTTTTTAAATTATACACAGTTAAGAGTCATACATATTCAAAAAATAAACGTGGGAAAAAAACCCTATAACCGATGAACAACCAAAAGGGCTTATTGGTTTTTTGTTTTAATTTTTTACTTTTTATTTTCAAAAATATTTACTTATTTGGCTGCGCCAGATTGTATTTGCAGCACGTGGGATATTTAGTTACGGTACGCAGCATCTTGGTTGTGGCACGAGGGATTTAGTTCCTTGACCAGGGATCGAACCTGTGTCCCCCGCATCGGCAGGTGGCTTCTCAACCACTGGATCACCAGGGAAGTCCACAAAGGTGCCTGTGGTAACAGATAACTCGCTCGGGAGACCTGGGGGGCCCACCCTGGAACTGTACCTCTGCAGGTCACGTCTCAGCAAGTGAGAGGACGTGTCACTCAAAGAGGACGTTCAAGCCCCATAACGCTGACTTTGTGCGGGAGAGCTGTGATTTCTTTCGAAGGTGCCTGGCTCTGACAACAGAATTGTGTAGCAGCAGCAGCCAGGCGCGACATGCCCCCAGCCCCTGACCAGATCCCTAAGCCCCTCCCCACTGATGGCTGCACTCCAAGGGCCAGGGACCCCAGGTCACGTGGCAGAGTGACGCAGGCGAAGGGCCAGCTTGGCTGCACACACAGCCCGATGGGGCCACACAGCCTTCGAGGCATAGGCCTGAGGGCAACTCGGAAACTCCGGCCTGTCCCTGCGTGCACCCCTTGGTGGGTCAGGGCATCTCAGGGGCCCTCAGGTGGCCTCCCTGGTCCAGGGCGCCCCCCCAACACTCCTGGAGTCCCTGCCCTCTACCTGCCAGGTCACCCCACCTGCCAGGAAGCTGCCTGTGAAGGACAGGCAGTGCCTCACGTCCCCAGCCCCTGGCAAGGACGTCCCCCTGATGCCCGAGGAGGGTGAGCCGATCCAGAGGAGGCAGATGGTGCGCTCAACCGCATCCTGCCCAGGGTCCAGGACAGACCCCTGCTGCCGGCAGCCCCAGCTTGAGGCGTCCAGGGCTGGCAGGCACAGCCGCCCGTCCTGGGGGGCCATCAGCTTGTGGACTCCGCCCTTGGAGAGAGGCCTGGAGGGGGCAGTGCTGGGCGGACACCCCAGCACTGCCAGCCGGTGTGCTCACAGCCTGGGGCCTCGTTCAGACGACAAGGCCTCTTTGAGTGGGGGTGGTGGGGGGGGCAGTGGGCACCCCGTCTTCCCGGGACTGGGCGGGGGATCCGGAGGCGGGAGGCTCGGCTTCAAAGGCATAGATCCCACAGCTCCCACGGCTCAGGCCCCCGGGGTCGGCAGGGGCTGGTGGAGCCAGGGAGGGGAGCCTTAAGTCTCCAGCTGCTGTCCCCGCGGGAAGTCAAAACACAGGCTCAGCTAAACCTCCTTCTCAGCGATGACTCCGGCTTGGCCCCAGGGATCAGGGGCTGAGGGCTGGCGCCCTTCTCCAGCAGACCAGACACGGGCCCACTAGGACAGGAGGGCCCCGCCTCTGACCACACCGATGCTGGCGCTCCAGCTCTGATGGAGGCCCATGAGCCTGTAGAGTGTGACGTGCCACCTGCCAACATCCTGCCCGGGGCCTGGGGGCCCAGCGGGCACCTGGGAACGGGTTGGACCGTGCTCCGGCAAGGAAGAAGTGGGCCCCACGGGTGGGATGGGGGGCATCAGTGCTGCAGGCAGGGGCTCCTCGATCAGCCCCTGGGTTCCTCCCCAGGTCCTGGGCCCTGAGCTTCCCAGTACACTGGGCCGGGCTGATGAGCCACAGGCAAAGCGGGCAGCACCCGGGCCAGGCACTCTGACACGGCCACGCTGCCCGCAGCTCACCCCTGCACCCCGCCCGGCTGGTCACAGGAGGTCAACAGTGCTTCTTCCCGGGCCTGTGGTAACCATGGTAACTGCACACCTTGCAGAGACTAACAAACCACATCTCAGGTCCCCGAAGAAACAGAGATAAACTTGAAGGCAGAAGCAGGAGACGGGGGCCACGCTGGCCCCCGTGGTCCATCTTGAAACCAGGATTCTCTAGGACGCGCTGTCTACGTAAGTGGGAAGGTACGTGGAACGTGTAAGCCAGGCCATGGGCACAGAGAATATCGCTGGACATGCCGGTGGCGAGCTTCCAGGACCAGCCGTGCAGGAAGGGAGGCCCTGGACAGGGGCCACGGACGGCGGATGGGCCCCGGCCTCCGCCACACTGCCCCGTGTTCTCCGAGCCGGGGGTCATGCTCCCCGTCAAACAGGCCCGGAGCCCCAGAGGCAGATGGAGACGGAGAACGGGTGGGGCGGGGGGCCCAGCGGCCGGCTGCTTGGACGTCCGCTCAGACCGGGCTGGGCTTGAACGGCAGCGGTCATGCCATCCTCCACGGCCTCCCCAAGGGCAGGCAGTCCTCCCCAGTGACGGCTCACACGCCACCCTATCCAGCCCACAGGCCACCCACTCCTCACCCCGGCGTGGGGTTGGCAGCTGGTCCCTGGGGGAGGCCCTTCCAGGCAGGCGGCCCCCTCGCTCTGCACTCTGCTCCTTGTCAGGGTGGGGAGCTGTGAAGGTTCAACGTGCGCTTCTTCAGTGAGTCGTACAACGCAGTGTCCTTTGGCCACATGTCAGTGAGCTGGGCTTCCTCCTGAGAATGACTGATCCGGCCCTTTGTGTCCGTTTATATGATCCCGTGAGCGTCTTCCTTAGGACATGCGTGACTTGCTGCCGCGATTGCAACAAACGAGCGCTCTGAAACCTCAGCCCCCTGCCTTGGGGCTGCCCCTCGCCTGCTGGCCAGAGTCCCTCAGGGGGACCTCATGACCCTCGCAGCTTGGAAGGCCCCCATCCAGCGCTGACCGCCCAGGACAGAGCTCTTGGTGGGCCGGGCCAGGCCAGCCTCCTCTGGTGGCACTGAGGGAACCACCTGCTGGCTGTCGTGACCTGCTCCGTGCAGCCGGGGACGCAGAGGAGCAGACGTGCCCGTCACAGGAAGACGGGCCTCCCTGGAGCACACGGGGTGCTGGTGCGCAGGGGATCCCTCAGCCAGGGCGGACTCGGGGCCGGCGGGGGCGTGACACGGGAGTGCGGGCTGCGACTGGACAAACCGCGCGGGCAGTCCTGGGCGCGGTGCTGGGAGGCTGGGCAGGGGCCCGGGCTGGAGGCCCGGTCAGGCTATGGTGGGGCCCCCACCTGGAGAACAGAGCCCCACTCGGGTGTCCTGCAGCCACAGCAGGACGCGGTTCCAGGGGCAGGCCGGGTGGCTGCCCCAGCGGGCTGCATCACTGCTCAGACCTCCAGCCTCCGGGTGGCGGCCTTGGACGGGCCCCGGCCGCAGCCAACCTCGGCCCCTTGGGCCCGGCACGGTCTCCTTGGGCCAGCCTTCATCCCGGGCTGCAGTCCACGTGTGCACCAGCGTGGGGACAGTGCTCAGAGTGGCTGGCCCTTCAGGACGGGGGTCGGCCAGAGGGGGTTGGCTGGGACCCACGGGCTTGCTTCCCCCGACGCCAGAGGCTTCCACGTGACACACGTGAATGGCAACAGCCCGCTGCAAAGAAAAAGCCGGAAGAAAAAGCGCCGGCTTCGGGGGCTGACTGCCCACGGTGCCCCGCTGCTTCACCACCCAGGGGTGGGGCTCTTCTGGCCTGAGCCTTCCTCCAGCCTGGACACTGAGCCCTGCCTGGAGGCCGCTGATTATGGGGGTAGGGGGGAGGGCGCTGGGGACTGTTTTGGCTCTGGGTTTTCCCGAGGCCAAGGTGCTCAGGCTGTTTCTAAAAACAAGAGGAAGTCACAGCAAAGCCAAGGGTCCCTGCTCAGAGGTGTCCACTGGGCTCGCCAGTCCCACTCCACGCACCGCCCCCCCAGCCGGGATCCAGGCCACAAGTGGTTAACTGTGGCGGCCGGAGCCTGCGGGGCGGGCTGACTGTCTTCACTCATCACAGTAATCGGCGCATCTGCAGACAGGAAATCCTCCTCCCCAGCTCCCGGCCTGTTATCTAAGACACCTGGTGTGAGCGGGTGATTCACAGACAAACAATGAGCCGGCCCCCTGCACAGCAATTAACTGCTTTAGCTGCTAATGTGCTTAATCCACCTCGTGGGGATCAAGGCTGCGCCGCGGAAGAGGCTGGCAGGCTGCAGGCCAGCCCACTCTGGTGTCCGCGGGTGTCCACGGGCACGAGCCGCAGCCCGCCCTTCTCATCTGTGACACCTGGGGTCCGGTGGGTGCCCGGGCGGACCCAGGGTCTGCCAGCTCCCGGCCGGCCATGGTGTTCGGACCCCTGGGACCACCCTTTATCGCACACAGAAGTAATGCCCGGTTCCAGGCTCTCCAGGTAAAGGGCAGAGAACGTTCCGGTTGCTGAAACGGGACGTGGCTCCTGGATGTTTACAAAACCCGCTGCGAGCTGTGCCCCGCCAGCACTTGCCCGCGGCTGGGAGGCGTGCCGGGAACCGCAGCGCTGCCTCGGGAAGCAAGGTCAGAGGCCAAGGACTGTGAAAAGCCCCCACCCCCGGCATCAATCACACCAGCAGACCGTCTGGGGGATGCCAGTTTTGAAAATACAGAAAACAAAACGGACTCCTGGTGGGGGAGGGCTCCCAGGGCCTCACCCTGTAGCCCACCAGGGTCGTCTGGACGCGGGGAGGACCCCGAGGGTCCGGGGGGAGGGGCGGGGTGCAGGCGAGGGGCCAGGCAGGCGGTGGGTGCAGTCCCCTCAGCCTTTAGAACCAAGCTGAAAACGACAGCCATCAGTTTACCTCTCCGGGTCTGAACACTCAGACGACCCTTCACAGCGTTCAAAACAAACCCCCTTTTAGGTCTACTCTCTCGATTCGATCAAGAACATTTCCTCTGGTAATTTAGCGAATCTTGGCCAAGAGTTCGCTCCAGGGTGTCTCAGATTTTTGCCTCATTCCTAAAACCTCCTCGCGTCAAGCTTCAACAGCCAGGCGCTGACCGCTCCGGGGTTTATTTCATTTTCGGATTTCCACCCGTTCTGAGCATTTCGGAAGCAGTAGGCTTCTCAGAAGTACACCCCACCCCAGCCCCACCTCGGGGCACGTGGGGACCTGGGCAGCCGGGGTGGGAAAGCGCGGGAGGCAGGCCCTCTGAGGGCTCAGTGGACACGCCGAGAGCTGCGGAGCCGGATGTGGGGTCTGATGGGCACAGAGACTCAGAAGCCAGGCCCGGGGGGAGGGGGATGAGAGGCCCGCGGGCTGGAGACACGGAGGGAAGACCCTGATCGCCTCTAGGTGTAACGTGCACACAGACGGGTCGGGAAAACGGGTTCCAAACGCGCAGGCCACAGGCCCCAAGGCAGGAGGGTGTCCCGGCAGGTGGGCCCAGCGCCCTCTGTGCAGGGACCCCTGGGGCAGGCCCGCCTGCCACGGCTCTGGGCTCCAGGCTGTGCCCTCAGGGCCTCTCCCCTCCAGGCTGGCCGTCCTGAGCCCTGCAGGGGCCCCAACGCCCTCCGCAAGGTCAGCCGGGTGCAGGGGGCCCAAACCTGGGAGTGTGTTCCACACGGTCACCCATGAGCTCTCTGCATTGCCGCCCGGGGGGGCGCGGGGAGGGGCAGGGAGGGGTCCAGACACCCGACGGCAGGGAAGGGGGCACCTGGGCCCTAGGGCACGCACGTCCTCACCTATGGCCCAGAGCACCGTGTCAAAGGTGCCCGCGTCCTTCCGGTCCGAGGTGAGGTCCACCCAGGTGACGCGGAGCTGCTGGCCTGGGAGTTTCTCTACCTTCTCGGGGGCGCAGCCCCGTAGGATCCGGGTGCCGTGGCCAGCCATGTGCTCGGTGACCAGCGAAGCCATTTGCTGCAGAGGGTGGAGAGGGTGCGGGGTGAGGGCCCGGCGCTGGGGGGAGGGGGGCCTGCAGAGACGACCTGCCTGAGCTGGCCGTCCGGGGGCGGGGGCAGGCCTCACGCCCCGCTCTGGGGACCCTGCTCTCTGTGGAGCTGAGGACTAACCCGGCAGAGCTTCTGGCAGCCCCTGTCCCCCCAAGTTTGCGGGCCCAGGCCCCTGGCCTGGGGTATGTGTGACCTCTGGACACTTCTTAGACATTAATGAACCGAGTCTTCCCTGAAGGGGCTGAGACCCGCCCCAGGCTCTGTCTGCCAGGTTCTGCCGGGCGCGGCGGCCAGGTAGCTGCGAGCAGATGTGGGCACCTCTGCCCCCCTTCTCATTCCTGCGGGCCTCTGTCTCTTGGGCCCTCTCTGCCTGCATCCAGCCCGAGGCTCGAGGCCGTCCCCGGACATGTGTGCCAGAGGCGGGCACTCGGGCATCTGTCCAGGGGGTGACAGGACATCGGGGGGTGCATCGCCCCGGAGCCCACCCACCGTCCCACTGCGCAGGCACTTGGTGTTCTGACAGCGACAACCCAGACCTGGGCTTTAAAGTGACATCTCTTCGAAGGGATTGTGGCTTAAAAAGAAAGTACATGTGCTCATCACGTGGGCACATCCATTGTCAGCAAGGGTGCCCGCGCCCCAGGCTGGGAGGCCATGGGGCCGCCTGCGTGGTGGACGGGGAGGCCATGCGGCTACAGGGCCTGGCTCGGCTTGGCGTCCTGTCCGTCCTGTCTATGGTGGCCGGGCTGCCGTCACCCACGACGGTCACCCAGGGCCTCTCTCCCCACCACGCTGGCCCTGGAAAGACACACTCCTCGGGCCCCAGAGGCTCAGCAAGGGAGCTGGGATGGCACGGCTGCCCATGCTTGCCGGCCACTGCCCTCCCAGGTTGGGGCTGGCCGCTGTGTCTGCTGTGAGCTGACCCTTGCTGCCACCCGCCAATAGGTGTCTATGTCGCCAACAGTCTCTTCGCTCGACTTGAGGGCCGGTTTCTAAAGACTGAGACCTCAGTGCCAGTCCACACCTGCCCCCGCCCAGGTAGGGGGGTGGGAAAGCCCCCTCACGACAGCAGGGACACGGGTGGGGGCGCCGGCCCGGCATTACCTGGTCGAAGGCCCGGAGGGGCACGCTGCGTATCATGACGGTGGTGTCCAAGCCGAGCCCGGTGAGGAGGCCCGCGCACTCCAGGGCTACGTCTGCCAGGCGGCTAAGGAGTGTTAACAATGGTGACGCTGGGGCCGGGCAGCGAGACCCCCACGCCCCGCCAGAAGCCCACACCCACCCGCCCCACCAGCCCAGAGGAGGCTCCGACCTGGCTGCAGAGACCACCCCCCGGTGCCATCTTGGACACATGTCGAGGGCCAGGTGGGGGCTCCATGCACAGGCGCCTTCCACGCCCCTGGAGGCTCACCCGGGCCACATGGGGGTGGTCGGGAGCCAGCGCCCGGGCCTCACACCTCTGTCTCCCCTGCAGTCGCCCCTCCGGGCCCCCAGTCTTACTGTTCCATCTGAAGGAACTGGCCAGAGGGGGCTGGTCTCCAGGGAGGACCACCTGCCTCAAGGCTGTGTCCAGCTGCCTAGCCAGTGAGCGGCTCAGGAAGAGCCTCCCGGAAGCCCCAGACTCAGAGGTCAACCTCAGAGTGTCCCCTGAGCACAGAGGACAGAGTGGGCCTTTACAGGTCACAGGGGGCAGCCCCCACGGGAGGGGCGAGGGCGGGGGCCGGACCCGAGCGTCCGCTCTTGGGACGGTGAGCAGCGCCGTCTGTCTGTCCATCACCTGCATGCAGCAAAGGATACAGCTGGCCCCGACCACCAACCTGTTGAAGGGACAGACAGAGATACATGGGTCACACGTCCACGGGTCGTGAGCTGCCCCCGGGGCTCCGAGGGCCGGGCCTTGTGCGGGCGCCCGGTAGCTGCCGCGAACTGTCCGACAGGCCACCCTGAGGGATGATAGCCCCCCCAGGGCTCCTGCCACAGTGACAGCCAGCTGCCGGATCGGGGAACTGCCTGGTGGCGAGGGAGGGGCGGCTGGTGACAGACCAGCGTGTCTGGGGATGGGCCCGCAGGCAGGACCGACGTGGACCAAGCCCAGATGTTGCAAGCTTCTCCTTGACTCCCACTGGACCCTGACGTCAGGCTGCAGACAACCAGGGAGGTGCGGATGTGGGCAGTAATGCTCCGGGGCCACGGAGGCCGGGTGGAGGGCCCACGCCTGCCTGCCCCAAGTCCCCCCATGCAGAGGCTGGGAAAGTCAGCACGGCCAGCAGGGAGGGGCCACAGGACCCAGCAGACCTCCCGTTACACACCCTGCGTGCACACACACCTGAGCACACGTGCACACACATGCTTGCACACGTGCACCGAACTGAACCTGAGCGCAGACTCCCCGCCCAGGCAGTGTGGGTGGGCTCGTCAGATCACCCTCAGCCTTTGAACGAGAAGAGGTGACGCGGGGGAGGATCAGCAGATGTCAGCTTGATCCCGGCAGGTACTAATGATATAATTCCATTTCAAACAGACGCTCGTCCCGGGAGGACTGCTGCTGGCGCCCTGTGGGGAGCTGCTGGCACTCAGCTTCCTCGGGACGGGTCGGAGCCGCGGGTGTCTATGTGGGTGAGTGGGGAGAGCTCGGCATGTGAAGCACACATGCAGGCACATGCACATGGGGCATGTATGCAGGCATGCACACACGGGGCACACACACGCACATGTACACGGGGCATACACGCAGGCACACGCAGCACACGCACACGGAGCACACATGGAGACACACACGGGGCACATGCACGCAGGCACGCGCACACGGGGCACACGCAGGCACGCCGTGTCCACACGTGGGTACACACAAGATGGCCTTCTCTCCCTCCGTCTGGACGTGAACGGGGAAGGGACAAGCCTTCCTTCTAGACAGAAACTGCAAGGCTTGGGCTGCCCTGAATATCCTGCCCCGACGCAAGAACCAGTGAAGGGCGTGCGTGCAGACCTCGTGGTGGTGTCCTGTGCCCCGCCAGGGCGCCCACGGCCTGCGCGGCTGAGCCATGCAGGCCCGGAGAGCCCACTGACCACCCACTGCGCGGTCCTGCCGTCCAAGTCTTCCTGTCTCCACAGAGCAGACTCTGGTGGGGGTCTGCAGCCTGAAGCCCACAGCCCAGCTCCAGGCAGAGCAGCAATGTGGTCTGATTTTGGCAAAGACGTTTTGTTTCCACAGCTCCTGAGCATGCTCCCAAGCCCTGCACAGGCGGGTGGGGAGTGGGGGTGGGTGAGGGTCCCCCCAAGCCCTGGGTGTCCCACTCCCACCTCAAGGTCATGGGGCCCCGCTCCCAGGCTGCTGGCTCCAAGCCACCAACAGTGGGTGCATCAGGAGGGCACGTCCTTGACCACGTGTGGGCGGGCGAAAACTCCCGGGGGAGGGCGTGTGCTGGCGCCCATGGCCACCTCGGTCTCCTCAACGGGGTTGGTTTTCACTCCACCCCTGGCCCCCAGTTCATCAAATAAGCAATTCATTATCAAACAACAATTATCTGAAAAAGGCAGGATCCAAGGTCTTAACCAGAGAACTCCCTTCAGGCGGACTCGATGAGAAAACACCCAAACCAGGGCTGGACTCCGGAGCTGGGGGCTGGCGGGTCTGAGCTGCGGGTGGCCTTTGCTGGCCCCCGAGGACACCCTGTCTCGGGTGAGGCCAAGGCTGGTGCCCGGCAGGTGCCCCTGGCAGGCCCTGGGGGCGGGGCGGGCCTCCAAGGCCTGTGCCCTGGGGCCCCGCGGCTGCGTGTGTGTTTGGGCAGCCCCCCGTGTACCCCTGGGTGCTGCCGACACAGCACGCCGAGGTGTAGCTGCTGCAGGCTTACCCTGCTCACGGGCTGGCCGCCGCCTCGCATCTGGAGGCAGAGGAAGCAGCAACAAAGCTTCCCCAGGCGTGAAGCCCCAGTTTAAGGAGCTCTCCACCTGCCTCTCGGGTCTGAAGGCCCCAGTCCGCACCCGGGGCGGCGGAGGGCACCCACACAGTGCGAGGGCCCACGGCCACCCCGCCAGCGCAGGCAACACTGAGGCCCTGCAGGCAGGGGCCCCGGGAGCAGCTGGACATGGGCTGTCCAGAGGGCTCCCAGACCCCTGGGGCAAAGCAGGTGGGTCACCCGTGGAGGCTGCTGGCCACCCCGTCTCATGAAGGTGACCCTGAGGGCGGTCCACACAGGGAGGAGCTGGCCAGCGGAGGCCCCGCAGCTGCAGGCTGAGGCGAAGCTGGGCATGCTGGGCACCCCGCTGGCCAGCTGGCCTCCTGGATGGGCCCCGGGACATGGCCCGCCTGGCTTCGCGAGGCCTCCAGGGCGGGGGCAGCCCTCGGGCCCATATTCATTTCAGCTCCATTTTAAAGGCGAGTTAAAATAAACACCAGGAATATTTATAAGGCAAATAAATCTGGTAGAAACAGCCCCTCGGAGTGTGAGTGGAGGCCCCCAGCCCGGCCAGAGCTGATAAAATACAGAAATGCTACTGTCGGCCCTCCGGCTTATTTTGACTGCGCGCAGGAATGTAGCGAGTAAACAGTGCCTCCGTATCACACTGTTACAACTTGCATTCACAGCTCGGCACAAAAGCTGCGTTTCACAGAAGCAGCGTTCGGGGATGTATCTCCAGCTTAATTTTTTAAAAAAACCATTTCCTCACATAAATCATGCTCAGAACGGAATGGGTGACTGATACATTGCAAACACTTTTTTTCCTTAAACAATAACATACCTAGATTCCTTCTAAACGCAAGAGCTAAAAAAAAAAAAAAAAGTCTTCTAAATGGTTTGGTTTTTTTTTTCCTGAAGAAAATAAACACTTTGCTGACCCCGATATCTGGGGCTGTCTTCCCTGGCCGCGCATGCCCCGGGCCCAGCATGTGGTCAGCAGGGCAGCCACGCGGGGCCCTGCACCCAGACCTTTCCGTGCCCAGGCCCCGGCGAGCCGCAGGCAGTGAGGGCACCAGACGGCGGCCCCTCTTGGTGGCTGGACTCGGCATTCAGAAGGCCAAGTGGGAATAACAAACGAAAGAAAACGAACACACGGGAACGGAGTCAACGAAAGACCAAGATTCAGAGAGTGCTGGCGCTGGGCAGACGCGACCGAGCCACAGTGGTGGCCTCGGCCAGGACACAGGCCCCACGCCGTGAGCCAGCATCCAGGCGGCTGCGCCGTGAAGGCCGACGGCACCACAGTCTCCATGGCCCTCCACGGACCTGCGTCACCCCCAGAAACCCACGCCCGAGAAAACGACGCGGGTCCAAAGCCTGGCGGACGGGACCCGGAACAGGGCCAGAGCAGGATGGTGCCCCACTCGGAAGAGTTTCCAGGCCGACCGCAGGCGCTCGTGGTGGGTGCCTGGGACCCCGTCTTCACGCAGACAAGCTGCAGACGCCCACCAAGGCCCTGGGACCCACAGGAAATCCAGGGCTTTTGTCAAAAACCATCTTGCTGGGGGGGAGGCTCTCCTGAACATGCAATAAATCTAACAGCAATTAAGCATAAAAGAGCCTAAGCCACACTTAAAAAACCCAAAACACTGGTACGTTACTGGAGTTAAAAGACACGACAAGCTGAAAAAATCTGCAATTGTAAACAACATGAGATTTCAGCTCTGACAGCAAAGCTGTGGGCACATAAGAAAGAGGAAAGCAGAGGGCAGTGCCAGGGCAGGGCAGCCTTGCTCAGAGCCACACACACTCAGGGCCACACGCTCACAGCCACTCACAGACACACATGGCAGCCCTGCTCACAGCCACACAGGCTCACAGCCACTCAGACACACACGCTCAGAGCCACACACAGAGACACATGCTCAGGGCCCCACACGCTCACAGCCACTCACAGACACACACGGCAGCCCTGCTCACAGCCACACAGGCTCATAGCCACACGCTCAGGGCCACACACTCACAGCCACTCACAGACACACATGGCAGCCCTGCTCACAGCCACACGCTCAGGGCCACACGCTCACAGTCACTCACAGGCACACACGCTAACAGTCACATGCTCAAACCTGTGAGTAGATAAGAAAGAGGAAAGCAGAGGGCAGTCCCAGGGCAGGGCAGCCCTGCTCAGAGCCACACACGCTCACAGCCCCTCAGACAATCATGCTTACAGCCACTCACAGACACACACGCTCACAGCCACATGCTCACAGCCACTCAGACATGCTCACAGCCACACGCTCACAGCCACTCACAGACACACACGCTCACAGACACTCAGACACACACACTCGCAGCCACACACTCACAGCCACACACAGACACACACGCTCACAGCCACACACTCACAGCCACTCAGACACACACGCTCACAGCCACTCAGACATGCTCACAGCCACACGCTCACAGCCACACACTCACAGCCACTCACAGACACTCACACTCACAGCCACTCAGACACATACGTTCACAGACACTCAGACACACACGCTCACAGCCACTCAGACACACACACTCACACTCATAGACTCACACACAGCCACTCACGCTCACAGCCACACATGCTCACAGCCACACGCTCACAGCTACTCAGACACACACGCGCACAGACACTCACAGACACACACGCTCACAGCCAGTCACGCTCACAGCCACACGCTCACAGCCATACACGCTCACAGCCACTCACAAACACGCTCACAGCCACTCACACTCACAGCCACTCACAGACACACACGCTCACAGGCACACACGCTCACAACCACACGCTCACGGCCACTCACAGCCACACACGCTCACAGCCACACACACAAATACACAAATTCACACAGATGCTCACTAACACACATGCTCAGAGACACACGTGCTCACAGCCACATACACAGAGATACACACGCTCACTGATACACATGTTCACACATGCTCATAGACACACACTCTTACATAGATACAGCCCACAGACATACACAGATACATTCACAGACACACACGCTCACACCCACATGTTCACAGACACACATGCTCACAGACATGCTCACACTCGCACACTTCACAGACACACATGCTCACACTCATACAACACGCTCAGATATACTCTCACAGGCACACTCAAGACACACGCTCATGCTCACAGACACACAGGCTCACAGACACACACATTCACTGACACACATGCTTACACAGATCCACAGTGTCACTGACACACACACTGAGCCACACACATTCACACTCACAGCCACACATTCAAAACCCACACTTAGACACCCACACTCATTTTAAACAGCTAGTGCTGCTGCTAAGTCGCTTCAGTCGTGTCCGACGCCAAAGATGACATACCAGCAAAATGCAAAAGAAACCACACCACGTTTAACCTACTAGTTAGAGATAAGAGAATTAGCCCAGATACTAGAGTAAACAGATAATGTGCTAAACGTGACATAAAATCATACCCTACTTCAGGCGGGAGCGCCGGGCACAGCTGGAGCCTGTGGAGGTGGCGGCAGAGCGACCCGGGCTGTAGATGGGAGTGGCCGAGGGGCCCCACCTGGCAGGGGAGGCCCGGTTCCTTCGGCCCACGAGACAGCACCCACCCGGGACTGCAGTTCTCGACTGGACACAGCCCCGGCCGTGCACACGGCGCGGAAGAAGCCAGGGATGGTCAGGACCCGCACGTGGGGCTTCTCTGCAGCCAGTCCGACCAGGGAAGAGAAAAGGGGCTGGGGGCTCTCAGGAGCCCCTCGCGAAGGGCTGCACCTGGGCCTGAAAGGGCGCCTCGTGAGGCCAGGACAGTGAGGACGTGCAGAGAGCATGGCCCGCCACGCACACACGCTCACGTGTTCACACACAGGCACATAGGCTCACACAAGGCACACACACGTGCGCGCACACACACGCGTGCACACACACTCACACCAGGCGCACCCACATACGCTCACACAGGCACGCACACACACACACACAGGCGCACACACAGGCGCACACACATGCTCACACCAGGCGTGCACACACACTCACACCAGGCGCACCCACACACGCTCACACACAGGCACGCACACACACTCACACCAGTCGTGCACACATACGCTCACACACAGGCACACACACACACGCTCACACACAGGTGTACACACACATGCTCATACACAGGCACACACCAGGTGCGCACACACACATAGGCACACACATGTGTGCGCACACACGCTCACACACAGGCACACACACATGCTCGCACACAGGCATACACACGTGTGCACACACACGTTCACACCAGGCGCACACACACACGCTCACACACATGCTCGCACACGGGCACACACCCACATGCAGAGCCTGCACCCGCAGGCCTCGGGCAGCAGGCCTCCCAAGCCCGGCGCTGTGACAGCGAGCCTCTGCCGCCCTCTGGTGGCCTGTCTGGTCCCTGCAAACACAGGTCCCTGAGACGCCCAGCAGCAGTGCCCAGAGCTGGACCCCAGGCTGGGAGTGAGCTCGGCCCCTGGGCCCTGCCGATCTCAGGGGCGCCCAGGACGCTAGGGGGGCAGGTGAAAGCGGGACATCTTTCAGGGCTGGAGAGGGGCCAGGCTCCCCCCGGTGGCCCACGGGAACCCTGATGAATGCCAGGCCTGCGGACAACAGCCACGCCCTGTGACACAGCCCTGGGCGGGAGCAGCCCCGAACGCACAGTGCAGCCCGGCTTTCCGCCTTCCCTCCGTGGGAAGGAACACAGGCTACCCAGCCGCCCTGTGCACAAGGGAGCGGGCCCCAGACACCCCTCAGGGCCTTACGTTTTCCCAGGGGATTCCTTCAGCCAGAAGAGGTCATCACTCGTGATCCCATATTCCAAGGCACCTTCGATCTGTCCAGGAGAAGGGTTGATGTGAGGTGGCATCTCTGGCCCCTAGGGTGCCCACAGAGGACGCTGGCTCGCAGACACCACCCATGAGCGGCTGCACCTCCCCAGAAGCGGCTCTGGGCTGGGGGCCGGGGGGCTGCAGCCTCTTCCTCCAGCTCTCCAGGACTCCCGGATCAGACCCAGGGCTGGGGGCGGGAGGGGCGAGGCCAGGCGGGCCGGTCCCCAGGGTGCTGGGCTGAAGGCTGGGCAGTCCCCGAGGGAGAGTGCGGTGGGCCCTGCGCCTGGGGGCTGTGCAGGTCACCCCATGCCCCAGCAGGTGGGGGACGTGGGACGTGTGCCCTCCCCGTGGCCCTCGGGAGTCAGAAGTGCTGGAGAGAGGAAACGGATTCCAAACAGTTTACAGTTCCAATTGGCAAAAAAAATAAAGTTTCGTAGGTTTGCTCAAGGGAGACCGAAAGGTCTGGGTAACACAGGGACCAGAACACAGGCAGACTTGGCCGGCAGCGGGGCGAGCGGCCAACGAGTGGCCTCCTCAGGACCCGTGGCTCCACATCAACCCCCAAAGCCCTTCAGGGGGCAGTGGGGTGGGAGCGGGCCAGTCCGCATGTGGGCAGCCAGGCAGCCGAGCTGATCGCCAGGTCCTGGGAGCCGACCACGGCCGTCAGGGACTTTGAATGCAGCCTTAGCGGGCCCAGCTGCGGGTGGGGGTCACTGACAGTCACTGCTGGGCCCTGCCTGTGTGGTCACTCGGACAAGCGCCCTGCCCTCCTTCGGAGGCCTGTCCAGAGCCACCAGTCACAGCCGCCGGGTCCCCCACCCTGGAGGCAGCTCTTGCTGGGCGGACCTCAGGGGCTGGGGCGGGGGCTCCGGGGACACTCACGTGCGTGGGGTACCGCGGCCGACCTCCGGTGGCGATGACAATGTGTTCGGCCGAAAGCAGAGTCTGGGAAGAAAGCGAGGAAGCCACGGTCACCCAGGCACCTCGCGAGGGCTCCACTGTGCCCTGGTCGCAGCCACTGCCCTGTGGCGCCGGCCCCGCGGCAGCCCCGAGACAGGTCTGAGCACCAGCAGGAGAGCTTCCCAGTTTACACAGCGTCCCCAGGGAGAAGGTCTCCAGAATCCCACAAGGCCATGCTGGGCTGGGCCGCCTGAGCCGCGGGCAGCCTCGCGTGCTCGCTTCCTCCGTCACAGAGTACTGGACCAGCCTGGGCCCCGGAGGGATGTCCTGTCAATCCCAGCGGCACGGATCGCTGGGGACAGCGCAGAGGCTGTGTGAACCCAGGGTCTGCCCACCCTGGCCACAGACCAGCCCCTGGGAGCCCAGGAGGCCGGTGCTCACCTCCTCCCCGCCTTTGGAGACACCGCAAACTGTGTGCGTGTCGACAAAGCTGGCCTTGACGTTAAAATACTTGACTTTCCTGCAAAATAAAAACAGGATGCTCAAACGTGACCTCAGGCCACCCACGGCTCAGGGACAGGGGGCACGGCTGCCGTCTCCCCAGACACGGGGACCACAGCCGCCACGCAGGGGCGTCCCAAGGCCCAGCGCAGCTCCGGTGTGTGGGGACAGAGGTGGCCGGGCCTCTTCTGAGCTCAGTCCTGTCACCTGAACGCTCCACCAGGAAGAGGAGGCTCTCACACGCACCCAGTACTGTCCCCCCAGAACCCACCGACGTCCCGCTGCCAAGGAAGGGGGCCAGCAGGCAGGGGACTGTGAGGCCAGGCCCCAGGAGGGGTGAGGGGCACCTGGTGCCCAGAAACTGGCTTTCTTTCTTTTAAAAAAATACTTCCAAATGGTGCCGTGTCTTTACTTTCTAAATATTTACTTATTTATTTGGCTGTG
Source organism: Bos javanicus (assembly GCF_032452875.1). Lineage (NCBI taxonomy): Eukaryota > Metazoa > Chordata > Mammalia > Artiodactyla > Bovidae > Bos > Bos javanicus. Next base: position 73,063,600 of record NC_083884.1, read on the forward strand.
CCGAGTCTCAGCTGCCATTTGCAGGGTCTAGGTTCCCCGACCAGGGATTGAACCCGGGCCCCGTGTTGGGAGCATGGAGTCCGCCGCTGGAGCAGAGGGAGTCCTGACGACCGGGCTTTCTCCGCAGTTCTCCCTACCTCCCCAGCCTGGGGAGTCCTCAACACCCACGACCGCCCGGGGCCCGGCGCGGCAGCGGTACCTGTCCTGCAGCTGGACGCGGTGGCCCCAGTTCAGGGATTTCACGTGGTTCTGAACGGCGTCCGCCAGCGTCGCCCTGGTGACACACAAAGCGCCCGGCCACACGGTTCAGGGGTGGGTCCCGCCAGAACGGGCCTGCTAAGGCGCATCCGGGGGCCACGTGCTTCTCAAGGTGGTGGGGGTGGAGGCCGTCCCCGGGCCAGGCGAGGGGCTCCTGACTGGGGGGCCTTGAGCAGACCCCCACCACCTGCCGGGCCTGGCACCCTGAGGTGGGTCCTGGGCGCCATGGGCGCAGCAGGGCCCAGGCCCCACCCAGAGGGCAGGCAGCCTCTGCCACCCACCCGGGGAGACAACCAGAAGCCTGGCCCACACATGGGGGTGAAGGGGACTGCCCGGGGGCTGCGGGGACCCTGGTCCCCCCATCGCCCCTCACCAGCTGTGCGGGGCCTGGGCCACGCCCCAGCCATAGTGGGGAGCGTCGCGGATCATGCCCCCCAGCAGGGCCGCCTGGTGCATCAGTTTCTTGGGGATGCAGCCGACGTTCACGCAGGTGCCGCCAAGGCCCCACCTGGTGCCTGGGGGTGGGGGGAGCTCGGGTGAGCTGTCACCCTGCTGACCCCAACTCTGCCAGCCAGCGGGCTGGGCTCAGCCCCTCAGGACTGATGCCCGCCCCCACCCCCAGGACTGGCCTACCTCGGGGGGAAGGCTCCACGTAGTCCAGCACGGCCACCTTCTTCCCCAGCTGGGCGGCTAAGGACGAGGAACAGGCAGGTGAGCGCGCTGGGGACCAGTCCCCCCGGGGGACTCAGCCACGCTGCCTGCGGACAGGCACCCGGACTCTCCCTGACTGCCCACCAGAGCAGCGCTGCCCAGCCCACCCCGCCACCCTGCTCCAGGGCAGGTCAGACCTGGGATACCACAGACAGGCCCCCGGCCCCTCTCACTCCGCGCTTTCCTGGACACCATTGGGGGGGTTCCCATCCACCTACACAGAGTCCCCAGCTGGGCATTGCTGCCTCTTCCCAGGAAAGCGAAGCTCGGGAGTCAGATGGCAGGTCAGCAAGGCCCCGAGACGCGGAGCAGGACCAGACCCCACACTGCACCCCCGCCTGGAGCCCCCTCCACCCCACGCCCTGCCCCGCAACCCCCTGCCTCTGCTGCCTGCAGGTCCCCAAGCTGCGAGCCCCGCATTCTGAGCCCAGGGAAAACTGTGGGTTTCCCACCGGCCCTGCTGGGGCACAGCAGCGGCCAGCCCCAGGCCCTGGATCTGCGCCCCGAGGGCATGACCGTCTGACACCATAGAACACGCTCGACTCGTGGCTACCACGATCAGAAGCGAGTATACAAGTCTTCATTAACAAAATCACTTCATTCAGCGATAACCGACGGGACCCCGGCACTGGATTTACAGGCTGCGGCCGAGGGGACTCCTCAGACACAACCACACCCAGCTTCTGGGCCTGACCAGGACGGGGCAACGGGGACCAGAGTTACTCTCCTGCTCAAAACCACCAAGCATCCTGACACAGTGTGCAAAATACTGGTTTCAAGAAACTGAACAGAAGAAAACAAAGGTCCGCGATCTCTGGGAGGCAGGAGCGGGCGGACATGAACCCCAGAAATGGGTTCCCCAGGACCCAGCCCGGGAGAGCCGGGCGTTCCCGAGAGGAGGTGGGGTGGAAGTGCTGCCCAGCCTTCTGGGGCAGTGGGTGGGCTCGGGAAGGTCGTGTCTCCGAGTAGGCAAGCCTGGACTGGGCCCCGCACCAGACCTGCCTAACAGTCCTCACGCAGAAAATTCGAAAAGACCAGGCTGTCCCTACCTACATCCCAGGACATACAAAAAAGACCCAGGACCCAGCAAACGAAAATGAACGAGTGTAAGTCACTCTGTCGTGTCCGACCCTTTGTGATCCCGTGGACTGTAGCTCATCAAGCTCCTCTGTCCGTGGGATTCTCCACGCAAGAAGACTGGAGCAGGTTGCCACGCTCTCCTCCAGGGGATCTTCCCCACCCAGGGATCAAACCCAGGTCTCCTGCATTGCAGGCAGATTCTTTACCAAGTGAAGCCATCAGGGTAGAGTCCAAAGTGTCTGGCGCTCTAACAAAAATTACCAGGCACACAGAGGAGCAAAAAATGCAACCAGTCCATGAAGCTGACCAGAACTGACAGTGACGTCAGGATCAGCAGAAAAGAAAGCAAAGCAGGCGTTACAACTGTACCCCACGTGTGCGCAGAGCTAAGAAGCCATGCGAAAGACAGAAACAAAGTGCCCAAGTCAAAGTGTAGCGATGAAACTGCACCGCGCAGCAGGAAATCCAAAATGGGGGGAGCCGTGTATGCGCGCGGCTGACGCGGAGGAGACGAACTCAACATTGTAAAGCAACCGTGCTCCAATAAAAACACGTTTAAAACCTGCCCCACGCGGGGTTCACAGAGGAGCAGACGCCGCAGACTCTTTCATTAGGGAGCCTGCAAACAGGAATGGAAACTATGCACAATGCAGAGAGCTGGGCGAGCTCGGAGAGGAGCCGGAGTAGCGGACGCACGTGGACTAGCGTCGCCCCTGTGAAGGAGCGACTGACGGTTGGACAGTGTCATGGATCATTGAAACTATGACCCAGTGGTCTCCCCTCCCTTTTGGGCACCAGGGGCCGGTTCTGTGGAAGACAACTTTGCCATGGATGGTGTCAGGGGTGGTGTCGGGATGATCCAAGCCCATCACATTTATGGGCACTTTATTCCTATTGCCATGACATCAGCTCCACCTCAGGCATTAGGGCCCAGAGGACAGGGAACCTTGACCCACAGACCCACAGAACTCGATGAACTCCGGCAGGAAGAGGATTCAGCACACACCTGAATTGGCATGCTATCGTTAAACTGCTCAAAAGTAACAGAAAGAGAAAACCCTAAAAGCAAGCAGAGGAGAAAGACGCAACAGAGGAACGAAGATACAAACGGCAGGTTTCTCATCAGAACGGATGCGGGCGCAGACAGGGCAGAGCCCTATGGTCCCCTGTGGGGCGACACGCAGGCGCGGGGCGAAGTCGTCGCCTCCGGGTCGGGGTACTTACGTCTCCGCGTCACAGTCCCCCTTCTGGTGAGCCTCTCCCAGTGGGGAAGAATCCACGCGCACCCTAGAGCCTGCGCCGCACAAGCCAAGAAGCAACCGCACTGAGAAGCCCCCCAGCAAAGGGCAGCCCCGCTCCTGCAACTAGGAAAAGCCCGGACAATGAGCACCAGCACAAACGAGAAACAACAGAAGACAAACTCAGGGTGACGGTCGCACAGCTCTGCGAATGCAAAATCCACCGCATCAGGCAGTTTACACGCGCGATCTACACGGTGTGTGACTTACGTCTCAACAAAGCAGTCTGAAAACCATGAAACACTCAGGGATAAAGCTGACATAAGACGTCAAAGACCTGTTCATCGAACGGCAAAACCCCGCTGAAAGAGCCAAAGAGCACCTGAACGGGAGGCTCACCACACGGCCCCGCTGTTCTGCTTCCAGGCGACTCTCCAGCAGACTCACGACACGCATCCACACAGAGACACACGCACACAAACGTTTCCAACAGCCCCAAACAGGAAACAACCCAGTCCACGGGCGAACGGACCAACCACAGGTGAGATGGACGCAAAGTCCATGCAGCCGCGTGAGAAGGCAAGACTTGGATACACGCAGCAACACGGATGATCTCCACATGATGGGGCCCGTGGGAGAGGCCGGAAAGTAAGGATACTCGCAGCGCGAGTCCATTGAGACAAAATGTCATAAAACGCAAGGTGATCTACAGCAAGAGAAAGTGGGTCACCGGCTGCCTGGGGAGGGGGACCAGGCCCACGGCAGAGAGCACGCGTGCGGGGCGCACCCCCAGCCCCCAGAGCTCCACTGCCTTCCCGGAGGCCCCGCCGCGCCGGCCGGATGCGGGACGCAGGACACGCACCTTCCTTGGCGCAGGCCAGGCCGCCGGATCCGCCGCCGATCACCAGGAGGTCGTAGCATTGCCGGCCTGCAGGGGTGAGGGGGCGTCAGAAGGAAGGACCGGGACCAGCCAGGAGGTGCCACCAGGGAGGCCGCCCACGTTCCGGGGCGGTCCCACAGCCACACCCGGCCCTGTGATGGTCTGGGGTGAGCACGCGTCCCCCAGCATGCACTGACCCCCGCCACCCACATCGAGAAGGCAAGTGAGCCGCCCTGAGCGCGACGTCACCCGACGTCCTAGCAGGAGCGGGCGGGAAAGCTTCTCTCAAGTCCACCTGTCGGGCCGTGCGGCTCAGCCGCTCCGAGGGCCCGCAGACCCTGGTGGGGCAGCGGCTCTGAAACGCTTCTGGGCCCCCTGGAGGCCGCTTGCAGCCCCCACCCCTGCCCCTGGCGGACCGGCCGCCCCGTCTTCTCTCCGCAGAAGGCCGTCTCTGCAGATGCTCCCACGGAAAGCAGCCCAGAGACAGCAGAACTGGGGTCCGAGAGGGGGGGCGGAGGGGGGTGTGTCTTCAGGGGCGGCCAGCTCCGAGCCAGGGACCCCCAGCACCAGGCCTCGCCCGTGGGCAGAAAGAAGATCAGCACAAGCCCGGGGCCTCTCTCCTCTACCCTGCTCAGGGAGGCGGGGATTGGGAGGAGGTGCCTACCGTCCATAGCCAGGGCAGGTCCCTCCTGCCGCCCTGCGGTGTCTGTGGGGTCTCCCTGGCCCGCAGAGCCCCTCCGCCAGCCCCACTCTCCCTGCCCACGTGAACAGATGGCGCGAGGACTGTGGGCTTATCTTCGATGGTCTGCTCTCCCCATGGGGCACACCCAGCAGCCCCCTCGTCTGATAAGCGGGGAGGAGGCGGACCAATGGGCCTCTGTAGGCCCCACTGCGGGAAACCACCTTTAAGACCTGTGGGCTCTGGGCAGCCTGTCTGCAAGGAAGGGCCCCAGTGGACCCCAGAGAGGGCACTGCCCTTGGAGCGCCCGCTGGGCACGCACCCGTGCGCTCCAAGGCTCCCCAGGGCGCCTCACAGCCTGGGCCCTCTGCTCGGCCTGCAAGGCCTGTCGCCCGGTGTCCTGAGCCCTCCCCCGCCAGGCTTTCTGCTCAGCCCTGAACCTGGGGCCTGCACAGGGCCAGCAGAGCCCCCAGGAGCAGCGCCCCCCGCCCCACCTAACAAGCTGTGACCCTCTGGCCAGACCCCGCGACCTCCCCAGCCCCACGCCCTAAGGCCCCAGCTACACACAGCCGGCAGGGGGCGGTGCTCTGCCCAGGGCGCCTTCTCCAGTAAGGGGCCTGCCCCGCCTTCCCCGCGTGGTCCCCCCAGGGCAGGGATGTGCTGGGAGAGGTTGGGGTGTGTGGTGCCCCCAAGGCCACCTCTGGGAGTCCCCAGACCCGCCCCTGCTCAGGACCCTGGAGGCGCCCCCCACCCCTGCTTGTGGCCCTGGGGGACGGGTGGGCCCAGGACCCCTGGCCGTCCAGGGGGTCCGCAGTGTCAGCTCCCTCCCCCAGGGCGCCCCAGCACAGCGCGGAGCGCCCACCAGCAGAGGGGAAGGGCCCCTCCTGAGTCCCGCACGTGCAGGGATGGGGCAGGGCCTTGGGGAGGAGCGGGGAGACCTGGCCGGCGGTCACCGCTCCTGCTGAGCCGGGAGGTGACCCACCCCCACCACGGTCGGCTCCCCGGTTAACGCCGCCGCGGGGATCGCCGCTCCACGCCCGGCCCCGGCCCGCGCCCGCTGACCTGCGGCGCCCCGCGCCCCTCCCGGCGCGCGGCCCCGGAAACGCGCGGCAGCTCCGCGCAGCGCCGCCATCGCCGCCCCGCGCAGCGCCGCCATCGCCGCCCCGCGCAGCGCCGCCATCGCCGCCCCGGGGGCCTCGGGCCGGGCTGCCCGCCGCGCTGCCTGCGCCGGCGACTACGAACCCGAGGTGGGTGCGCGCGGCCGGGCCCGGAGTCGGGCCGCCCGCGGGGTCCGCGCGGGGCTGGAGCCACGGATGCGGGGCGTCTAGGACCCCGGAGAAGGATCCTCCCGGGACGCGGGCTCCAAGTTGGGCGGGGGCTCCAACCTGAGCTGGGGGGCTCCAGCCTGGGGTGGGGCCTCTGACCTGAGCTGGGGCTTGGACCTGGGGTGGGGGCTCTGGACCTGGGGTGGGGGGTTCCGACCTGGATGGGGCTCTGACCTGGTTGGGGGGAATCTGACCTGGGGTGGGGGTCTTTGACCTGGGTAGGGGGGCTCTGGACCTGGATTGGGGCTGCAACTTGCAGTGAGGGTCTCAGGACCTGGGGTGGTCTCCAGAGGAAGGGGTGTTTAACCTGGGCTGGGGATTCCCAGACCTATGATGGGGAGGCTCCCAGAACTGGAGTGGGTCTCGGGACATGAGGTGGCTTCCCCAGACCTTAAGTGGGGCAGGTGCCCCAGACCTGGGCTGGGAGCTTCTGACCTGGGTCGGGGCGCCGACCTGGGCTGGGGGCTCTGACCTGGGTAGGGCTCCAACCTGGATGGGGGCTCCGACCTGGGTGGGGACTCTGACCTGGGCTGGGGCCCTGTGACATGGTGGCAGCAGGGACACCAGGCTGGTGGAGGGAAGGGAGCTGTGCTGCAGGAGAAAGTCCCCTTGGGCACTGGGTGTGGAGGGGGGGCCACCTCAGGGCTCTGGGACCCGGACTCCCAGGTTGGCGGTTTCTGGGAGAGTGCGAACCTGGGTCCAGGCTGCAGAGCAGGGTCTGAGCACCTCGGGTCCCCAGGGAGGGAGCACTCTGGGGCCCAGACGAGGGCTCAGCCGTGTCCCCGTCCCACTGGCAGTCCTGGGGCCTCCTGGGCCTTACGTTTTGTGAAACTGGCAGCCTTCCCAGGAAGAAGCCTGGGCCCCTCGGCCTGCTGCCACCTTTGAGGTTTGACCAGCAGCTTCCTTTAGGCGTGTCAGGCCAGATAGACATGGCGGACACGGGTAGCCGCGCGGTACCGGACTGGCTCAGGGGCCGCCGGGCCTTAGAAAGCGGAAATGCGGGTGGGGTGTCGGGGCCTGAGGGAGTCAGAGAGGAAGCACAGGTCCCTGGGACCCCCACCCAAGCTTGCCCGCTGGACCTGGCCTCCTGCCCTCCTGCAGAGCTGGGTGGTGTTGCTGGACGTGTCGCTTCTTCCGGAAGCTGTGAAGTTGTTGGGTGGACACCGTGGGGGGCTCGGGCATCGTAGAGAAGTGGCCTCGAGCCGTGACACACACTCAGCTCTTTGTTCCAGTCTTTACAAGAGGCCTCGTGGCTGGGTCTGGCAGGAACCAAGTCTCCTCAGTGGGTGATCGGAGGCCACAGTAACCCAGCGTTCTGAGTCCTGAGGGAGGTCAATTGAGAAGATTTTAGACGTCGAGTTCTCAGGTCACTAGATGGTGACGTGAGGCCGCGGTGGCCATCTGCTGGATTTCTCCGGTTGCCATGTGAATGAACGTCTGTGGAGACATCAGGGTTGCGTGGCAAGGCCACTTCCATCGGGAGCAGAGCTCGGGAGATGCGGGCGCCCTGCGGCTCGTGCCGTGACCCACATCTGAAGTTCCCGCCACTGTGTCTCCCTTCAGCGTGCAGGGCTCTGTCAGACCGAGGAGGACATGGGCAGTGATAGGACTGAGTCCCAGGCCGGGAGGGAGGGAGGAAAATGAGGAAAACTGACGTTTGGAGCGTTATCCCGAATATTGAGTAAACCGGAAGGACTGAGGATCCGGCGATGACGAAAGGTGCAAGCGGGCTGTGCAGCCTGACACGCAGGTGGTGATAAAACCTCAAGGGCATCGACTGGGCAGGACTGGACTCTGACGACCCGCAAGGTGTATTGTTTTCTCCACTGAGACAGAATTTCTCTCTGTGGTCGCTTCCATTTTTGATCAGTGGTCAAGTGAAGAGTATTCATGTTTACAAAACAGTTCCGGTCCCATTCTGTTGTTGTCCAGTCACTAAGTCGTGCCCGATTCTCTGCGACCCCGTGGACCACAGTGCGTGGGTCTCCCTGTCCATCACTGACACCTGGAGTTTGCTCAAACTCACGTCCATTGAGTCGGTGATGCCCTCCAACCATCTCGTCCTCTGTCACAACACAGGAGTTGCGACAACTTCTATTTGGGGCAAAATGAGGCCCACAGCCTGGGAGGCAGCATTTCAGGTCGCTCGGGAAGGCGCTCGAAAGAGGAAGGGGAGAGGCCAGTGTACGTGTGACTTTGACGAAGGGGAGTGCTTGCAGTCAAGCCTGCGGGAGGTTGCTGGTCACAAGGAGCAGCTGTTGCCAGGAAGGAATCCAGTGCTTTTCTAGATACGAGAAGGTGCAAGCACTGGGCTCATAAAATCAGCTCCTGAGAGTAACTGACTCTCTGAGACCTGTCCTGCCGGTTTTCCCTGAGCACGGAGGGCCTCATTTCCCTGAACTCCTTCGGGGCATGGGAGGTCAGCATCTGCAGGGGCACGTGACTTAACCCTTGTGGAAGGCAGAGGGCAAGTTTGTAATTGACAAGGATTTGTCTCCCTCTTTTTTTTACCTTTTATTTGTTGGCTGTGCTGGGTCTTCATTGTTGCGTGGGCTTCCTCTAGTTGCAGCGAGCGGGGGCTACTCTCGGGTCTGGTGCATGGGCCTCTTGTTGCAGAGTGCGGGCTCTAGGGCGCACGGGCTTGGTTGCTCTGTGAAACATGGGATCTTCCCGGGTCAGGGGTCACAGCCGTGTCTCCTGCGTTGGCAGGCAGATTCTCCACCCTTGAGCCACCAGGGGAGCCCTGTCTCCCTTTGTTATTTTGCTTGAGGACAAAAATGACTCTCCTCCCTCAACAAAAACGTATTCCACATTCTCTGCGTGCTTTTCGCGTTCGTTTTCCTGGCTCGGGGACAAAGTTGTTTTCCTTTGCTTGGACTAGTGGCAGTTTTATTCTCACGCGTTGATTGAAGTTTGTAACCGTTAGCAGCCTTTATTTTATAGAGAGAATGAGGAAGCAGACAACTGCAAATTATCCGTCCTATCCCAGTATTCTGTAGCAGATGAGCAACTTTTGTGAAGATAGGCTCGCATAATCCATAAGGTTGGAGGAGGAAATGGCAGCCCACTCCAGTGTTCTTGTCTGGAGAGTCCCATGGACAGAGGAGCCTGGCGGGCTACAGTCCACAGGGTCACACGGAGTTGGACACGACGGAGCGACCAACACTTTCACCTTCAAATGTCTTTAGCTTCTTTGTTATATAAACATCAGAAGCCAAAGTATAGAAACTTAAACTCATGCCTTCTTAATCATGAGTGTTTCAGCACTTTATCTTATATAGAAATTATACAGATATTCGGTGACAGGGAAATTTAAATGGAGGTTGTCTTGTTCAGGCTTCAGGAGTAGAGGAGCAGGCCTCTGACCGACCTCTGACCCCTCGACCACAAGCACATCAGTCCTACCAGCAAGTCAGGTGGCACTTAGATAAGAAAGGGACTGGGTCTTGGAATTTCTTAAGCCCCTGTGGACCCAGCCAGCCCCCTGAGGTCTAAGGAATCTTATGACTCACAAAGCGAGTCAAACAGCATTGTGAAACTTAAACCACAACTGCAATTTTTTTGTGCACAAACCGATGATGCTGTCGGTCTGCTGCCTGGGATTATGAGCGGGAGCCCCCAGAGCTGCAATTTGGAGTCTCGCTCGTGTGGTGGACGCACCGCCCAGGACCCTTCCCCTCTGGGACTCCAGACCGCGTGATGTGGGACTCGCCCACACTGTTAAGGGCTGGGTGTAGATGCCGGCTCAGTTTGGTGGTGTGTGCAGTATTACTTCTCTCTTACTTCTTTTCTCCTAATGACTGTATTTGGGGATTTTTAAAAAATTGTCTTATTTATTTACTTTTGGCTGAGCTGGGTCTTGTTGCTATGGCTTCTCCGGTGGCTGCTCTCTAGCTGGGGAGTGCGGGTTGCTCATTGCGGTGGTTCTCCTGTTGCAGGGCGTGTGCTCTAGGACACACGGGCTTCAGTAGCCGCACAGGCAGGGTCAGCTGCTCGGTGGCACGTGGAGTCTTCCCGCACGAGGGATTGACCCTGTGTCCCCTGCATTTGCAGGCGGATTCTTAACCACTGGGCCGTGAGGGAAGTCCCTAGATTTGAGATTAAGTTGGGTAATCTTCTGTTAAAAAGTGAAATTGTTTGTTTGTGTGTAACGAGTGCTTTCTCTTTTTGACGAATGCCTCAAACCTAAAATGAAAACTTTTGGCAGAACAACGGGATGTCTATTGTTTAACTTAACTTGGTAGAACTCTTAAGGTTTCAAGTTACCAAAAAGATTTTGGAAACTGTTTTCAGGCAGACTGAAACACAATCATTATGGAAAGAAAGTTTGTCTGAATAGTGACTGGAGGATTTCCTTGGTGGTTCAGTGCCTAAGACTGCGCTCCCAGTGCAGGGGGCCCGGGTGTGATCCCTGGTCGGGGAGCTGGATCCCCAACGCTGCAGCTAAGACCTGGTGCAGCCAAATGCATAAGTGAATATTAAAAAAGAGAGAATAGTGACCGGCTTTGATTAAAATCAAATTTATAATTTAAATGACTAATCGATAGTCAACCAAGGAGACTTAAGTGTGTTGCAATGTATGTAATGTTGACAACTCTAAAGATACACCTATTTTATGAGATGAACACTTACTAAGCTGGTTTTATTTAGCAAAGATTTACCCAAGTACACGAACGAGAAAAACAGTTGAGTTGGTGCTTCTATCTTTGGGAGTTTTAGGAAGGTTTACTTTACGTAAGTGCCTGTTCCTCTGGAAGCCAGTCAGGATAGAGTCCCTGGAAGGCACTGCAGAACTTGATCTGGTCATACCATCTGGAGGTGGGGAAGCAGCGTATGTATATAAAAAAACACAATCGTACATAAAAATTTATGCCTAGCTATGCATCAGTCATAAAGTTACATAAGACCCACTAGTATATGTAAGAGTTGGACCGTCTCTTTGCTCGTTTGGTATCTTAATCCAAATCGTGTTGTAGCAAGTGGGGCAGGTTGACACCAGTGTGCTGTGACGCCTGAAAGCCCCTCTGGACCCTGCTGTATCATCTCAGGGAGGCGTAGACTAAATGCTTCCAATTCACTGTTCTTTTTCCTTTTCAGCATCAGCTGGTTGCTTCTGGGGGATCCCTGAGCCCCCGGAGAGGCGCCAGGGGGCACAAGATTTCAGGGACTGGGGGAATTGAGGGGCCGGGGAGGAGGGCGTGGTGGGCAGGCGGCCCAGGAGCCCCCGAGGACCACGTGCTCTTTTGCTGACCGGGAGGAAGTGGGCGGAGCCAGTTGGGCGGAGCCAGCCCCGCCCCAGCCTAGGAGCGGCAGAGCTGTGGTCCCTGTGGCCTGCGGGTCCGGAGCCAGAATCACAGCGGACAGGAGACGAGGCCACAGCCCCCGGGCCTCTGTGTCCCACGCCGTGCCCCACGCCACCCAAGAGCACAGGCCCCCGGCCCAGGCACATCCCTAGTTCGGGCAGCCGCCTGGTTCCCCCTTCGTGAGGACTCCCCCTCTTGCCCGCCACGGCCCCCCTTCCCTCGCACCGCGCTCTCAGGCCTGCCTTTCTCGGGGAGGCAGGGAGGCCTGTGTGACTCCTGGCGAGGACCCCCCCCCACCCCAGACACTGCGCCCTAGCAGATTGTGCACCGTGGGACTGAAGAGCATATGGGCCATCTGCAGCCCCCGCCTGGGCTTAAGGGGGCCGGGGCCCTGGCCGGCATCTCCATCAGCTCCTTGGGGGGTTATCAGGAGGAGGGTAGGTGGCGATCCCAGGTGATGGAGGGTCTGCAAGGAGACCACTTAAGAACGGGCTTATAATAAGGAAGCTTTGGGGGTGGGCTGTTGTTGCTGTTGTGAGAGAGCCGCCCCCCCAGGTTTGTGCTCCATCTCTAGGGCTCGGGGAACACACACGGGGCCTGGGGAGGAGGCCCGGGACCGACGGCCTTCCCCTCCTCCCAGAGGGGGTGAGTGTGCGCCTCCTGGTGAGGTGGGGCAGGCCCCCCGGTGCCCAGGCTCAGGGGGCAGGCGCCGGCCCAGCAGGCATGCAGACTGGGAGCCGGGCTGGTTTTTCTGGATCCTGCTTCCCAGTGGGGTTGCCATGTTCCTTTTTCTTGTGGGAACAGAGAGGACCAGAAACAGGGTTGCTTGTTTTCTTGGTTTTCCACCATTTTTGATGAAGTGAAACATGCATGAGTTGAAATTTACCACTCTAAGCACGTGCACATGTACAGCTGGGTGGCATCGAGCGTCCCGTGGCTGTGTAGCCGTTGCCACAGTCTTCAGAACTCCCACGCCACCCCAGGCAGAAGCTCTGCCCCTTTCAGCAGTGACTCCCCGCGGCCCCCAGCCCCTGGCAGCCCCTGTTCTCCATCCTGTGTGAAACTGCCCCTCGTGCGCGTTTCATCCGGGTGTGATCATTCAGAATTGATCCTCACGTGTCCGGCTCATCCCACTAAGCATGACGTCCCCCCGGTCCCTCTGTGAAGTTGCAGGTGTCCGCACGTCCCTCCCAGTGGGACGGGGTCAGGGCTGCAGTCACCTTAGTCATCCCTTAGTGTGACTAAGCGATACCCCAGTGTGCGGAGAGACCACGCCTCCTCTGTCCACGGTCCGTGTCCTCTGGCAGCCGCTGCCCGTCACACTGTCCTGAACGTGGGTGGACAAATACCGGTTCAAGCCGCTGCTCTCGGGCGTCTTGTGTCCACTCCCAGAGGTGGGGTTGCTGGGTCATACGGTCACTCTGTTTACCTTTCTGAGGAACCGCCAGCTGTTTTCCACAGCAGCTGCTCCGTCTTGGGTTCCCACCAGCCGTGCTTGAGTTTCGGATTTCTCCGTGGCCCTGCCAGCACGGGGCGGGTCATCCCAGCGGGTATGAAGTGGTGCCTTGCGGCTTTGATCAGACGTCCAAGTGATGAGCTTCCTGGTCGCTGGTGTGTCTTCTTTGGGGAAATGTCTGTTTGTGTTCTGTCTCGTTTCTAACTGGGTCCTTTCTGAGTTGTAGGAATTCTTACGTATACTTAGGATTTTAAACCCTCATCAGATGGTGGTTTGCAGATATTTTCTCCACCCCCTGGGTTGTCCTTTGCTCTCTTGATGGTGCCCTTTGATGCACAGAGCTTTCATTTTGGTGAAATTCTATTTTTCTTTTGTCGCCTGTGCTTTCGGTGTCGTATCTAAGAATCCATAGCCAAATTCAAAGTCATGAAGAGTTACTCCTATGTTTTCTTCTATGAGTTTTATGGTTTTATTTCTTAAAATTAGGTTCTGGATGCGAGTGGAACACACGGAAGCAGGGGGATACGTGTGGGATGCGCAGAGCAGGGGGTCTGAGGGTGCCGCTCGGCCTCCAGCCCTCACCTCTGGCCAGTGGCTCCCTTATCCTCCTCTCAGGGCAGCAGGGCCCTTCACCCTCCCGGGGCCCGGAGCCATGCAGGGTGGCGGGAACCTCAGGCCACCGCTGGGGGAACTGAGCAACCTCACTGTGGCCCTTCCAAAGGGCAGAGCTGTGGGCGCTCCAGTATTGGGACCCCCAGCACAAGGGGCCCCCTGGCTTGTCTCCCCGAGGAGGGGTCTGCCTGGCCCTGACCTGGAGGGCTTCCTCCCAGCACGTCTGCCTGGTTCCGTCAGTGGCTCTGTTCTTGGTCCTCGGCACCGTGTGAAGCTCCTAGCAGACCTGGGCTGTCAGGTGGCTGAGTCCTCGCCTGATTTTTATACAGTTCAGGCATTGTGGGAATTACCTTATCCTTCACAACTCCAGGTCCAGCAAGGACTTTGGTATTTAAATGGAATATTACTTTTTATTTTTTTATATTTATGAGTAACATTGATTAGTTTTTTTCATCAACCCAGAGAATCCATCAAAGTGGCCCAGCCTCTCTCCACTGCTGCTGAACACAGTCGTGATAAAGTCACACAGGTGTGTGGTTGAGGATCCTAAGCTGGCAGGACGGAGCCCAGTGGGCAGTGCTGGCCACCTCATGCCACGCGCCCCCATTATATTCTGTCACCTGTCCAGGACGTGCAGTCAGCCCCACTCCACCGCACCCCCAGAGTCCCCCCACCTGCCTTCTGCCCCGTGGGGCACCTGCTGGCTTGGCCTGCAGGCAGTGCCACAGGGACCAGGGAGACCGTCCGTGGTGTCCAGGGCTGGGGGGGACATTCCAGGCGATGTCTTGCTGCCTGTCTGCTCTCCCCCGAGGGCAGGGCCGGCCTGCGGCAGGCCCCCATGCCAGGACTCCGGTCCCTCTCAGGCTGTGGTTCCTGATTAACTGTCTACAAGCAGGAGAACTCCACACAAGCTCTGTCTGCTTTGCAGCAGAGCTCGGAGGAGGGGCATGGGGCGTGGCCATCAGGGAGGTGGGTCAGGTGGGGCCCTGACCTGCTGACCACGTGCTGGCTGTGCCTGGTGTAAACAGGCCATGCATGCAAGACCACCGGGAAGTCTGGGTGTGCACGCTCCCCTGTTCCTCCCTGCTCTGCCTGCCGAGACCCTCATTGTGGCCCAGGCCGCTGGAGCCCTGAGCTGTCCAGGGAGGGGCGGTCACCTCTCCAAGACCCTCAGGCTGCCTGCTCTCCAACGTGCCTTTCCCAACAGGTGCTTCTGGAGGAGCCGGTCCTGTGCGGCCCCTCCCTGTGCATGACCCACGAGTGACCACAGCCCTGCTGGAAGCTTCCCACACTTTCCCACTTTAGGGCCTCTGCCCTGTGCCGGCTCAGCCTGGCTGTGTCTCAGGGGCCCCGGGCCCCTCCTCTGACTGGGGACCCCTGCTACCTGCCCAAAGGGTCGCCTGCCAGGGGGAGGGCCGGTCTCCTGCTCATTGTGGTGCAGGTGGGCGGCAGGGTAAGCGTCCTCGCGGGA
Source organism: Bos javanicus (assembly GCF_032452875.1). Lineage (NCBI taxonomy): Eukaryota > Metazoa > Chordata > Mammalia > Artiodactyla > Bovidae > Bos > Bos javanicus. The sequence continues at coordinate 73,078,613 of NC_083884.1, forward strand.
CAGGCTGCCCCTGTGTGGAACAGCCGGCTTGGGGCTGCCTGTGTCCGTCCGCGGAAGCTCACGGGCCACACGAGCTCCCGGGCTGTCCCCAGTGTGTGCCCCAGGGGGCTCTGAGTGCGGTTGGCCGTCCCTGTGGGGAGTGTCCAGCCTCGGGCCAGCCGTGCCCCAGGCTGCCAGAGACCCCGGTCTCTCCACCCAGGGCGGAGTCCCTGGGGATGTGGTTTGCAGGTGGGCGGGGCCCCGGTCGTCTCACCTGGGTCTAGCCACCGGGCACGGGGCTGGCCTCTCGAACCTCCTGGGTGGGTCAGCCAGGCGGGAAGGTTACTAACACCGTGGTGACCACGTGGTCCCACGCGTCTTGCGGGCGGCGGGGCCTAGCAGAGCCCAGAAGCCCCGCCCCGCCCCTCGCCCCAGTGCAGGTGCTGGTGGCCCCGCCCTGAAGCCCCCCCCCTTGCCCCGCAGATGCTGGAGGCCCCGCCCCTGCTGCTGGTCGCTGGTGGCGTAGGCCTGGCCCTGCTCGCGCTGCGGTGGCTGGCCACAATGGACCTGCAGTTCTTCGACTGGGCCTTTATCGGCTGGAACGAGTTCATCATGAACCCCATCCGCAACCTCCTCATGGGCAGCAGCAAGGAGCAGCGCATCCTGCAGCACGTGCTGCAGCACGCGGTGGCCGGGGACCCGCAGAGCGTGGTGGCCGCCATCGACAGCTACAGCTTGGAGAAGGAGTGGGCCATGCACGTGGGCGAGAAGAAAGGTGGGTGGTGGGGAGGCTCGGGCGCGGGTCCCGCGGGAGGACTGCTGTAGGGGAGGCCCCGCCCCCCACTCCCGGAGGTGCTGTCAGGGAGCCTGGCCAGTGCTGGAGGGGACGGGGAACAGCAGAGTCATTGTATGGTCTTTTCGCTGGCAGCCGCCAGGCAGAGCCAGGTGCCCTCCGGGGCGGGCCGTGGGTCCCTGGGTGTCCCGGCTGGCCCCAGGGTGCATGGAGACCCTTGGACTGCGTCCTGCGGGGCGCCTGGCCTCGCCCCGCCCCCGAGGCCGCTTCCCGCCCTTTGGACTCCAGCCGGTATGCGTGGCACCCCCGGAGTCAGGGCAGCGGACATGAACCCTGGGGACAGACGTCAGGGTTCCAGCAGCCTTGAACCTTCCGACTGTGTCCAGCTCAAGGGAGCGGGGCAGGTTCTCGGTGCAGCCCGTGGCCAGAGTGGGGTGGGGCTTCCATGGAGTACCGCTCGGGGCGGGGCCAGGCTGGGGGCAGCCGGGAATGCTGGGAGGGGAGGACAAGCCCAAGCCAAAACACAGAGGCCTGGGGGCGGGAGCTGAGCGCGGTGGGGCCTGCGGCTGGCCTGACCGGAGGGCGCAGCGCGGGGAGGGGTGGGGGAGTGGCAGGTGGGAAGCTCCCTGCTCACCTGATCACCCCCGGCGCCCCCCCCCACCTCCGCAGGCCAGATCGTGGACAGGGTGCTGAGGGAACAGCAGCCGTCCGTACTGCTGGAGCTGGGCGCCTACTGCGGCTACTCGGCGGTGCGAATGGCCCGCCTGCTGCTGCCCGGCGCCCGGCTGCTCACCATCGAGTTCAATCCCGACTATGCCGCCATCACCCAGCGGATGGTGGAGTTTGCAGGCCTGCAGGACAAGGTGCGGCGCTGTCCCTGAGGTGGTGGACGGATGTGGGCACAGGCTCCGAGGGCCAGGAGGGCTGGGGTCATACCCCAGCGGCTCCAAGCCATGCTTACTCACCTGGCTGGCAGCCCCGTCTGCAGGGCGGGAGACTTCCAGAGGTGGGGCAGAGTGGGACCTGTCTCCTGGGACCCCCCGGCTCACTGGGTGGGGGTCTGCTGCTCCAGGTCACCGTTGTTCTTGGAGCGTCCCAGGACATCATCCCCCAGCTGAAGAAGAAATATGACGTGGACACCCTGGACATGGTCTTTCTCGACCACTGGAAGGACCGCTACCTGCCGGACATGCTTCTCCTGGAGGTGAGCCCTGTGTCTGTGGCCAGGTCGGGCCCTGCAGAGGTTGGCTGGGGAGCTATGGGCTGGCCTGTGTGCATTCGGGACACAAAGGGGCGTGGGGGCCTGGGCCGGGGCGCATGGGCCTCGGGGAGCATACGTGGACGGCCTGCATCCGTAGAAAGTAGCAGATACTGCCCTTGGAAGTGGACGTGTTAGTTCTGTTGCGTCCTACTGTTTGTGACCCACGTACGGACTGTCCTCGCCAGGCTCCTCTGTCCATGGGATTCTCCAGGGGGATCTTCCTGACCTAGGGATTGAACCCAGGTTTCCTGAACTGTGGCCAGATTCTTTACCATCTGAGCCACCAGGGAAGCCCTGCTGCCCTTGGCAACTAGGAACCTAACAGCTTTCTCAGAGCCACTTGTTCACGGCTGGTCATCTCAAGAGAAGGGAAGGCGTGTTCTGCAGTTGGCTCTGCCTTGGCCTGGCCGCGCCGCCTTGGTTGGGCGAGGGGCTGGAAGGGCAGGTGGCCTTCGTCCCCATCGCTCAGGCCTATCCACGGGCTTCTTGGTGTCCTTACAGCAGGGCGGCCAGAGACGAAGGATGGTGAGGCCTGGCACCCTCGTGACCTGAAGCCGCACCCAGGGCAGAAGGAGGGGCTTCGGGAACAGGGACCCCACTCTGGTCCTCTGAGTGCTGGCACACGGCTCTGGTCAGACACTCCAGGGCTCCGTCCCCGGGCAGGCGGCCGGCCTTTGCATTGCCTCCTCCGAGGTTAACCCATGGGTTCAGTGCCCCACGTGTTGAGCCCCAGCTCACCTTGAGTGTTTGCTCCTGGGGTTGGGCAGGCCGGGCTGCTGCTCCCAGTGGCCCTTCCTCATCTGTATCACGGGGAAGTTCCTTTTTTAGGAGAAACACTCCATGATTCAGAGGCCCACTTTTTTCAGATTCTGGCTCATGGGTTGTTATCCCAACCTCACTGACCTCACAGCTGTGTTTTCCACTCCGGCCTCAGGGCCCAAGCATGGAAGGGAGGCAGCCGCTACCAGGATGATTTGAGGGCTGCACCCACTCCAGTGGCCCCCGTGTTCCTAAGTCACCAGGGGATCCCCATCCATCTCTGTGGTCTCACTAGCAACTTAAGACACGCCTGGGGCCTCCTGCTTGACTTGGCTTTCCTTTTGGGGGATTTTTATTTTTTTGCCACTTTAATGATCATTAGAGAAAGCTGTGATCTTCTAGCGCAGCAGCTGGGCTGTCCCTTCACCTCTTTCCCAGGGAAACATTTCCTTTCGGTTTTTGATGTAACCTAAGCAGGGCTTCCCTGGTGGCTCAGATGGTAAAGAATCTGCCTGCAATGTGGGAGACCTGGATTCCATCCCTGGGTTGGGAAGTTGCCGTGGAGGAGGGCATGGCAACCCATTCCCGTTTCTTGCCTGGAGAATCCCATGGACAGAGGAGCCCGGTGGGCTACAGTCCATGGGGTCGCAGAGAGTCAGACACAACTGAGCAAGTTTCACACACACCGAGCAGCTCCTCCTCTGGCTTAGAGAGACTGGGGGTGAGGTTGGCGGGGCATGGAAGTGCAGCTGCCCCTCCCTCTGTAGAGCCAGGCCTGACATGCTGGCCGACTGCCCAGGCGCTGGTGGAGACTGGGGTGCCTCAGGGTGGACCTGAGGGGCAGGCTTGTGGGTGTGGAGGTCTGCCTCCCCACCCTGCAGGGTCTCCCTGGTCGGGCTCTACTGAACCTCCAGTGACCAATGCCAGCGGCCCCCGCATGGGTCATCAGGCATCTCGGTGACCTGGAGGAGGCCGTGTTCCTGGCACCCACGGCCCTTGGTCACCCACTGGCCGCAGTATGGTCCCCGCCATCTGCACTCTCACGCCCCCCAGCATGCAGTGAGCCCCTCCTGTGCGCCATGTGCAGTACTAGGGCCTGAGGGCCCCCCCTGCCTGCTCAGCCCTTCCTCGAAGTGGCCACTGCCTGGAGGGGCTGGGGTGGGGCCGCCCCCAACCCCACCCCCCACCCCCCCCCCCACCCCCTCCGGCCAGGCTGCCCTCATGCCCTCCAGCCCTGCATCTGTCCCCACAGGAGTGCGGCCTGCTGCGGGAGGGGACAGTGTTGCTGGCTGACAACGTCATCTACCCTGGGGCGCCCGACTTTCTGGAGTACGTGCGCGGGAACAGCCGCTTCGAATGTTCGCACTTCAGCTCGTACCTGGAGTACTCCAAGGTGGTGGACGGCTTGGAGAAGGTCGTCTACAAGGGCCTGAGCAGCCCTGCTCGGCCCTGAGCCCCACTCGGGGTGCCCCGCCACGCCTGGCCCTGAAGGGTGAGGCGGCCCCAGCCCTGGGCGCATGCGTCCCTGGCGCCGGTCATTCCTCAGGGCAGCAGCCCCGCGGCCGCCCCTTCTCAGCTCCAGGCTGTCAGGCTGGCCTGCCCCGAGCACGACCAGCTCCCCTTCCAGAATTGTGGCAGTCCATCTAGAAGGAAGGTGCCTGCCTGCGAAGACCAGCTAGGCAAGCCGTGGCCGTGAGTGCCGTGTGCACGCGTGCACACACACGCGCGCGTGCACAGTGTCACACACAGCCACACACACACGTGCAGTGTCACACACAGCCACACTCACACATGTGCACAGTGTCACACAGTCACACACACCCGTGCAGTGTCACAGCCTCACACATGTGCAGTGTCACACAGTCACAAACACACGTGCAGTGTCACACACAGCCTCACACACACACATGCAGTGTCACACACATCCACACTCACACGTGTGCACAGTGTCACACAGTCACACACACCCGTGCAGTGTCACAGCCTCACACATGTGCAGTGTCACACAGTCACAAACACACGTGCAGTGTCACACACAGCCTCACACACACACGTGCAGTGTCACAGCCTCACACACACACGTGCAGTGTCACACAGGATGACAGTGTCACAGTTTCATAGTGCAACAGTCACACAGCCACTTACATAGTATCTCACTTTCACAGTCACAGTCTCACACACTCACACACCTCTCCTCCTCCCCTCTCTCCCTCTCCCCCTCCCCCCCTCCAATTAGCAGGTCGGGCGGGCCGCACCCCTCGCAGCCTGCACCTGCGCTCTGCCGTCACCAGGTGGCAGCAGTGCCTCGGTGATCACCCCCGACCCCCCCTGCCCCCAAAACATACCCTCCCGACTCCTTTCGCCTCCTTTCGCCTCCTTTTAAGAATGAAATGCAACTTTTCTACTCAGCCGCTACCAATCTCACAGACGAACACCCTGTTTAGAAGACACTGAGGTAGAAATTAAGGACCTGATTCTTTAGGTGAGAGATGACCCGAGTGCTGCTCCGTCTCCCCCCAACACCCCAGCTTTGCACCAGGCACCCGCCGCTCCCCTCGGCCGCTGCAGACTGGCCGCCCCGCTCAGCCCCACGGGGATGTCTGCGGGCTGGGCTGAGCCCCACTGAGAACCTGGGCAGCCCGCAGGCCACTAAGCAAGCAGTGCTGGGCCAGGTATGGAATGCCAAGTGCCTGGCCTCGGGCCTGGTGTGGCTCTGGGTGCACCGTGTCCCCATCCCGCTCAGCCTGGTCTGGGACAAGACAGCACAGTTGGAGCAGCTGCATTGCTTCTGTGGCGGCCTGGCTGCCTGTAATGACGTGACTGGCCGGTGCCCACTCACATCCACAGGCACCCCTGGCCCCAACGCTGGCCTTCCAGCCACAAGGCCCTCAAGCGGCCGGCTGGACCGTCAGCCGCCTCGGAGGGTCTTCTGGGTCCCTCACCTCGAGATCACCCCTTCTGGCCAAGCCCAGCTGTGCCCAAGACCAGCCACAGACCTCGGGGCCCCGCTAACCACCCAGGATCGAGCCTCTGCCTCTGTGTGTAGAGAGGGGCCGTGTGGGGGGCACATCCCGGGGGCCTAGATGCAGCGGACCCCACGGGGCCACCCTGGCCCACCCAGCAGACGGCAGGGGAGTGGCTTGTGGAGACAGACACGGGAAGTTCCTTTGTTGCTTGTTATAATTTTTAATTTTTCTTACAAAAATTTAGATGTCTACCAACAGTCTTAGTTTGGTTTTGTTATTGATGTTTTATCAGTGTCTCTCTGGTTTCTAAGCCGCAAACAGCAGGCACTCAACAGCGGTCCCCCCACTGCTGCCAAAGGCCAGTCCCAGAGGTGCCACTCGAGGGCCACAGTGCCCAGGGAGGGGCTCCTGGCGCGGCGGGCAGCGGGCAGGGCACGCACAGCTAGCCCCCGCTCTCTGCCTTCAGGGTCTCTGCGGGGGCTGTCCCCCAGCGCCGCCCCTGCTCAGGGCCCAAGGAAGCCCCTGCAGCCTCTGGGCCAGACTCCCTGCCCTTGAGCCCCCTCCTCACCCGTCCGCACTCCGCGGGGTCCCCGCTGGCCCCAGAGCAACGCCGGGCACCCTGGCCTGGGTTTCCCAGGCGCACGCTGCACACAGCACCATGTCAGGACGCTAACTCGCCCGGGAGTTAGGAGTGGGGAGCCAGGGCTGGAGGGGGAGGCGCCGCCCAGCCCGCCGCCAGAGGGCTCCCAGCTCCGCAGCGGGTTCTGCACGGGCATCCAGGCGCCCCTTCCCGCGGTCTCTTCAGGGGTCAGACCCTAAGAGCAAACGGCCAGGCCCAGGCCCTGCGGGCGGAAAAGGGAAGCCTGAGCAGGCCTGCTGACGGCCGCTGAGGGAAGGTGGGTCTCGGGGGGCCCTGTGCTGGGGCGTTGGGAGGTGTGGAGGGTCAGCTCCCATCTCACCCTGTGACCTCCAGGCTCCGATGGCCCAGGGTCCCTCCCGCCCCGCCCCCGACCTGGGCTTCCCTCCGCTGAGCTGGGGTGGCCCTGCAGGAAGCGTGCAGGGAGAGCAGGGCAGGCAGGCAGGCAGGCAGCGGCACGGGGAGGAGGCCCCACCCTGACGCAGAACCCAGAAGGGACGTACCGGGCATGCAAGCTAGACCCAGGAGTCGACAGGCTGAGGCCTGGCGTCCCCCACAGCGTCCACCAGCCTGACTGCAGGCCTGCTGGGCCCGGGCGGAGGAGCCTTCCTGCTGGGGTCGGGCTGCAGCGGGCGGGCAGCGGGCAGGCGGGCGTTGGAGGCAGAACGCAGCAGGTTAGTATGAGCAGGCGGGTGGGAGCTGGGCAGGTCAGGGGTGTGTGCCAGGGGAGGGCTGAGCGCCAGCGGGGCTGGGGGACCCAAGAACAGGCGCGGAGCAGGCGGCGCTGCCGTGGGGGCGGGGCTGAGGAGGGAGGGTGCGTATGCAGCCTCGAACTGGACCGGGTGCCCGGCTTCCCCAGCCAGGAGAGCCACAGCCCCGCCCCAGGCCCCGCCCCGGACATGCCCAAGGCCACTCACTTTCAACGGCTCCTTCTCAGAGGTCTCCCCCGCTGGGTCACTGCCTCGAGGCCTACGCTCCCTCCTGTCCATGGTGGAGTAGCCATCTGCTGGGCGGAGGCAGAGGGGACCCTGAGGCAGGCACCGAGGTGTGGCTGTCCCTCAGCGCCCAGGGTGTATCTGGGGAGGGCGTCCGCCTGGACTGCGCGGAGCCGGGTCTTCTCATCTGTCCCCACTCCCCCTGCTGGCCCCCCGGCCCACAGCTCAGAGCCCTCCAGCCGCCATCAAGTGGCAGACCAGATTGGCTGGACAGTGACCCCTCCCTGGCTGGCCCGCCCCTCGCTCCCTGAGCACCCCTAAGCCAAATCCCTTTTCTAACCACCCCTCCTTGGAAGGCCCTCCCCACACAGAACAAACAGCCTGCACCTGCCCGCACCTGGACCAAGCGCCTCCATGGGGATCATGTCCCGGCCGCCTGGCTTCTCACCGTCTGCAAGGCATGAGCGTGTGGGTGGCTGGCTGCAGGTGGTGGCGGGGGCCCAGGCCTGGCCTCAGCCACTCTGGGTACCCTGTCACCAACATCTGCTCCCTGGCAAAGCCGCCCCCAGCTTGGTGCCAAGGTGAACGCCCTGGGGGTAGGGGGTGCGAAGAGTGGGGGCCATCCTCCTGGAGGAAGGCCCACCTCCCTGTAGCCCTCGGCCGGGAGAGGGGCACAGCTGAACCTCGGGATGAGCTCTGGCCCCATACTCACCCAGGCTCTTTTCCACCAGCGGCAGCGTGCTGTCGTCCAAGCCTCCCGGACTCGGGGCTGCCTTGGGGCCCCTGGCATTAGCAGCGGCTGACTGCGGCGGGGGAACACATAGCAGACGGCGTGGGTCGGGGCGCTGCCACAGGAGACCAGGCCTGGCGAAGTGAGAAGGGGCGGGCGGGCCTAACCTGGAAGCGCGCCTTGCTCCAGCCGTCCTTCTGGAGGGCGCTGCGCAGCTCCTTGTAGCTCCACACGGTCTGCAGCACGTGCGACGCGGCCTTCGCCTCGCGCACCGATTGGCTGCGGCCCAGGCGGGATCAGCTTCTGCCTGGACCGCCCCGCCCCGCCCCCTCACCTGGCCCCTCCTACTCCGCCCCCACAGGCCCCGCCCACCCACCTGGGGCGCCCCCCCACTCCGCCCACGCACAGGCCCCGCCCACCCACCCGGGGCCCCCTCCCGCTCCACCCACCTAGGCCCCGCCCCAACAGGCCCTGCCCCGCCCCTCCCGCGGCCACGCCTGCACCCACCTGGAGGCGCCCAGTGCCACCAGCGCGGGCACGCCGCGAGCTTGCAGCAGCGAGCGCGCGTTGTCCAGACTGTCGGACACGATCTCGTGGATCGTGTTGAGCACGGCCACCACTGTGTCCTCCTCCAGGCGGACACCGGGCCGGGCGGGCGCCTGCGCGCTGCGCACGTTTCTCACAAGCTCGGCCATGGCGTAGCTCCCTGCGGGCGGCGGGCAGCGGGCTAGGGTCGGTGAGGCCGCACCGGCGGGGTCGGGGGGCCCGGGCCCCAGACCCCCGTGCCCGCGCTCACCGATAAGGTCTTTGTTGCGCCGGTCGAGCGAGAGGTTGCGCAGGGCGATGGCGACGGCGCGCACCACCTTGTCGGTCTCCGACTGCAGCAGCTCCACCAGCACCGGCAGCCCGCGCTCCTTGCGCACCGCGGCGCGGATGTACGTGGCCCACTGCGGCGGGGGGCGGCGTGCTCAGCTGGGGCCGCGTCGCGCGCCCAGCGGCGCCCTGACCGCCCCTTCGAGCCGGACCGCCCTCCCGCTTCGGACAAAGCCCGCCCCAGCAGCTCCACCCCGAAGCCTCCCTGCCCCGCGGGGCCTCTCTCACCACCCAGTTCCCGGCGCTGAGGTTCTGCAGGGCGCCGGCCGCGGCCTCCAGGGTGTTGAAGTTGCGGCTCTCCGTCAGGAGGGACAGGTAGAGACGCACCACCTCGGGCTGGTACAGCAGCTCGAAGCCTGGGCACGGAGTGCCCCCGCCGCGGTCACGCATGCCGCCCGTCACCCTCCCATCCTGGGCGCTCCCGGGGCAGAGAAGCTGGGGCCCAGGGCGGCTATGACGTCACCGGGGAACGTTCCGCACCCACGTGATCACCCCTTAGCTGCCCGAGAGGAAAAGCCTTCCCATTTCACAGAGGAAGCAACGGAGGCTGGGAGAGGTCACGGACCCGGCTTAGGGGTGTGGGGCGTGGGCAACAGCCAGGACTGCTCCCCTAGCAACAGGACTCAGACTGCCTAGCAACAGCCCCCACCCGCGCATCCTATGTTAGAGGCCTGCCCTCCAAGACACAGCCGCTCAACCCCTACTGGCGCCGCCTCAATGGAGGCCCCAGCCCAGCAGCAGAGTCGCTCCACTGTGCTCCAGGGCGGAGCGGGGAGAAGCCTGCCAGATCTGCCCCACACTGCGGCCTGTGTCCCTGGGCATCACCTCCATCCCCCGTCCCTCACCCTGCGTGTCATCAGCCCCTCCCCAATTCTGCCCCAATGTGCCAGGGTGCTCTGGACCACCCTCCAAACTGGGCCTGACCTGGTGCCTAGGCTGGCAAAGGCGGCTACTGGTTAGCCCTGCCCTTCGCTGAAGACCCTCGCTGCCATCCCCACCCACTCCTCCATGCCTCACTCCTATACCTGCCTGAAGTTACCTTGGCACAGACCCTGATTCCCAGCCCTGAGCAGATGGCCAGAAGCTGGCACAGTCCTCTGGGAGCCCCACCCCTGTGGGCCTCAGTTTCCCCACTGGCCCCCAAGGCCCTTCAGGCCAGCTCGGTGGCACAGAACTTCACTCCTGGACCGGCCTGGCCTCTGCCTCCCCACACTCACCCTTGGCAGCCTCAGTGCGCTTGGGCAGGTCCAGGGTGTCCGAGTTCTGGTCCATCTCTCCATCCCGCTTCCCTGGAACAAAAGGGCAGTGGAGGGTGAGATGGAGCCTGCAGGGCACAGGCGTGTATCAGGTGCGGCCCAGAAGACACCCCCACGTCAGAGACGGGCACCAGGAGGCTGGAGCAGGGTGCTGTCCCGAGTTCAGCCAGACGTGTCGGCCTAGAGTGCAGTGGGGGCCAGGACTCGTCTCCCACTGGGTGCTGGGATCCGCGCTTCAGATCGCCCCACAGCCTCCTTGGGGTCCCAGGGCATGAACTCAGGGGCCAGCAGCCCAGGCTGGGCAGGGAGGTGCAGACGGGGCAGTGAGGCCTGGTGGGGGCAGGGCGCGCCAGGCTGTGGTGAAGCAGGCCTGGGGCGAACAGTGCCACTCACGGCGGCCGGGCCCAGCCCTGGGCGCTGGCAGCCAGGAGACGCCCCCTAACCTGCCAGCCGAGGGCCCGTTCACCACCTCCCAGCCCCTCCACCCAGGCTGGACCCTCTTCCTCACGGAAGGCAGAGCTGAGACCAGACGGCCAGGGCTGGCTCTGCCTAGCCTCCTGGGGCCTTTGCGTGCTCCCGCTGTCTGTGCCACGCCTCACCCGCTCCGTTGGAGGGCAGACTCTCTCCCCAGGGCCCTGGGGATGGACGTGCCCGGCCCTGTCCACCCTGGGCTCCCTCCACCCAGGACCACAGCTGAGGTTTCACAGAGGGACAGCCCCTCAGCCTCCCAACCAGCCCCAGGCTGACATTCCTGCCGTTGTCATGGAGACGGCTGCCAGGAGAAGGGAGGGGCCTTCCTGCAGACGCAGGTCCTGTGGTTGTCATGGAGACAGCTGCCTGAGCAATGGGGGGTCCCTGGTGCCCACTGCGCCCGCCAGGCCTGCACGCAGGCCGAGCAGGGACTCACCTTGATGGAACCACTCTTCTGGGCGGCCGAGGAAGCACGGGAGAGAGGAGAGGAGCCTGAGCGGGCAGCACCCCATGCCCCCCCAGGATCGGGTGGGGGACGGGGAGTCTCAGCCCGATCACTCCTGGGGGAGCGACCCCACGGGCGACGGGGTCAGGAAAGGCCATGCGGTGTGCGGGTAAGGTCAGCACAGACTCCGGGCAGCCGCGCCGGAGGCAGGGATGGAGTGAAGCGGGTGGGTGCTACCCCCCCGCCCCAGGGTCCTCGGGCTCCCTGCCAACGCTGGAAGGTGGTGATGTCCAAACATGAGCCCCCAGAACCCTTCCTGGAGCTGAAGGTCTGGGTCTGGGCACCAAAGGAGACCACCGCACGGGTTCGCTCCTGCCTGCCCCTGGGTGCCCCGCTTGGCTCCCTGGCCGTGACCCCCGTGGGTGTGGAGGGCCTTCAGCTCGGCGGGCCTGGGATCCAAGAGCCAAACCCCGGTGCCGCCCACACACCTTTGGCCTTCTTGCCACCGAAGCAGCCGGCGTCCTCCCTGCTCCGGCGCTGGGCGCTCCCAGAACCACCCGGGGGCCCGGGCTCGGCCTCCTGGTACCTTTCGGCCCCCGGCACCTCCTTATGCACGTGGTAGGAGAGGTTCCGGACAATGCACACACAGTTCTCCACCGACTGTGGGGAGAGGGGGCATGGGGCGCTGACCCTCCCGGGGGCACGCCGCGGCCCGTGAAGGCGGGAGGGGCCGGGGCCCACTGGGGTGAGACTCAGGGATGCGTCTGAGGGGAGGGGAGCACCTCCCCGTTGTGGATCACGTGCCCACCCCCCTGCTGCCCGAGTGCTCCAGGGCTCCTATTCAGACCCCAGCCCGTTGTGGGGGCTACAAGTCCGGCCCTTCCCGGGGCTCCCTGCCTACCTTGTTGTCAGTGTCCTTCCTGCCCACGGCCGACTGCAGAGCGTGCAGCAGGGCGTCCACCAGCCCCTCACACTCGCGGAGCCGCCGCCGGGCCTCTGCGCCGTCTGAGCTCACATTCCTGGGAGGCCAAGAGCGAGCCTGTGGGCTGGCTCCTGTGGGGACTCTCCCCCCAGCCCTGGGGTCTTGTCTGCAGAAATGCCCACACACAGTCAGGGCTGCCAGCAGACGAGGGAGCCTGGCAGTGAATGGCAGACCGCGGGACCTGGGCCGGGGGCCCGCCTGCACCCACGTTGGGTGGGGGCTCCTCTGACTCCCAGAGGCCCGAGTCTGTGCAGCTCAGGGTTCTACCTCTCAGGGACCTCACAGGGGGTTACCCTGACGGACAGACAGGACCCAGGGGACCTGGATCTGCGAGTTCCAGCTCCCCGCCTGGCTGTGGCAGGGATACGTGGAGGGACACAGACGTGCAGAGCAGGCCCGTTCTCGGACCCTGACAAGCACTGTGACCAGCTCTGAGACCGAGGCCTGGGTGGCCAGCCGCCTTGCACGTTATCCGGGACACGGGGATGTCCCCAGGGCACAGGCCAGCTAGGCGCCTGGGTCCCGTCTCCTGGGCAGGGAAGAGCCCCGGCAGCCTTGAGGGCCCGCACCTCAGGCAACCTGACGTGTTCTTGAAAACGGTTGTCCACTCGGCGTCCCGTGGCTTGGAGTCCTCATTGGGCTCCGGCTCCCAGCCCGAGTTCGGCACGATGACCTCGTGGGTCAGCGTCTGCAGGCCATGGTCGATGATGACCATCTTCAGGGGCTCGTAGGATGACAGGTTCCAGAGCGTGCCTGTGAGCACCATCGACCCGCCTGGGCTGACCGCAGGCTCTGTCTGCCCTTCCTCCCCAGAGGGCCAGCTCAGGGATCCCCTCCTCAACCAGCTCAGCCCAGCTCACACCAGCCATGGTGAGAGGCTGTGGGCACTCTGGCGTACAGGGGAGGGGAAGGAGCCCCCAGGGGCCGGGACACGGGAGGGGCTGGCAGGTGCACCCCTTCCCAGCCACCCAGGCAGCTGGGACTGTGCTCCAGGGTCAAGAGGTGGTCTTCACGTGACCTGCACCCAGCCGCGGGCCCACCACTTCCCAGGAGGACCAGGGAGGGAGGGGTGGAGGAGTCGTGGTGGGGAGCTGGGGGCCGGGGCGGGCGCCTCACCTGTGACAAGCTCGCGGACTTCGCTGTCCCGCGCTGCCCGCAGCAGGCGCACCAGGGCGGGCACTCCGCCACAGTCCCGGATGGCCGCCTTGTTGTCGGCGTCCCGGCCGTAGGAGAGGTTCCGCAGTGCCCCGCAGGCGCGGCGCCGCACCTCCGCCCGCGGGTGGTCCAGCAGGGCCACGAGCAGCGGCAGCCCCCGCAGCTGCCGCACGCGCCTCTTGACGGCCTCGTTCTCGAAGCACAGGTGCTGCAGGTAGGCGGCCGCGTTGGCCTTCACGGGGTCCGCGGGGTGCCGCAGCATGGCGAGCACCTCGGGCAGCTCGGGGTCCCGCCAGCGTGGCTCCTTGCGGGCACTGTCTGCCGAGGGCGAGCGCCGCACCACCCGCTCCAGGCTGCCCAGGCTGCCGCGTTCCGGCTGCGCCAGGGGCGCCGCGGTGGCGGGGAAGGGCGGCCGCTCCTCCATCAGCTCGCCGCCGTCGTCCGCCACGTCCTCGTAGGCCCTGGGCGAGAGAGCACGCGCGTGACCATCCCCTCGCGGCTGCGGCCCTGCCCCCAAGCAATCGCACTGGCTGTCGGGCAGGTTGTCCCCAGACCCGGGGAGTCGCTCACTCCCGCCACCAGGCAGACCCCCGACTCCCAGCAGAAACCTGGTGTTTCTGTGAAACACCAGGATGGGGTCCCACCTCCCGCGAGGCCCAAGTGCACCCCCTGCACACAGCCTTGCTGGTAGGACCACGTGAGGGGCCACCAGGCCCGGGGTCAGATGTCCAACCCCCTTCCAGGTGACGGGCTGCGGCTGGGCAAGTGTCTCGCCTGTGGGCATGTTCCCACTCGCAGATGGAGACGCTGAGAGCGGGAGAGACAGAACCAGAAGTGCCGGCGGGAAGGGAAGGGCCGGGGCTTGGGTTCTGGGCACCCCTGTGCAGGGGCAGGCGTCTGGCCCAAGCTCAGACAGACGCCCTGAGTTCGTATCTCCGGGGCCATCTAGCTGAAGCGGGGGCGGGAGGTGCCGGTGCTTCACCAGCTTCTCTGACTCCTGACCTGCACGAGGGGACCCAGTGCAGCCCCCCAGGCCTGAGCCCGCCCTTGCCGCTGTCCCCGAGAAGAGCCAAGGCCGATCCCGCAGCGAGACTGCCCAGGTGGTACCCTGGCACGGGGCGCAGGGCGGACTTCTTGGAGGTGGCGGCAGGGCACAGGGCTCACCTGGAGCGCAGGCCCCGCCCACAGTCCGGCCTCCTCCGCGCGGCGGTGCCGTAGTCCGGCTCCAGCTCAGGGGCCCCTTCTTCGTCGGCTGCCAGGCTGCGAGCGTCGTCCTCCAAGCCATAGGGCTCCGCCTGGAACCGCTCGGGCTGTGAGCGGCTGGCCGGCGGCCCCGGCTCCGGCCCTGGCCCCACAGGAAAGGCCTCCCGGCGGCTGGGCAGGGTGAAGCAGCCATCGCCGGGGCCTGGGCCTGGGGGGCCTCCGCGTGGGGGCCGGACGCCCAGCCCTCGAGACAGGCTTCCGTAGCCGGGGACGTCGCGGGGCTCGTCGGGAAAGCCGCCCCCGCCGCCGAGGCAGGTGCGGGAGAGCGTGGCCGCTGGGCCGCCCCCACGCAGCAGGAAGTGCCGGTCCAGGGGGCCGTCGGTGAAGGGGCCCAGGGGGGGCCCGCCGTCCAGCAGGGGGAGGCCGTCGGGGCCCACGGGCACCTGGCGCAGGGTCCTCGTGGTCACCGTCTTGACTGTCTTGGTGACCTGGTGGGCAAGGGGGTGGCCGGTGGGCGGGCAGCCTGGGAGGCCAGGGCGGCTCGGCCCTGCGCCCTACGCCGGGTGGACACGCAGGAGGCGGGGCGCCGTGTACCTTGGTCTCCGTGCGGCGCGTGGTGCCGTCTTCCGACGTGACGATGGACACGTGGGAGGTGGGGGTGCCCGGGTCCTCTTCCACCGTCACGGTCTCCTCCAGCACCTCGGGCGCCTCCGGCATCGTGGCCAGTGAGGCCTGGCTGCCCGGGCTCTGCTCCTGGGCGAGGGGGCAGGTGTCGGCAGGACAGCCCCGAGCTCACCATCCCTGGGCACGGACGCCTCCCCGCTCTCCTGCCCCAGGCCCATCTCAGCCGGGGCGGCATGTTCCTGCCTCTGACAGCGGAGGGGCTGGTCACCCGCTTCCGGGTGGGGAGGATTCCTGAGGGCTGAGCGAGTGGGTAAAGCCCGGCTCCCCACGTGGTGGGCAGCCTTGCGGGGGGGGGGGGGGGTGGCCTTCGTGGGGGCTGTGCGGCTGGGCTGCTGCTGTTCCTGGAGACCCAGGCGCCAGCGGGACACTCATGATCCCTGGTGGGTCTACCTCCCTGCCCACCTCAGAGCGCAGAGGGTGGCAGGTTCTGCACTGTTCACTGGCTCCTGGAGGCCACACCCAGGCTCCCGCCACCCCCCAGGGCCTGCGGACGCCCTCGCAGGACAGAAATACCCAGTTCCCAGAAAACCCTGCGCACCCGGAGCAACAAAATACCCTGGGTCCTTCCGGCCGGATGCTCAGGGCTGCTGTGTGGGCAGGGCCTCCCTCGGTCCAGGGGCCGGTGCCCGCTCCCTGAGACCTGGTGCCAGGTCAGAGCCTAGAGAGGCTGGATCCAGGCCAGCGGGGCCCAGCCGACCCCGGAAGGGAGCCCTGGTGTCCCCTTCCTACACCCTTCCCCAGTCTCCCCAGCCGGGCCCTTAGCTCTCAGCACCCCTTGCCAACATCCCCGCAGACAAGACAGCGCTGCACAGAGGCGCTTCTGAAGGCCACGGGCCTGCGGGTCAGACTTTCTTGAGGGTAAACTGAGGCTCATAGAGGCCAGGCCAGCCCACAGTACGGCTGGGCCGGATCCCTGCCGTGCCGAGCAGCACGAGGTCCCCCCTGCCTGCACCAGCACCCCAGGACCAGCCTCTGGCCAGGAGGGGCAGTGGCTGAGATCCAAGCCCTAGTGGGTGGCACAGGGGCGCACACTCCTGGGTCAGCAGGAGGCCAGGCCCTGTTCCACGGCGAGACCCGTACCCTGATGGGTGGGGTCCCGTCCTAAAGGAACGCGTGTCCCCCAACTGCACACAGTGCTGGGGTCGGGGCCTCCTCGGGGTCCAGGGGGAGCCTGAAGGACTAGCCCGCAGGCTCTGGCGCCAGGGGCTACGGAACGCGCCCCTCCTCCAGAAGCAGGGCCCTGAGGACGGGTGTGGTTTTATAAAGTGATGCTGAGGCCTGTCGGAGGGCAGAGTGTGAGCAGGATGTGTGCGCTGCTAACAGGACCCCAGAGCCCCGGGAAAGGCTTCCCGGCCATACATCACCCCTCGCGGGCCTCAGCCCGGCAGCACCTCCACGGTCCTAGAGAGCAAGTAGCATGTCTGCCGGGGTCCCGGTCCGGAGGAGGGAGGCCGCCCCCCAAGGAAGAGAAGCAGGTGGAGGCCTGGGATGGGGACATGGGCGGTAGGCCCAGCAGAGTGGCCTGGCTCTTGTCTGAGGGCCCTGGGGAGCCAGGGAGGTGCAGGGGCAACCCACAGACCCTCAGCACCCCCGTCCCCTGCATCTGCACTGGTCAAGGGAGGGGCATGAGTGTGGCAGGCAGTGGGCACTCTGCTGGCACAGGGGGCCAGGGGCCGGCAGGCCGCAGGCTATGACGCCAAGAGGAGGGAGGGCAGGGACTCCAAGACCTGTCGTGGGAGGGCCCTGGGGAGGTGTGCGTAGACTTGCATACGTTAACTCTCTCCGAGAAGAGGTCCCGCCCCACTGGGCTCGGGCTTCTGGGAGGGCACAGGGGGTGCACCCCTTGGGTCTCAGTGCCACTGGTGCCTGGCTGCCCAACCTGTAGACACTGTGCAGTGGGGGGCTGAGGGTGTGGGGTCCAGGGGAGCCAGGAGCCCAGGAAGGCCTGGCGGCCCTGTGGCAGCTCCCACCAACACCAGCCCAGGCAGCCCGGCAGCGGGATCCCGAGGCCCTAAGAGCCCCCGCTGGCAAGTGACCTCAGGGAGCTAAAAATGGTGATGACTTCACCGGGGCAGGCGGGCAGGGAGGCGGCAGCCTGAGTCAGCCAGGGAGCATGGGGAGGCCTGGCCCCTGTACACACGCCTGGGCACACGCATGCAGACAGGGACCTGGACACACATGTGCACTCACACACGCGTGCAAGAGCACCCAGCCCAGTTCCCGGGCTCTCCCAACAGCACCTATCACCCACACCCCCATGATACCACCCCCCGCCTTCTACCTGTGCCTCCAGGCTCCCTCAGCACCCCTGGCGTCCACCACAGGGACGGTAGGAGCCAGTAGGTGGGGGAGCTAAGGCCTGGGGGCCGCGGGGGCCCGAGGTCAAACCATGGCTGGTGCCTCCAAAACAGCTTTGGGATGAGGACGTGGGGTCACTGACTGACCTCCAGGACATGGTTGGCGCTCACCAGAGGTTGCGGACCACCCTGCTTGCACCCCCGTCTGGCTCCAGGCCCTGCTCCAGGGCCCCGTGTCCTATGTCCACCTACCCAGGCCAGCTGAGCCTCAGGGACCACCAGCCCTGCAGCCCCAGACCGCCCTCATACCCTAGACACGGAGCCCCCCAACCCCCATCCCGACAGTCCCGTCCACCGCCTCTCCACCCCGTCCTTGGCCCGGGCCCCACCCTTGCCTCTCACGCTGGGATAACCATCCAGCCTTCCGTCACCTCTCCCCTGAGCCCACGTCAGTTCCGTGGTCCTCCCGTCCATGGTGGCTGGGTCCACAGCCCCTGGGCCCGGCCCAGCAAGGGGCTGTGTCCAGGCCTGGGGTTTCCCATGAGCTCCTGGAGCTTGTGCACAGGGCCTGGTCCAGGATGCCAAGCCAGGGGCCGGAGTGACCAGCACCCCACTGCTCTCAAGAGGGTCCCCAGGGCCCAGAGCTAGAGGGCCCTGGGCCGGCTACACACCTGGGCTCAGCTTCCTCACACGGAAACAGGAGGAAGCCAGGTGTCCAGGCTGTGGGACAGGGGGATAGCACCAGTCCTGCCTTTGTGACCAGATCTAGGGTGTGCAGGGTATAGAAAAGTGACCCGGGGGACAAGGCAAAAGCCCAGAGCAGCCTCTAGGGGCGCGTGCGGCGATGGCAGGAAGGCACAGGAGACAAGCACAGGCACAGCTGGGGGCCAGGACGGGGTCCCCGAGGCGCGGATCCACCCCCGCTGCCTGCCTTCCCCGGAGGGGCACTCAGTGTCCGTCACGAAGACCAGGATGTGGGGTGCCCACGACCCCACTGGCACACACGGGATGGGTTACGGCCAATGTCCAGGCCCTGGAGTGCGAGATGGCTGCTGGATGAATGAACAGAAGGGGAGGATCGCCAGTCCCCTACCCTGCATGGCCATCCTGGTAGGGTCTAGGCCAGGCAGCGCAAGCCTCTGTCCCCAGGGAGCAAGTTCCTGGCCACTACAGAAGCCCTCTCCCGTCCTGCCCAGAGCGGCGGGCCCAGCCTGGCTGACTGGAAGCTCACCCCTCCACAGCAGCACTCCACCTGCGAGTGCACAGCCCCAGGCCAAGTAACCAGAGGACACAGGGTGGTGGGTGCCCTGCAGACTAGGGGAGCGAGCCTGTGGGCGACAGCAGGGTGGGCTTTCCCCTAACCCAGCTTCCCCGAGCCCAGCCCGCAACCATCAGCCACATGGTGGCCCCAGATGCCCTCGGCTCCCCTGAATTGGTCCCTCGGTCTCTGGAGCCAGCAGGCACCTAGCTGTCCAGCTGGGCAGGTGTCCAGACCCACCTTTTGCCTTTCCCCTCTGCCTCAGTTTCCGTGCCTGTAAGTGCACCACCCCACACACACTCTGAGCAAGCGTGCAGGCTATCCACCAGCCTTCCCCGGTGCTGGTGGTGCTCGGAGGTCACCCCCTCGCCTCTGCACGTGGGCAGGGCAGGCCCCCAGCCCTCACTCCACGTGCGCTGCGGCGGCAGACCAGCTTCCATTAGAATCCTGAAGCTCCTGCGCGGCCCCCCCAAGCCGGGGCCCTGGGAACATGGGGGAGGCGTAGCCGCGCCGCCCTCTCCAGACGCGGCCTCCCTCCTGCAGCAGAGGCGCCACCCCGGGAGGCCCTCCCACCACCCTGTCCCAGGCACCTGTCCGGGGCGCTGGCCGGGGTGCGCCCGCGGCCCCCCGCCTCCATGGCCCCAACCCCGGCCCGCTCTCCGCACCCCCGGCGGCGCGTCCACTCAGCCCCCACGCCCGGCCCCGGTCCCGGGGGCGCAGACAATAGCTGCCTCAGGCCGGCGGCTCCACAAACAAAAGCGGGTCCTCCCGGAGGGCCAGCGCCCCGCCCTCCGCCACCGGTCCCCGAGACGGAGCCCCCGCCCGGGACCAAGTTCCTTCCAACCTGTCTGAGTTCGGCCGGCATCGGGCCGGGCGCGGGGGACGCGGGCCGGCGGCGGCGGCGGCTGGACCGGGATCGGCTCCGGTGCCTCGGCCGCTCGGGTCGGGCTCGGCGGACTCGCTCCCGGCGGTCGGACCTGGCTGAGCGGCGGCTAGCGGCCGACGGGCGGGGCGGGGCGAGGCGACGAGGCGAGCGGCCAATCGGGCGGAGCCAAACTGGGGCGGGGCGGCGAACAGCCAATGGGGCGGGGCCAAGGTGGGTGGGGCGGAGCGAAACTGGGGCGGGGCGGAGAGCAGCCAATCGGATGGGGCGGCGCCCAGCGGGCGGGGTGGGCCGCAGCCAATCGGTAGGGGCGGCGCCCGGCGGGGGACGGGGCGGGGCGGGGCAGGGCCGGGGTCGCCCTCCGCCCCCGCGGCCGGTCAGGGCTCCCGGTCCCCACGCCCCGGCCGCGCCGCGGGGCTGGCATTTTCCCGCTGAGCCCTTCCTCGACCTCGGTTTGCTCCCAGTGAAAGCGCTCCCCACCCCTGCAGATGGCCCAGAGGCCTCTGAGACTTGAGGTCCCCCGCTCTGGGTCCCCCAGCCGCTGAGCGGTGTCAGAGCAGACAGATCACAGAGAGGGGAGGGAGCATCACTGTTGGGTGGCTGGGTGAAGGCTGGCGGGCCTAGCTGGCCTCAGACCCTCTCCTCCCGCCTTTGATGTACTAAGCGGTGGCTGGGGTGGGGGCGGTTATCAGGGCTTCTGACCCGTCTGGGGGCTAACTCTCCGCCTGCAGCAGGCCACTCCCGGGAGTCTGGCTCCCCCTAAGGGAACACAGACCTGGGGGAGGTTCGGGGGGCTGGGCACGAGAGGGGGCCCTGGCCTGGGCTCTCTGCTTTCCACCCACTTCTCCCCAGACCCCCTGTCCCTTCCAAGTCACACCAGCACACGGGCCATGCAGCCAGCATGCTCAAGCTCTCTGGGTGTCCACTGCATGTCCTTCTAAGCCTCAGTTTTCCTTAAGTTGCTCCTAATCACTGGTCCCTGTAACTCGGAGCCACACGAGGCAGGAGCAGCAGACGGGACCACTGCCCTGAGAGAACCTGGACGCTTCGTGTGAGTAGATCCTTCTCCCAAATTTCACACTCGGCTGGTGCCACGGCCACACCCCCATCTCGGCCTGGCCTGCTGCTGGCCAGGTCCCTACAGGTGACTCCTGCCACACACACATTGGGTGAGGGCCAGCCCTGCTCCAGCCAGCCTGCTCTAGGTGTCCGGAGGAGGCCACTCTTTCTGCTGGACGATGAAAGGCCTGCAGTCAGGCCTACAGCACAGCCTTGGGGTCATGGCAGCCCCCACCCCTTGGCTCACCAGCCCCAGCTGCCTGCCTGGCCACCAGCCTCCAAGCTTCATAGACCTGGGCTCTGACCCCAAGGGCCAGGTCCAGGCAGCTGAGGGTCACAGGTGGCTCACCAGGCATCTCCTGCTGAGACGGGGCTGGGAAGCAGGTGCAGTGTGGAGGCCGCCAGGCCCAGCGGGCTACATGTGGCCTGGCCTCCCCAGTGTCCCCATCAGTCCTGCTAGTCTGATCTCAGCCTGAGAGACCATCTCCTGCCTAGAGACAGAATACCAGGGGCAGGGCTGGAGGGCCCCCGGTGGGAGGGGCAGTGGCCGGGGAGGGTGGTGGCCTTTCAGGCCAGGGCAGCTCCAGGCTATGGGAACGTCTTCCCACCGGGTCATCGACCCTCAGCGCACCCTCTGGGCTGGACGCCAGAGCCCTTTCTGGACTGGGAGGGCTGGAGCCTGGAAAGAGCACCCAAGAGTAACCTTGGGGTCATGCGCTGCCACTGTCCCCATGAGGCCCAGCCGGCTGTGTTGCTCCCCAAGTTTGGGGGTGCAGGCCTCACTGTCTGGAGTGGCCGGGGTCCAGGGGGCCACGGGGCGGCCCTCGTACCTAGACCCACTTGGCTTCAGCTCCAGCCTCTGTGAACCAGCTGTGCGGCCTCGTCAGCGCCAGCCAGCATGGAAAGAGTTGCCCAACGTGTCCGGTCTGTGGAGAGGTGTCTTTGGCTGTGACCACGGACCTAGCTGGGCTGTGCGTGCAGACTGCCCACCATCAGATGAGGACATCAAGGCTTGGGGAAGTCACTGGCCATGTCCCCCATCTGACCACGGGCCACTGCTTCTGAGTCCCACACACCCAGGCTGGGCAGCCGAGCCTGCTGGGCCAGTCTCGGCCCGGACCCGTACCCTGCTCCCTCTCTCTCTGGCCACAGGGGCCTCGGGTCCCCACTCTGCCAGTGTGAGTCTGGCTCCCCTGAACCCTGCCAGCGCCCTGCCCTGCACCTCAGCCTGTCACAGCAACCTCCAGGCAAAGCGTTCCCTCCTCTGCCGACACCCCAGGAGCCAGCCCCCACCTGTGGTTTGGCAGTAGGGCACAGCTCACATGGGGAGGAGCCCAGGAGGCCGCACGGGACTGTCCATCCCCACTTCAGAGTTCTCAGGCCAGGAGCAGACCAGGCTCACTCCTCCTGGGGCGGTGCAGGGCGGTCGCCGTCATGCTCCAGGCAGCAGGCAGAGCCCAGCCTTACCTGAGCCTTCCTGGTGGCTGGCCTGCTGACGGATGCAGCAGCAGCGAAGGCAGGGGGACTCCGTGGAAGCCGAACCCTCTGCGTGCCCAGGCTGAGTGCTGAGCCGCCCAGAGGGGACCCTGCCCAGCCGCCTGGGCCCCGGGGCTCCCTCAGGCGGAAAGCGCCCTTCTGAGAGTATGGCTGTGTCCTGCCCCCTTGTCACATGATGTCCTGCACACCCAGGGGGGCCGGAATCCCACTCCCTTTCCCTCCCGAGGCCCCAGGAGGCCTCAAAATAAGTGGCTGCCTGCGGGCTTATGGTCCACCGGGGTCCCGTTATTGTCTTCCCGCTGGGCCGAGTCCCAGGGCTAGTACCTGCAGAACCAGCTGTTGCCAGGCCATGGGCAGGGACTGCCCGCCGCCTGCGCCAGGCTGCTGGGCGCGCTCCAGCTGCAGGGCGACATGGCGCCGCTCCTGCTCCAGCGCCCGCGTCAGCAGCTCGAAGCGGGCCTCCTGCTCTCTCACCGAGGCCAGGATGGTGGCGGCCGAGCGCACGCTGCAGTCCTCCATGACCAGGGCGCCAGCTGCGGGCAGAGCAGAGCAAGTCAGGGTGCGGCCAGGGCAGGGGCCCAGGAAGGCGTCGCGGGCCCCCTGCCCACCCCACTCTCAGAGCACGTGACTCACGACCAAACCAGAGCGTGCAGCCCTCTGGAGAGACGCCACATTGATTAAATTCTAAATTAAAAGCCATTAATCCAAGGCTGGCCGGAAGCAGCTGGCTCCCTCCCCAGGGCGTGCGGGGCTCTGACCCAGGCTCCCTGCTTCCTGCCGGGCCTGGCAGAACTGTGGGCCCTGAGCCCACGGGGGAGGACTGGGGAGGGAAGGGAAAGTACGGAAGAGCAGGCGTGACCAGCTCTCAGACCTCCCAGGTCCTCCGCTGACCAGGGCACCCGCCAGCTCACCACAGCCTCACGGCCCCCACGCAAGCCCAGCTCAGAGGTGGACGCTGGGGCCTGGAGAGCATGGGAGGCCCCTCTGTGGCCACAGGAATGGCCCGGCGGGCCCAGGGCGCCAGCGCACAGGGAGTGGGAAGCCGCCCCGCGGCCGCTGGGTGCCCCAAAAGGGTCAAATGAGCTGCTCACAGGCCCAGGTTGTGCTGGCCGCGAGGACAGAGCCCAGGGAGGAGAGTCAGCCCTGGGCTCGGCTTGTACCAGCGCGGCTGGGCTGGGGGCATGGGCACACCTCAGAGACACCCCCATGCCCGTGACAGATGGGCAGAGCACGGCCCCATGAGGGAAGAGGCCAGCAGGGCCCCAGAGCTGGCCTTTGCCTGCCCAGCGCCTGTTACGCCAACGACACAGCAACCAGCTGAACTACCAGGACAGCGGTTGGCGCGGGCCGCGGGCCACTGCAGGCCATGCGTTTTTAAGCTGGACCGAGAAACTGTGACGATGCCTCCCCGGCAGATTCAGGGGAGAGGTGGGCACCAGGCTCACCTCCCTGCTGGCCCGGGAGGCCTGGGGGCTGGGAGTGTGTGCCCTGTGGGACTGCGGTGACCTTCGCCCTCCTGCCTGGCCAGCACCTTCCCTGCCCCCGTCCACTAGTGAGGGCCTCGCACTGCCCACCGGGCACACCCCCGCCCAGACCCTGACCCCAGCGTCCTGAGTCCTGGGTGCAGGTTGCTCATGGGGATGGGGGATGTCTAGCAGGAAGACAGGGACAGACACACCGTCCAGAGACCACCTCGCCTGTCCTGGGGCGGGTGACCAGGCTGACCACCCCTGGAAGGAGCCCCGGCTGGGTGGAGAGATGGAAGGGCAGGAAGCAGGTGGAAGGGAACGCAGGGGAGCAGTGAGGGGAGCATGGAGGAGCAATGAGGGGAGCACAGAGAGCGATGAGGGGGAGCACTGAGGGGAGCACGGAGAGCGATGAGAAGGAGCACTGAGGGGAGCACAGAGAGCGGTGAGGGGAGCACAGAGGGGAGCACAGGGGAGCACTGAGGGGAGCACAGGGGAGCATTGAGGGGAGCACAGGGGAGCGCTGAGGGGAGCATGAGGAGCATTGAGGGGAGTACAGGGGAGCACGGAGGAGCATTGAATGGAGCATGGGGAGGGGTGAGGGGAGCACATTGAGTGATGAGGGGGAACACTGAGGGGAGCACTGGGGAGCAGTGAGGGGACATGTGGATGCTGCAGGGGGGCGGGGGTGTGGGTGGGTTTTGAGGGGGCAGTTCGGGGAGGAAGGGAGGCTGGCCACGGCATGAGGGGGTGGGCAGCTGGGGGCCTGAGTGGGTGGGCAGGGGTGAGGTGGACACCCCCCCTGGGGCTCCCAGCCGGCCGGGACAGCACTGTGGCCAGCCCTTGCTCCCCCAGGAGGGCATGGGTGCCCAGAAGGACTGGCGGGGCACTGACCGTCCCCGAAACCGTGCCTGCACTTGGGCATCTGTCTTTGTGCTGAGCCAGCCGCTCCTCCTCCTCACAGGCCCGGCCAAACCCGGCTCCAGAAATCAAATTATGGGGACGGAGTCCAGTCTGGGCTGAGGAATTAGAGGAATTTCCGATGGGTCAGGCCGGCGGGGAGGCGGGCAGGAGGCCGGGGCTCCAGGGCCCTCCCCTCGCGCGAGGCCTGCTCCCCAGCAGGCCTGCTCCCCGGCGCCCCTGACCTCTGCGAGGGAAGGACAGGGCTCTGCTTCCTCACTGGCCCCTTCCTCCGGGCGCGAGGGGAGTGGGCCGCAGCCCACCGCCTGGGAGGGCGCCGTGTTGCCCTGGCTCCGTGAGGGCCTGCCTTCACCCCGCTGCCCCGTGGGGATCAGAGGGCGCCCTCAGCCCTGGGGAGAGCTGCTGGCCGAAGCCACGAGGATGGTGCGGCGCTACGGCCAGGCGGGGTCCGCACCCACCCATCATGGCGAGGCCCGCGGGGTCACCCGGAGCTGATACAGGGCTGGGAGCAGGCCTGGGTGGGAAGAGACTGTCCTCGACCATAAGACCGTGGAAGAAACTGCAGAGGAGAAAGGACTGGCTCGCCTTCGCGAGAAAGAAGGGTTTCTGAACATCCAGAAAAAGTGCCTCTGGATGAGGTTGTCCTTGGTGGAGTGAGTGCTCAGACGGGAGCCGCTGGGCCGCACGCCTGCCACCGCGGAAGCCGGGCAGGCTCATGGGACACACGCCATCGCTCTCCACTGTTGGTGTGTTTCCAGTTTTCCACGATAGGCAGTAGGAAAAAAACCACAAGACCGAGATACCGTCGACATGCGGGAACCAAGGGTTCACAATGTCCAGTAGACAAGTGACCCCCTTCATCTACACGGTGCCCGGAGGAGCCTGCAGAAACCAACACCCAGCCCAAGAGCAAAAAGGACGCCTGCCAGGGGTCCTAGGCTTCCCTGGTGGCTCAGCTGGTAAAGAATCCGCCTGCAGTGCAGACCCTGGACGACCTCTGGGTTGGGAGGATCCCCCAGACAAGGGAAAGGCTACCCACTCCAGTATTCTGGCCTGGAGAATTCCAAGTCCATGGGGTTGCAAAGAGTTGGACACGACTGAGCAACTCTCACTAGGCCCCACTAGACCAGGTGTGTGGCCCAGCGATGCTGTGTGCAGGATGAGTGTGGAAATGGTCACACGCGCGCACATTAGCACATACACACGGGAAGAAGGGCACGTTGGCCGTGGTGGGGCTCTGGGTGGAGGGGTGCATGAACCACTGGCGTAGGCAGGAAGCAGGTAAGAGCTGGGAAGGAGGGTGCCCCTCCCCACAGCAGCCGGTAGGTGAGGGTGGGGCCTGGAAACTCGCCCCAGGGGCCCCGAGGGAAGCAGCCGCGTCTTCAGGGAGCTGGACGTCAGGCTGGACATCAGCTTTGCCAAGCAGAGGAGGTACCCTGCTGTCACCTGGGCCAGACACTGCAGGGGTGGGAGGTGGACACAGATGGCCCTTCGGTGACCTCCTCCTGCCCCCAGGCCGTCCCCATGAACACCCAGGAGCACCCACTGACTGCACAGAGGATGGCCGCTCTGGGCAGGGGCAATTCCTGAGGGCTTCCTGCCCCACACAGAGGGGGTGCCCGGGGCCTGGGCAGCACTGATCAGCCGCAGGGCAGGGGCCTACTGGACGGGCAGTCTGGGAGGACCGGAGGATGTGAGGGGCAGTTGCAGGAGGCCTGGGGGCAGGCTAAGGCAGGAATGCTTTCCGGGGCATGTGGAGCCTGAGGTCCGACATCCAACAGCCTAGGGCTGGGTCCAGGGCTGAGGCCTGGGAGCAGCCAGGGGGCCGCAGGCTGCACACAGCAGGGACAGGCCTGGCCCTGGCCAGAGGGTGGGTGAGCATGCCAGCTGCTGGGATGGGAGGCCTGGGACACAGGGAGCCCCCGTCAGACTCGAGAAGGGTCTTGGTCTGAGATTCCCGCTGGGGCGGGTTACAGACACATGCTCCGAGTCACGGGGCCTTGCCGCTCTGGGGAGACTTGGTGGACGGCTGCCCCCACCCCCTGCCCCAGACTCTGGCTGCGTCACAGCCTGAGGGCAAAGCCCGACAGGCTCTGAGCGGGGGCTGGGCGCTGAGGACCCCCCCCCCCCACCACGGTGTCTGCAGCAGCCAGTCCAGGGCCGCCCCAAGGGAGGGCAGGGCAGGGAGGCATGGGGCTGGTGGGCACACTGCTCTCTGCACCAGCGGCCCACCCCCTCCAGCCCGGCCACAAAAGGGGAGCCCACAGTGAGCTACGTTGGGGAGCGGCCTGTTGTCTGCATCGCCTGCCCCAGGGTCCCTCTGGGAGGTGGCTCCCCCACCCCCATTCCACCCTGGGAGAACCCCTCCGCACTGTGCTCTAGGTGGATGCCAGGCCGAGGCATTCCTAAGAGGGGACCAAACCGGGGGGTCCTGCTGGCCCCCAGGCCTGGAAGTCCAGCTCTTGCTTGCCCAGCAGCCAAGAGGTCACTGAGACTTCGATGAGCACAGGGAGCCACAGCAGGGCAGCTGTCCGTCCAGGCCGAGGGCTGCGGCCCACGTGCACTGGTGCCCTCTGCCCGGAACACCCCTTCCCCTCCAAGATGTAGGACCCCTTCTTCCCAGGCCCCCTCTGTCACCATGGCAACGCCCAAGCTTCCCCAAGAGGGACAGAGGCTCTTTGTGGCAGCACAAAGTCCCTTTGAGGGGCTTCAGCTCCGGGGAGCCTGTGGCCAGCAAATCTCTGGGGACACGGTTGGGCCCATCAGCCCAGCCCCCGCCCTGAGGCTGCAGAGCCAAGGGAGCCGGAGAGTCTGGTGGTTCGGGATACCACCCCCAGCACCGCTTGCTCACACAAGGGACCCTGGGGTGAGCCCCTGTCCCCAGGGGGGTTGCTCCCTGAGGGGGCCTGGGGACTTCCCATGGCCTCCCCACCTTTGACAGGAGACCTACTCTTCTTGGAAAAGGGGAGGGGGTGGAGGCAGCAGGGAAGCCCCCTGCCAGACGGGAAGTCGGGTTCAGGACACAGTGGGTGGTGTCCGAGACAGTGCAGGTCTGGGGCCAGGCTGGCCCTGTCCCCCGTCCCACCCCACCTTCACCTGCCTGCCCCGAGGGCGTGCAGCTGGGCCAGCCGGGTTGCCTGGGGCAGGCTTGCCGCAGCCAGGACCTCAGGACAGACTGGGGCAGGAGGGGGCCTTGCCGGGGAGGGGAGATGGGACCCCGGGGGCGGTGTGGGCCCAGTGTGGAGCCCCCCAGCGTGTTGCTTGGTCCCCGCTGCCCCCCATCCCCATGGGCCCCAGCCACCCTGGCCACTGCTGAGCAGGCACTTGGCAGTGCCCCGTGTGCCGGGCACCCTGCCCGGCAGCCCTCCCTGGGTGACCTCAGTCTGACCCCTGCAGCTTTGCTAACCCAGCGCCCAGAGCAGGGGCCACAGCCTCGGGGGCAGCACAGGGCCGCGCTGGTCCGGTCGGGTCGGTTCTCTGTGGGCAGACCCACACGGGGCAGGGGCGCGGGCTGCCAAGGGGCGGCCCTCCCGGTCAGGGGTGGGGGCTCCTCACCCGCCTGGCCGGCTGCCCCGCCTGCATTCCTGGGAGCTGCTGACTCTTCTGGGCTCCCCGGACGGGTTCGCACGGACCTCTGTCAGCAGTCCCGGGCCCTCCCCCCACCAAGCCCAGCCCAGGGCCTCGCGGTCCTGTGGCTCAGCTTTGAGGAGGTTCCCTGGGAAGCTCGAGAGTAGGAAACAGGTCGCCTATCCCCTTATTGGGGAATAATGGGGGCCCTGAAGACACAGAGCCCACAGCCTGGGGGCGACGGTGTTAGGAAGACCCTCCAGTGGCTGTGGGCAGAGGCAGGGCGGCTGGGTCACCGGGGCCTGAATGAGCGGGCGACCGAGCAAAGCTCGCCCTGGGAAGGGGGCCCCGGGCCCCTCCAGCCTTGCCCCCAGCCCGCAGCACCCAAGGGCCCCGCTGGTCTGCCCTCGTCCAGGGTCCCGTGTGGCCTCCAGCTGGCACCGGCCCCTCCCGGGGGCCCGAGACCCCCACCTCCTCCCAGAAGCTGAGCTATGCCAGTTCCTCTGCTCCAGACTGCCCTTCCCCCCGACCAGACCGGTGCCTGAAGCCCGGGAGTGCCCATGGCAACAGGTCCAGACACTAGCAGTCTCCAGCCAACAGCACAGTCGCATATTTTATATGCAAACGCCCCAGCAGGGGCAAGGGGCTTCACCCCACCCCACCCCGTGCAGACTGCCCCCACACCCTCCCCTGTGCCTCCTCAGTGCCCCTGCCTGGCTCCCTGACGCCCCCATCCTGTGAGACCAAAGGAGGCGTGAGCTCCGGCCTCACCAGGAGGACGCAGATCACTGCGGCAGGCTGACTGGCAGTTTGGGGGCTTCCTCGGACCCGCCCGCAGGCACACGCCTCCAGCCACCCACACGGTCATGCGCACACACGCCCATCCACGCTATGCAGCTGTGAGCCCACCAAGCTGCCCCAAGCGGCCTCGCCTGCCCTGGGGAATGGGTGGTGAGTGGTCTCTGACATCCGTGTGCTGGGGGAGGCAAGAGTTTGGCTCCTGGAGGGTCGGGCAGACCCGTGAGGCCTGGCCTGCAGTGCCCAGCCTTGGTCCACACTGGAGGTCCCCACATGGGAGGGGGTGTGTGGCTGGGCCAGGACCCTGGACAGAAGCCCTAGGGCGGCAGACACCCCAGCGCCCGGGCCGCCCCTGCCGCTCCAGTGCCCCAGAGAGCGGCAGTTAACTGGCACAAGCCTAAGGGAGCTGTTGATACGTGTCCTTGAGAGGTGAAAGACGACCTTGATCTGATGAACTGGGAACAAACTTTAAGAAGGACTGATCATGGACCCCACAGGGATTTGAAGAAAAATGCAGTGGAGGCTTGGCGGCCAGGACACTGTCGAGGCCATGGACACAGGCCAGAGGCAGGCCTGCCGAACCGTGGGGACAGCCCAGAGCCGGCGGGACGGGGGAGGGAGCGTGAGGCCAGGGCGCCGGGCTATGCCCGCTGGCACGGGGTCCCCGAGAGACCCCAGATCCAGCCGGGAGCCTGCCCACACAGCGGCCTCCAGCAGGGCTGCGGGGTCACGGCGGGCCTGAGCTGTTCACCCAGGAGGAAGCCGGGAAGGCTGTGCTCACGCCAAGCTGGGCTTGCACGGCTCGCTCTCCCCGGGCTCTGTGCCCCGGGAGCTGGGCCACCCCAGGGAGCACCGAGGTGTCCATGGTGCCACCAGGCGGTCTGTGATGTCGGCTCAGCCCCCAGCGGCCCACCCACCCTATCCACAGACAGACGCTCCTCTATGGCCCCGGCTGACAGCTCTGCAAGCCTGGCGCCTCCCTTTCTCCTTTCTCATGACATCCCGACATTCCGAGGGTAAACCCAGCTCTGGACATTCTAAGAAAACATCGGGCAGACTTCCCACTGTCAGGGCCGACTGGCCACCCAGGCCCCTGTACCTGCACACTCAACCCCATCCATGGCTGCGGGGCGCCAGGCTCTCCCTGCAGGGCACGAGCAAGCCGAGCAAGCGGAGGCCCCAGAGGACGGGCTGCCAGCCCGCTCCCAGTCTCGTTATCTTGCAAAATGCAGAGAGCAGCAAAGTACATTCAGACGAATGAATGGCCTAATTAGGATTTCACAGAGAGTGAAAATATTTTGAAAAGAGAAAGTTTAACTAAAGGCATATTTGAAATACCAAAGTCATCAATTGCAAATGTCAACCCGGCAACGTGTGCCGGGAGGGTAGGGGGCGTGGGGGCCTCACCCCACCTGACAACAGGCGGCCCTCCCCAGATCGGAGCACAAGACCGAAGTCAGGGCGGGGCTGATGACTCGGGGCGCCCCGCGGAGGGTCCCGCCTGGCCGGGCCGGGGCACAGGCTCAGGGCCTGGGGAAGGAAGCTGACAGGCTGGCCCAGGCCGAGAGCAGAGCAGAGCACCCAGGGAACAGGCAGCTGGTGCTGCGTGCATGGAGGTCACGAGCGTGCCAAGCCCACACCTAGAGGAGGAGGCCCACACACTCCCTGCAGGCCACCAGAAGCGGGAGAGCCTCGGGGGACCCCCAGGCCCGCCCAGCTGCGGGCAGCCTCACGCTCAGAGGCGGGATGCCACAAAGGGGGCCCGCATCACTCTGCGGGCCTCTGAGAGGCTTCCCCACAGCAGGGACCTGTTCTTGGTCACCAAGGGGGCTCAGATGGGCTGGAGACTCAGGGGGACCAGAGAAGGACCCACGTGCACAGGGCCAGCACGGCAGGGGCCCCCCGACAGCGTGGACCGGCCCGCACCTGCGGGGCCAGCTCGAGGCCGCCCAGGACTGTCCCACACAGAGGCTGGTTGGCCTGAGTGTCCAACGAGGACCCAGGGGGTCCTGTTTCCAGTTTCCACTGACAGGACACGTCGGTCAGGGAACAGTTCAGATACAACTGTGTCAACCAAGCTCAGCCCTCACCGCCCATCTGCGTCAACACAGACTCCAGGTGGGTGAAGTCTTGGGCGTGGACGCCGACCTGGAAACTCCAACAGGGTGGACGAACGTGTGCTCGCTCGGCCATGCTCAGAGGACATGCGTGGGACATGGAACCGTCGGAAGAAGACTTCCATAGCTTCCACACAGAACATGCAAAGTTTGAAACTTTCTCAAACAGAAAGTCACCAACCACAGGCAAACATTGAAGGCTGCAAAACGCCCGCAGTGGCCAATGCGCACGACCCTGGCCCCAAGAGGCCCCACAGCCTGGACGCGGCCGAGCCTCCTCATCCCGACCGAGCAGGCCCCTTGTGGCCCTGCAGCCTGGCCACTGAGATGCTGGGCTGGTGTTCTCAGAGCTCGCCACCCTCAGCGAGTCCATCGGCACAGCAAACGGACTGCCCGGCCTCGCCCCTCCGCCTCCGTCCCTGCCCCCTCCCTGGACGCCGCGCCCTGTGCCCTTGAGCTGTCACCGCAGAGGAGCCCACGAGACAGGGCCGGCGCACGCCAGGCACAGCTCCTCCCCCTCTGACCGTGGCCAAGTGTGGCTGTGTGTGCTGGAGGCCCCCGGGCCCCGTTGGGCCCTCACGTGGGCCCGTGGCCCGTCACTGCTGGCGGCTCCAGACTCTCTGGTTTGTCAGGAACGGCCCCGAGCAGGATCAGAGCCGGCAGCCTGTGGAACACATGGGCACTGACCCGCTGGGCACCCACGTCAGGGCAGCACAGACCTGCCCGGCTGACGTCCTGGTGGGCATCCCGCAAGCCAGTGTCCATGGTCCATGCCCAGCCCGTTGGTGGATTCGAGCAGGGCTGGCAGGAGGCCTCACATCCAGCCCTGTCCAGCCCGGGGCACTGTGCCTACCTGGGCTGAGGCTGACCAGAGGCGCCCACACACACTCAGGCCACAGTCCGTCCTTCTGTTGACCACGAGCCGCCCTGCCCTCCACCTGTGTGAGGACGGAACATCCCTGGGGAGGTCAGCACGTCCAGACACCCATTGGCGGGCTCTTCGTCCAGAGGGCACCTGCTGAGGCCAATCTGTGGGGCTGAGTCCCTCCTGGACAGGGTCAGACCCCGGCTGGTCATCCCTGGTCATCCCAGCCCAGGGGCATCCTACGGCGCGCCGGCAGGGGCCCGCCCCACAGGACCCTGAGCACGTTCTCGTTCCTCCGCACTGGGTCTGTCGCGTCCGCGCTTAGCACTGGCCGCCTGGGTGTTTCTTACGACTATCCTTCAAAACCTGGAGCGTTCAGAGTTGTAAGCGGATAACCTCTCCGGCTTCCCGAGGCTGGGCGCGCTCTGCTGTGATATGCTCCCACACCAAGGCCAGTGCAGGGGTCCATGCCCCACCTCCCCCAGGTCCCCTGAGGCTGGCCCCATCCGTGTGCCTCGTAGGCAGGCAGCGAGCCTCCCAGGCCCAGACCAAGGACCTTGCAGCTGCCTGTCTCAGCCAGGGTGCTGGGGATGCCTCCCCTCCCTGTGTCCAGGCCTGGGGACGCCTCCCCTCTCTCTGCTTGCAGCCAGGCCTGGCGATACTGCTGAAAAATGAAAAACAGGGTGGTGTGACCGGCGGCAGGCCCCTCCGGGGATCACAGTGACGGGAGCTCCCCCCTGGCTCCGCAGTGTCACCCAAGTGGTCTCAAGCCTCCATCCAACCTTTCCTTGCGGACATGGCTCATTCAGGGGCCTGAGGGTGCGGCCTTCTGGCTCCTGGCAGCCCCTTCAACAAGGGGAAGGGCGTCCAGTTGGGGCAGGATTGTGACAGGAGAGCAGGAGGCCAGGGCCAGAGGCAAGAAAGAAGGCGGGGCGCGGGGGGGAGGGCCCAAGCCAGGCGTGTGCGTGCACGTGTGTACATGTGTGTGCGTGAGTGCCTGGGAGGGAGGCATGGTTGGGAGTCTGCCCGCTCGTGGCAGGACCTGCGGCCCCCACCGAGGTCAGGAATCAGCGTTTGCTCCGAATGTGATATGTCTGGGGCGCATCTGCTTCTGGCTTAAGCGTTGACAAAGACCTCGTCCCACGAGAACAACGTGCCTTTATTATCAGTCCTGATAACCACCCAACCACGGGAAGAACAGGGCTCCCACCTCGGGGGCTCCAGTGGGCCAAGAAGCCACCAAAGCAGAGGCAACCCGGGGTCCAGGCTGGTGTAGGGGTGGGGGGCATCTTCAGGGCGAAAAGGACTGAGAACCGGGAGGGTCTGGATGGTGCGTGGTGGGCGTGGACCTGGGCGGGGTCTGCGTGCCCAGGGCACCTCACCTCGGCAGCACTGTACCCTAGGGTGCTGGGGGCAGAGCCTTTTAAGAGCCCTGGGGCTGTGGATGGACAGACAGACGGGCAGGCCTGAGACGTGAAGGCAGCAGCAGCGGTGGGGCTTGTGCTGCGAGGCTGAGGGTGCCTGTCGCAGGGAGCCCTCCTCAGCAACCCTCAGAGCTGGTCAGCGGGCTCGGGGGTCCCTGCCGGACAAGGACCCTGCACCAATAGCCCGGGGTCCGAGAGGGCTGCTCCTGCCCCGGAAAGGCCTGTGGTGCCCCTGGCTGGGCAGGAACCCCCTGCAGAGGCCGGCCAAGAGCCAGGATAGCAAGCACAGACCAGAGACACCTGGCAGTGTGAGGGAGCCCCCACGGCACAATCCCAGTCTGGAGGGGTGTAGAGCCGGGGCTGGGGCCAGGGATGGGGGATGGACGGATGGGGCTCAGGCTGGGGGGATGGGGCCCAGGTTGGGGGCCGGGGGGATGGGGCCCAGGTTGGGTGCTGGGGGGGATGGGGGGATGGGGGGATGGGGGATGGGGCTTGGGCTGGGGGGGATGGGCCAGCAGCTCTGGGCCATGAAGGGTGGTGAGGAGCCCAAGCTTGCCCTGTCTGGAATCCTGCTCCACCATGGAAATCCTGGCCAGCCCCTGCTGGCCACTGGTCACTCTGTGCATCTTGAAAGGACCCCCTTTGGCTGTGCCCTCTATGCCGCCCAGGACACTGAGGCAGAGAGGCATGGCCTGGTGTTGAGTGGCTGCCACTGAGGCCTGGCCTGGACCCAGGGGCCATGCATGACAGGATGGCCACTGGGAGCCCGGCCCCAGCCTGCTCCCCCTGCTGTGTCCAGTACCCAGGGGCCTTGCCCTCTCCAGCTTCCCACTCTGGGCAGCGGACCCGGACAGAGCAAAGCTCCAGTGAGTGCTTCTGGGCGCCTGGGGAAGAGGTCCTCCCTTCCCCCCCCCCCCCCCCCGCCACTCCCCCCACCCCCCCCCGCCACTCCCCCCACCCCCCCCGCCACTCCCCCCACCCCCCCCGCCACTCCCCCCACCCTCGCACTGGGGGGCTGGGTGGAGCCGCTCTTGCTGGCTGTGGCGGCCCCGGGCGCCCTCTGGTGGCCGCACTCAGCTTGTGCCTGCTCTGCTGGAGGGCGCCGGCGCTCAGGGTGCGCCAGGGCCTCGGTGAGGGCTGTGCCTCACACCCACCGCCTCCCACCACCCGGGGCGGGGGGGGGGGGGGCAAGGGGGAGGGGCCCCGCGAGTGATGAGGATGCCCCCCAGCTCCGGGCAGGTCGGCTGTGCAGCCCTCCCGGGAGAAGCCCCAGGAAGGGGCTCCTGACCCTGACTCCCCCTGCTTATTCTTGGACCCCGAGTCCCGCTGGTTACTCTCTGACCCTGAGTTGCCTCAGTTCCTCTCTGACCCTGAGTCCCCCCAGTAACTCTCCGACCCCTAGTTCCCACTTACGCTCTGACTCTGGGGTTCCTGCGGAGTGGTGACACCTCATTTGAGTTTTGATGGATGAGGCAGCAAAGGAGCAGGTACCCAACTGAGCCACTGCTGGG
The DNA here is from genome assembly GCF_032452875.1 of Bos javanicus. NCBI lineage: Eukaryota > Metazoa > Chordata > Mammalia > Artiodactyla > Bovidae > Bos > Bos javanicus. Next base: position 73,113,405 of record NC_083884.1, read on the forward strand.
GAAAGCCCCGGGAACCCTGGCCACCTCCCTGGCACCCCACAGCACTTACCCCCAGGACCCCCGCCCCGGCTGTCCCCTCCCTCCCTCCCGCTGGTTCAGGTGGGCTGGTGTCTCCATTCGCCCCTTGGCTCCTCTTGGAGGTGGAGGATCTCACTGGTGGCCCAGGGGTGGAGGAGAGGGAACCCACCTGAATCCTGTGCAGCACAGATGGGGCTGGTGGTGCAGCCCCCAGGGAAACTAGGAGATGCAGAGGGACCCCTGGGTCCGAGAAGCGACCTGAGGGGCCACCCTGGGGGGAGGCATGTGGCCCAGGCTGGGTGGGGGGGGTGCAGCTCTAGCCTGGCAGGACTGAGGGCGGGCCCCGCTCCCCCAGGAGGCATGTGGTTAGCAGGCATCATGCCCATGTGGAGAGCGGGGTAGGGGCTAGCCGGGCTGTGCTTGTGGGACCTCCTCCCCAGGCCAGGGCCAGACCAGAGTCCTGAGTGCAGTGCGTGCTCTATGCCCGGCCCTGGGCTGGGTGCCGGTGGACCTCAGACTTGGGGGTGTGGGCGATGGGGAGAGACAGGGCGCTGTGGAAGGGACGGGCGAGGCTGCGGGAAAACACAAGTGCCAGATTCACGGCTCCACACGCTGTGGCCGAACCCCAGACCCAGACCACCTGCTCGGGAACTGCTGCGCGTCCAGATACACTGAGACAGGGCAGGTGGGACCTGCTTGGGCCAGGAGGACCTGCGGGAGCCTGGACCCCAAGGCTCCCAGTGTGGGGCTGGGCATGCCCTCATCGGAAGGACGCCCCTGGGCTCACAGACCCTCACCTGGCGCATGCCCTGCATGGCGACTCGGGTGACCTGTGAAAGGGGTGCGGGGGAGAGGGGGTTACACACGGAATGAGACCCTCGGAGCAGCTTTTCTCCTTGTTCCTAAAACCTTTGGGTTAAAGGGAAAGGGGCACGGGAGTCTCCAACTCCTGTTTTCACTGTGACACGTTATGCAGAGGTTAGAAATGGTGACATGTTGTAATAACCCAATATTTAATTATTTAAGATCAAAAGAGGCAGGCTGGGGATCTCCGGCTGCGTGCTCAGGATAACAGCCAATCTGGTCCGAGTCCCATTCCGGGTCGGGGGGAACGCGCCTCACACCAGCGGTTGGGGACCCACCAGCGGGGCGCAGGGGAGGCGAGGATGGGGAGCCAGGTTGGGGCTCCGGGCAGGGACCCCGGGCAGCGTTCCCTCCCTTGTCCTCTGGGCGGCGGGCGCGGCGCCGGCGCCCGGGCATTCCCCGTCCCCGCCGTGCGGGTGCTTCCCTGCAGCTAGCAGCCCCGGGAAAGTTCCCCAGCCCCTGATCGGTTCGGCCGATGGAAAGTTTCCGTGGCTGCGTGGCGCCGGCCCAAGGCGCCCGGTCGAGTAGGGGGGACACGGCTCAGGCTGCACCGCGACCGGAGGGGTGCGCGGAGCGAGGCGCACGGCCGGCCGGGCAGGACCCCAGGCCGCGCACAAAGGGACCCGCCCCCGCCGGTCCGGGATCTCGCGCACCGCCGCGCGGTGCGGGTGGGGCGGGGCTGGCCTGGACTCCCGGCACTGACCCCTGCCCAGACCTCGATTCCAGCCCTTGCCCGGCCCGCAGCCCGGATGCCGGCCCCGACCCCGACCCGGGTTCCCGGCCGGAGCCTACCTGGAGCGCGGTTGTGGGCGGCGCCGCAGCACGGCCCCCGCCCCAGACGGGCGTCCGCCGGTCCCTCGGCGCGCGGCGTCCCCGGGAGGGCGCGGATGACCGTCCGGGGGCCTCCGATCGCGCCGGTGCGGGGCGCACCCTCAGCGCCCCGCGCAACCCTGGCCAGCCCTCCGCCCCTTGCGCGGCCCGTGCGCAAAGCCGGCCTGCCGGCGCCGAGACCCTCGCCCCTCCCCGCCGCCGCCACTGTTCTCATTGGTCGGGAGGCCCGGCAACCGGCGCCGATTGGACGAGCGCGAAGGGACGCCGGCTTGCCATTGGGCGCTGGGGGTGTCCGTCTCTGCCGATCACGGCCCCTCGTGGAGCGGCGGAGGCCGGGGCACCTGCCGGGACCTATGCGGCTGTGGCCCGGGCTGCTGGCCGTCCTCTCCCGGCCGCCTTCGAGGACGTGCCCAGGCCATGCGGCCCGCGTGGGGAGCCGGGCAGGCCTGGCGCCCCATCCCAGGACTTGGGCCCGTCGGCTCTATCATCACCCCCAGTTCCTGGGTATCCTCCTCCAGCGCCTGCTGTTGGCTGCACGCCGTGCCCGCCCATCGGCACCAGTTGTGTTCCCCACAGTTCACGAGGGAGCGTTCTGCTGCTCTCCCGTTTTACAGACGGGAAGCCCACCGAGGCCCGAGGCGTAGAGAGGTTCTCGCCAGCTGTAGGTCACTGGGAGGAGGCGGTGGGGCCCCAACCCAGTCCATCTGGGCGGTCTCCCACCCTCATCGCTCCAGCGTTCCCACTGTGGAGATCCGAATGGGTGGGACCCCTCGGGGAACGGTGGCTTTTCTCCTCCTTCAGGGGTGAATTTACAACACCGTGGGCTCCGCCCACCCAGCAGGGCCCGCGGGAGTGGCTTCCTTCCCTGACCCAGGCTGCAGATGGGGGCTGGAAGGAGTCAGAGTTCAGGGAAGGGGGCCTCCGCCCCTGGCCCATCGCCACAGGGCCCAGGAGCCCCGTCTCCCCCTCTCACCCACCCTCTACCTGGCTTCTGGCCAGTTTTGTAGGGCCATCCCTCGGGCATGTGTGAAATGCTGCAGGGAGGGCCAGGTTTCAGCTGGATGTTAGAAGTTCCCACCAGCTGCAGATGCTTGAAGTCAAAAGGGTGACCACACGAGGTCATGATCTCCCATCTAAGGATGTATGTGTTCAGAGGTAGGGTGACAGGGAACCCGTGGTGGCCCTGAGACCCCCACCCTGACCCATCTCATTGGCTGACAGCGGAGTGGGATTTCCACCTCCCCAACCCAAGCATGGCTGCATCCCCTTTGCAGATAATGGGAAGGTGCTGGTCAGGAGGGCTTGGCCACTAGGGGTCCCGCACCTCTGGGCCCAGTGGTTTGGGGCAGATCACTCTGCGGCTGCTGCCTGTTGTCCTCCTGGGCATTGCCACTCACCTCCAAACCCCAGATTCTGCTTATCCAACACTACCACCTCTCAGCTGGACTGCAGAATCCAGCTGCCTGGAGGGGAATCACTGGCACCACCCAGCTTGACTCTCTTGCCAGGTGGTGGGAGGAGGACTGAATGTCTCTTGCTGGGTCTGCCACCTGCTGGTCAGGAGTCCTCGGACAACGGGGAGCCCAAGGACAGGGGGAGCCTTGAGACATGGGGAGCCCTGGGACAGGAGGAGACCTTGGACACGGGAGCTCTGGGACACGGGGAGCCCAAGGTCAGGCAGAGCCCTGGACACGGGGGGCCTGGGGAGTCCTGGGACAGGAAGAGCCCTTGGACCCGGGTAACCCCGGAACAGGGAGAGCCCCGGGACACAGGGAGTCGTTGCTTTCCTTGCCTGCAAAGGGTTTCTGTGGACTTCCGGGAGTAGCACAGATGAGGCAGCACAACAGTGGAGTGGAATGGGCTTTTAGGGGTGTCATGCAGGTTTGAGTTGGACTCTTGCCTGGGGTTAATACCAGTCAGGCCCTTGCCCTCTCTGAGTCCCAGTTTTCACAGGGCATCAGCTCTCCAAGAAAGGATCAGGCATCTACATCCTCACTGCAGGGTTGTGGAATTAATCCAGCCACTGCCACTGGCCACTTAATTCTGACTTCAAGCAAGTGACACATAATTGCTCTAAGCCTCAATGTTTGCATCTGTAAAATGGAAAAATGAGAGCTGGGTCCTGGAATGCTGGGTTAGAGCATTTAGCACACTGAAGTGAAGAGCCAACTCATTGGAAAAGACCCTGATGCTGGGAGAGATTGAGGGCAGGAAGAGAAGGGGGCAACAGAGGATGAGATGGTTGGATGGCATCACCAACTCAAAGGACATGAATTTGAGCAAACTCTGGAAGATAGTGAGGGACAGGGAAGCCTGGTGTGCTGCAGTCCATGGGGTCTCAGAGTCGGACACAACTTAATCACTGAGCAACAAGGCACGTTGTTGTGTGTGTGTGTGCTCAGTCCTATCTGACTCTTTCTGACCCCAAGGACTATGTAGAGCCTGCCAGGCTCCTCTGTTCATGGGATTTCCCAGGCCAGAATACAGGAGCAGAGTGAGTTGTCATTTCCTCCTCCAAGGGATCTTCCGGATTCGGGGATTGAACCAGCATCTCTTGCATCTCCTGCATTGGCAGGCGGATTCTTTACCACTATGCCACCTGGGAAGCACCGTTATTAGCAACCTTGATACAATTGTCATCCTCGTCATAGTTTGCTGAGGGCCCATTTGGAGCAAGCCCTGGGCCTCTGAATCTCCACTCAGACCCCAGACACAGCCCAGAGGCCACTGTGGGCAGGGAGCCGAAGCGAACGCCTCTGTCCTCCGGTAAGGGACCTAGTCAGTGACTTTTGCTCTGTTGCGGATGGTGCGGAGATCAGGCAGGCAGCTCTGCATCCTGGGGTCGGCCCTGCCGAACAGCTTCGAGGCGGGTTAACGGCTGAGGTGACCGGTCCGACGTCTGTCCTGACCGCAGCAGGTATGTCCGCGGTCAGAGCTGCAGTGGGGAAAGATGGCCAGTCCAAAAGCATGGACTGGGGAGGCGGGGAGGCAGCCCCCAAGTGCGCACCCTGCGGAGCCTCCTGTAGGGCCCTGTGCGGCGCTGGCCAGGGACGTGTCCACGAGGGTAGTAGGGCTGCGGGCCGGCACCTTCCAGCCCGCTGGGGTCACGAGGCGCCCCCAGGCGCTTGGCGCAGCCCCGGGGGCGGGGCGCCGGGAGGTGCAGTCCGGAGCGACGGCGTGGACAGCCAATGGTGCCCGGGCTCGCGCCTCGATGCCCCGCCCCCTGGCCTGGCTGCCCAATGGCGAGCACGCGGACAGCGGGGGTGGGGCCCGGGCCGTGGCGGCTGCGGCGCGCGGGCGCGGCACCCGGAAGTCGGCGGCCGCGGCGGAGGCGGTGAGTGTCAGCCGGGATGCGGGAGGCGGGCGGCACTCCCCGCGGGGCGCGGGGCTCGGACTCAGCAGTGGCCACCGCGCCCGCCCCAATTTCCCCTTCTCGAAGCGGTGATTGCCCGTCCAGTGCCTGGTCCGGTCGGAGACCGAGCCGACCCCAGCCGGAGAGTCCCTCGCGTTCCTGAAACCACGTTTCCAGTGTCCCCGCCTGGACGGGGCGCGGGCCTCGCAGGCCCGGCCGGTGTCCCTTCCAGGGTGGGTGGGCTACGCGGCGGTGGGCCGGGGAGCCCTGAGTCACGCTGCTCCCTCCCTGCGCCCTGCTGCAGGGGATAGCTGATGCCTGTCCGGGGAGGCAGCCGGGGCCATGTCATAAGCGCTCCTGGACAGGCTTTCCTGGGCTGGCTCGGTCGTCAGGCCCTCCTCATGGGAGTTCAGGGCAAGGGGCTGGACAGGGCTGCACCCTGGGTAAGGCCCTGTAGCCACTGGTTTTGAAGACACTCCTGCTCCAGCAGCCCCGGGCGCCTCTGGGCTACAGATCTGGCATGGGCCTTCTGCCCTTGGACAGCTCCTGAGGCCCAGCCGGCCTCTGCTGGGGCAGTCTCATGGTCAGCCAGGCCTGCCCTGCTCTCCTGCTGCGGGCCTGCCCACCCGTGTGTTGCTTTTTTGGTCTCGGTGGACAAGGGATGGAGCTGTGAGGGGTGCCTGCAGCCGGGAGCTCGTGGGAACGGCTTTCTGCTGCTTGCTCCTTGTCCTCTGGGCAGCCTTTCAGGGCAAGTGTCAGATGACAGCATTCACAATGAAGAAAACTCAGGCTGAGGGCCAGTGTTGTCCCCAAGGTCACTCAGAGCCAGGCTGGCCTGTCCTCCCGAGCCCCTCTCCCAGAAGCCTTCCTGCCTTGGGTGACCTGTTGGGTGGGGTGGGATGAGAGGGTGGGCGTGTTGGCAGGTGGACAGAACAGAGCCTCCGCTCCTCCTCCCTGGGGCCCAGGGCTCCCGGTGGGCGGAGCGTGCTGTCCTGGCACCCCCACCTGTTGGGACCCCTGACCGCTGGCTGCAGAGGCACGCGTGCCCCAGTACTGTGGCTTCGCGTCACCGGTGTGTCGGCAGGACGCGGGCCGCTCGGACCAGGCCTCCGGCCGTCTGCTCTGCCGCACTGCCCCGTCCCTGAGCTGTTAGGACGGCCTCGCTCGTCCTCTGTGTGTTCATTTCTGGGCTGTCACTTAGGTTGTGCTTCACCGCGGTACAGTCACGTGTGGCGTCCTGGGGACTTAATCCTGTGCTGGCTGCGGCTCTAGAAGGCCCCTGCTGGCAGCTTGGTGCCCTGCGTGCTGCTTCTGAGGGTCTGTCTGTGGCCCCAGGCAGGGAGGCCACTGCAAGTGGGGCCACACTCGTCACTGACACCCTGGGTGTGTGAGTAAGGCTGTGTCAGCCAGTGTGTGAGGACAATTGGTTGGTCTGGACCTTGGGGTTTGGTGATGGCTCTGAGATAACAAGGTCGCCCCCGGGCCACTGACTTCCCTTTTCCGGGTATTGGTGCAGCTGTGTTCCCTCCTTGACTTTCTTTCTGGGTTGCAGAGTGATGGATACACGCTTCACAGTGAAGAGGCCCAGGCCCCACCCCCTGGTGTGTCTGCCGGGTCCTCAAGACCATGCGCAGTAGAAGTACTTGGTTCCACACTCCTTTCAGGGGCTGGTGGGAGTGCCCCCTTCCTCCCCTGTTGACCCCTCGAGCCGCAGGGCTAGCCCCTGGCTTGTGGGGAAGCCTGTTCCTGGGGGGGATGGGGACCAAAGTGCAGAGTGAGCAGCGTGCACCGTGACTCCCTGTGTCCCTTGTTGGTGTTGCTCTTTTGAACCCTGAAGGGACAATGACACTCGCTGTGAGGCTGCATGAGTGCCAGTTCTAAGATCTCAGGAAACATTGTCGCCGTAGAAAATGCATCCTCATGAAATGCTACTTATCAGCCAGAGCTGCAGAGCTGGGTTGTGGAGTCCTGGGCGGGGAGGGGGCGCGGTGGGCGGTGGCGGGGTGGGCAGCTGACTGCTCTGAATGATTAGTTTAGGCTGGCAGGGCGTGTGTCCCCGTGTGTTTATGTCGTGTGCTGGCAGCCGCCACGGAGTCACGCGTCACATGTCACTTGTGAGCAGCTCCTGCCTGGAGCTCCGAGCTCCGCCCCGCCTGAGGGCGGGATGCCCGGAGCCTGGGCTCCAGGCCAGATGGGCTGGCTGGCTGGTCTTTGATCGCCTTCCACCAAGAGTGTGCAGTGCCGAACAGAAGGAGTGCCGACCCCAGGGCTCGGTCACCCCTGCCCAGAGCCCTGGGGAGCAGCTGGAGGAGGCTGACTGCCAGGCCCTGGATCCCTCCCCTGCGCACACCCCCCCAGCCCCTGCCGCTTGCATACCTGAGTCCCCCACTCCTGGCTCCTCTGGCCAGTGCACCCCCTTGTGTCCAGGTGTTTCCCCTTGTGTCCAGGCGTGCCCCCTTGTCCGGGTGTGTCCCCTTGTCCCCAGGTCCACCCCCTTGTCCCTGGGTGTGCCCCTTTGTCCCCGGGCGTGCCCCCTTGTATCCGAGTGTTTCCCCTTGTCTGGGTGTGCCCCCTTGTGTCCGGGTGTTTCCCCTTGTCCAGGCGTGCACCCTTGTGTCTGGGCGTGCCCCCTTGTGTCCGGGTGTGCCCCGCTTGTCCAGGTGTTTCCCCTTGTCCGGGTGTGCCCCCTTGTGTCTGGGTGTTTCCCCTTGTATCCGAGTGTTTCCCCTTGCATCCGGGCGTGCCCCCTTGTGTCCGGGTGTTTCCCCTTGTCCGGGCATGCACCCTTGTGTCTGGGCGTGCCCCTTTGTGTCCGGGTGTGCCCCGCTTGTCCAGGTGTTTCCCCTTGTCCGGGTGTGCCCCCTTGTGTCTGGGTGTTTCCCCTTGTCCGGGTGTGCCCTCTTGTGTCCGGGTGTTTCCCCTTGTCCGGGTGTGCCCTCTTGTGTCCGGGTGTTTCCCCTTGTGTCCGGGTGTGCCCTCTTGTGTCTGGGTGTTTCCCCTTGTCCGGGCGTGCCCCCTTGTGTCCGGGTGTGCCCTCTTGTGTCTGGGTGTTTCCCCCTTGTGTCCGGGTGTGCCCTCTTGTGTCTGGGTGTTTCCCCTTGTCCGGGTGTTTCCCCTTGTCCGGGTGTACCCTCTTGTGTCCAGGCATGCGCCCTTGCATCTGGGCGTGCCCCCTTGTGTCCAGGTGTGCCCCGCTTGTCCAGGTGTTTCCCCTTGTCCGGGTGTGCCCCCTTGTATCCGAGTGTTTCCCCTTGTCCGGTGTTCCCCCTTGACCTGGTGCCTCTTTGCCTTTTCAGCTGAGGGTGCAGGCCCCCACCCCAGCCAGCAGCCACCTGAGCACGTGGGTCCTTGTGCAAACTCTTGGCTGCTGGCCACTCCGAGCCGGGGCTGGATCTGGCCTCCCCGGTCTGCTGAGAACCCCTCTTCCTGCCTGCCCCTGGAACAGCTCAGAGCCTATGGGGAAGACAGCGGGGTCTGTCGTGGTCTTCTTGTGGGCAGCTTTCCTGGAGGGTGCTCCGGCTCCCCCAGGAAGGGCACCCGTTCCAAGTGGCCAGCATGTGGGATGGCGTGGAGTGAGCCCCGTGGCCGCCACCCAGATCAGGGTGTGGACCCGCCACCAGCATGAGACTGGGAACCCCTGTGGGTCCCGGACAGGCAGGCTGGCCCCCAGCTCCGCCAGTGGACTTCCTCACCCATGTGACTTCACGAACGTGGGCGCCTGGCGTGCCCGATCTGTCAGCGTCAGCGGCTTCTGTGAAAGGCTGAGCAGGAGACCCCTGCCCGAGACAGCTCAGCGTGTGCTGAAGCTCGGGGCCCAAAGGGTCGCATGGTGGGCGTCCAGGGAGGCCCGGTGGTGCAGATGGGACACTGTCCACTGGGGAGCACGGGGGTCCCTGGCTCACACCTCCCACCCGGGCAGACATGTCCGAGAATGGAGCCCAAAGGCAGCCATGCCTGGAGCTCAGGAGAAAGGGGTGTTGCTCAGGGACGAGGGGGCACGTCCCGTGCAGCTTGGATGGAGAGACACGCTCTGGGAGGACAGGCAGGTTTGCACGGGGGCAGCTCGGGCAGCGGGCAGGGCCACCCCCCAGCCACTGCGCTGCGGGACAGCGGCCAGCAGACGCACGGAGCACCTCTTACCACAGGGGATGCAGACTGACGGCCAGTGGGCAGGAAGATGGGGTGGCGGGGTCCTGTGTGAGTGATGACCCCGGCGTGCACCCGTACTTTGCCAAGAAAGGTCTGGCAGCACACAGCCAACGGGAAACTCCTAGGTGACCGGGGATGCCGCCCCCTACCCACCGGGTGTTCAGCCATCTCTCAGTCTCCAAGCTGTGGTCCTGGGCGGCCTCCCCTCTTCAGCCCAGGCCGCCATCTGGGGGCTTCCTTCCCTGGGGAACGCTCTGGGGCCTAGCTGCACCCCCAGCGGGACGCACGTGGGCTCAGCAACGACACTGCTGAGCACTTGGTGTGGGAGGAGCCTGCCTGGGAACACACTGCTGCTGTCCTTGCACCGCCTGTGGCCTTGGGGCCCACGCTGCTTCCAGGTTCGCGTGTCCCGAGCCCAGAGAGCTGAGTTCCGTGGCAGCCGCCCCATCAGTGGGGACCCTACCCCCCGGCCTGGGTCCCCCTGGCCACCCTGCTTGCCGTGGGCTGAGCCCCCTCGCCTGCAGAGGGTGGGCGGCTGGTGTCCAACTGTGGCTGGCACCCCTGGAAGGGGGCTGTCAGCACCGTGGCCCCCCTGCCCACCGGGCTGGATGGCTTCCTCCAGCGCCCGGTACCCCCAGCTTCGCCCATCTCCATGTGTCCACTCCGGCCTGGGACCTTCCTGCCCGCCCGGCCCTCGGGGCTGTGCCAGGACTGCAGAGTTCCAACTTCTCAGGCTGCCCTGGGCCTGTGGGCACCCTGGGCTGCAGGTGGAGCTGGGCTAGGCGGGGTGGGGACCCCCCGAGAGGGCCAGGAACGGCGTCCCCCAGTGCCCTCAGTCCAGTGCCCTTCAGGATGACCTTGTCCTGACTCCAGCCTTGGTGTCACTCGGAGAGGAGGAGTCCCGGCTCACCTGGAGCACTGCGACCTTGAGCCCTCAGCTTGCCGCCCGCCCCTGACCTCAGAAGTCTCTGGAAGCAAGCGGAGGGGAGCGCCTGGGTGCCCCGCCGCGCGGCTGTGGCGGGATGCCAGTGCAGTGTCCAGGGCTTGCTCTGGGAGCCCTGGACGGCAACGGGGCCGTCAGGGAGGACTCAGACCCAGAGCGGGTGTGAGGAGGGCGTGGGGGCGGGGAGAGGGGCCAGGGCAGCAGGCCTCCTGAGTGGGGGGTGAGGGACTGGAGAGAAAGGCAGTTCCTGATGGTCCCCTCCCCAGGGGCTGGCTTTCCTCCGGCCCCTCCTTCCTGATGACTGCGTCTGCACCAAGGCCACAGCCCTGGGCCCGCGCCCACACCTGCCTGGAGACCCGCTGCGGCCTTCCTGGGACCGGGAGCCCTGCTCACCGCTGCATCCTGGGGGCTCGTCTACCCCCGCCCCAGGTGGCTCGGACGCGGGGGCCCTGTAGCAGAGGGGCTCTGGGTCCGGCCTGTGCTCAGCAGTGGCTGGTGGGCCCCCGAGCCCGGCACGCAGCCTGGGCTGGGCGTGGCGGGCGAGGGCAGGCCAGGGGAGGCACATTCGGCGTGGCATGTTCCTGGTGTGTTCCCTCCGTTCTGGCGGGGCTCCTCCCGCAGTCTGTGCCAGCCTGGCCGCCGCAGATGGCCCTGGCCCACCCGCTCAGGGCATCCGTGTGTCTGGGGGTGAGCAGCCCCCGGGTGGGCAGGGGTCTGTGTCTTGGATGTGCACGCTGGTCACGGGGCAGGTGGGATGCCAGGGTTCTGAGGCATCCGTGGCTGCCCGTCACCCTGCCCTGCCTCCTGGGTGATCCTGCTGACTGTCCCATCTTCCGTGTCTGACCTGCCCGTGCCGAGGGGCTCGCCGACCAGGGATCAAACCCGCGTGCCTGTGTTGGGTGTGCAGGGAGGTCCCTGAGGCTGCTGCTTCCAGAGGATCTTTCCGGTGCTGGGAGGCCCCCGGCGTCTTCTCCGCACACGTGTTCCCGAGCCCCTTTCCTGCACTCAGATGGGCGGGTCGTGGGGCGCGCGGGAGCCCTGCCACTTCTTGCTCGTGGTGCTCCATCTTGTTATGCGGGTCTTTCCACTGTGCTGCTCTCTGTCCAGGAAATCATTCCAGAGACTCTCGGAAGTCTGGGATGAAGACGGAAACTTCAGTGTGCCCAGTGCCCAGGGGCACCGCCAGTGCAGACACCCCTCAGACCAAGTCCCTGGGCGCCCTGGGTGGCCCTGGCTCTGCACATGGAGCTTCTTAGAGACCGCCCCCCCCCCCATTTCTGTGCACCTAACCTGCCTAGCCCCCGTGTGGCCATGCAGACACACTGGGTCCCTGTTCCCTCAACCCCCCAAGGCCGCCAGAGCCCAGGTTGCACCATGGGTGGCCCCTGGGGCAGGAATGGGCACCGTTTGCTGCTCTCTTCTCTGGGTTTTTCTGTTCTCTCAGGTGTCAGCTAAATCCTGCATGACCTTGTCAGCTCTTGGCTTTGAGGATTTTCCATGTTTTTTCAAGCGTTTTGAGTCACTTTTACCAAGGAGGTTGGTCCCAATGGTCTGCCCACAGAATGGGGATTGCCGGGCACTCCCGGGACGATGGACACCAGTGCCCCTGATGGGCAGGGACCTGGCCCGTCCACACTACCCCCAGGCCCCTCTGTGTGGGCGCTTCGTGTGGTGCGGTGCCCTGGGCTCCTGCACACGGCACTGGTCACCACAGCTGCACCTCCCCTGCACGGCCACGGCGCCTTACTGAGGGCAGAGGTTGGTGGGCTGGGCCATCAGCACACCTGTGCCTGGACAAGCACGGGGCTGAGTCCTGGAGGTCCCACCGGGCCCGTGGGCACCGCCGGGGAGAGTTCCGGGTGCACCCAGCGCCTGGCGGCCACCCCAGACCCGTGAGCAGAGTGAGGGGAGGGGGCACGGAAGGCCACGAGCTGGGCGGCTGCCGCGTGGCTCTGCATTGCGGTCGCGGCCGTGGTGCTGGCCGTGGGCTCCAGCCTTCCTTGGCGACTCCATGCGGGGCGGCCAGGGCTCCCTCATCGCTTGCCTGCTTTGAAGGCGGGTCGGTGTGCTGGGAACGTCCTCCTGTGACTCCTGAGATGGGAGATCCTTTGTTTCAGGCCCCAGACCAGGGAGTGATCGCCGGCCACCAGGGCCAGCGAGGTCACCGGCCTCGGGGATGTGTCTGGCCGCTGCGCCAGAGCACGTTTACGGAGACGGGCAAGCACCGCAGCGTGCACCATGCAGGCCCCTCGTCCAGTGAGGGTCTGGGCACTGAGGCCGGCTCAGTTTGGGCAAGGGGGCGCTGCCGGATCAGGAGGTGGGCCTGTCATCTGCCATCCACTCAACACGTTTCCTTCTCCTGCAGAGCCCGTGACCTGTGGAGCCAAGCCCCCCTCGGGACTCATGTGCATCATCTTCTTTAAGTTCGATCCTCGCCCTGTTTCCAAAAATGCGTACAGGTAACCCCCCTGGCTGCACCTGCTGTCCCACTCGGTCTCAGGAGCCCGTGTGGGCACCGTGTGCGGGGTGGGGGCACAGGCTAGTGCCTGGGTCCCCCGACAGCAGCTGCTCAGGTGGGCCCCACAGGGGGTTCCTCCCAGGGCGGGGACCCCGCGTCGATGTGCAGAGGTGCTCAGACGCAGCCTCGGGAGATGGCCGCGTGGGCAAGACGGAGGGCGGAGTGGGCGTGCGCACAGCCCCTGCCCCCAGCTGGGGCCCCGGTGGCAGCAGGGCAGAGTGGCCGCGCGGGAGACTGGCCTGGGGGCTGGGGCCCTGGGCCAGCAAGCAGCCTGCGTGTTGAGGGCCGCCTGGGCGGGGGTCAGGGGAGCTGGGGGACCCACCGGAGCAGGCAGGAGGCTGAGGCCAGGGAGGGGATGCCGGCTCTGGGGAGCACCCCTCCGTCCTCCAGCTCCGTGGTGGGGACCCCCCTGACAGTGATCCACACAGAGAGGGAGGCTGGGTTGTGACCCCCAACCACAGATGAGTCACCGGTGCGGTTGCTGTGAAGTTGCCATTGTCCCAGGACCTGGGTCATTTCAGCTGCTTCTCAGATGCCTGACATGTGGCTGAGGTCACTCACTCCAGGCCAGGGAGTGAACGGTGCCCAGCGTCTCCTTCCTGCGGGGGAGTGGGCCGCAGGGCCTGGCTGGGGGCTGGGGGCTGGGGGCTGGCCCTCGACAGCCCCCAGCAGAGTGAGCTGGGAGTCGGGGTCCAGCCAGTGGACAGAGCCCCAGGGCTGTGTTTAGAGGGGCCGGGGTGCCTGGGGGCAGAGCCCGTCCTCCACCCTGGGCTGAGCCCCAGCTCGGGCTGGCACACTGGGTGGCCAGAGCTTTCTGGGCACTTGCTGGAAGTCTGCTCGATTGCACTGGCCACCGTCTGGGCCATGCCCTGAGCCAGGGAGTGAAAACCTCTCCCCAGCAGCGTCCCTCCGGTGCTCTCTGCTGACAAAACTGGGCCCACAGCCTCTGTGGAGCCCTGGGAAGGGTGGTGGTGGGCGCCGGTGCCGCGCTGCCAAGCTCTCCTAGGACTGGGCCCACAGTGCGAAAGTGCGTGTCCTGTGGGCTGTTCGGCGGAGCGCCCGTGGCGGTGTCGGGGGAGGGAGACAGCGTGGCTGGTGGGGGGCTGAGGTACATGTGGGGTCCTGGGGTATGTGAGTGGCTCAGCTGAGCAGCTCCAGGCCGAAGCCGCCTGGATCCCTCGTCTGCGCCCTGCACTGCACCCCTGGTTGCCGCCCCACAGCCCTGTTTTGGGGTACCCACCCCTCCTCACGTCACCTTCCATGGCCATCACCCCTGGGATGACCCCTCAGGTGCCCTCGGGTTTGGCCTGCCTCCCAGGCTGCGCACTCGGCCTCATGCACTGGTGTCAGACCCTCCTGGGGCTGGCCTTGGCTCAACACGCCCGCCCCACCCCCTGTGCCCTGCCTGGGTATGACCCTCCTGGGAGGTCGCAGCCTCTGTACCCCCCTGCCTGTTGTTGTCCAGCACTTGGAACCTCCATGTTTTGCCAAATGATGGAAGTCTTGAATGAGGTGACCCTGAGTTCACACGGGGGTGGGTGTGTCCTGGGGGGGCATCTGACCCCTGCTGCTCTTGGAGGGGCCCATGGCCAGAGCTTGCGGGTGGCCTCCAGGAGGAGAGTGATCCTGGCCCACAACAGGTGAGACCAGGCAGCCCGGTCCTGCGGCTTCAGGGGACTGACCCCTGCAGCAGCGGAGACCCCACGGGCCAGCACCTGCGTCGCCCCCGGGGCCCCAAGCTGAGCACCTGGCTGAGACGGTGGGTGGGTGTTGGGCTGCACACGCCAGTGTTCCCCACAAGCCAGTGTTCATGGAGTCAGGCGTCCATGCGAATGGTACTCTTGGAGAGTTTTGAGGATCTGACGACCGAATACGGGCTGGACCCCGGCCCAGTGCCAGCCCATGCCATGCTGCTCGGAGGGTCCCTCATCAGAAACAGACACTGGGTCTCGGAGCCTTCACGTCGGCCCTGCCCACTGATCACCACCTGTGTTTATAGTTGCTTCTGTTGCTGTTTTTGGGGTATTTGGGCCCTGCCAAGCCTCACTCAGGATTTTAGTTCCCTGATTAGGGATCCCACCACACCCCCCACAGCAGAGGCACAGAGTCTTAACCACTGGACTGCCAGGGAAGTCCCTCTAGAGCTTGGGGTAGTTTTGAATGTTCGTTTAGACCTACTGGGGAGGTTGTGTTTGCTGACCCTCGTGGCCATGGACTTCCTAGATCGAAACCCGAGAAACTGGAGGCAGAGGAACAGCTTGTTGTTTTTAGTCATTAAATCACGTGGGACTCTCTTGCAACTGCGTGGCGTGTACCCCTTAGGCTCCTCTGTCCATAGGGTTTCCCAGACAAGAGTACTGGAGCGGGTTGCCATGCCCTTCTCCAGGGGCTCTTTTCACGCAGTTATTTTAAATGGCAAAACTGACCAGAAACTTCTTTTTCGTACTTCAAAACCAGTGATCTGAAAACATCAACATGTTTTCTAGTTGCCAAAAAAATACTTGTTTGATTCATAATACTAAACAGGAAGAAAACACAGAGAAGTCCTCAGCTGTCCCTTCCAGAGACGCCCCAAAGTGCAGGAGGGAGCAGCCTGGGGACACCCTCAGCGCTGCCGGGGGTTTCACAGCGTGTCCTCAGGGAAGGGGCCCACGGCCCGGAGCAGGCACCTGGTGACCGGGGAGCGGGGCTGGGCCGAGTCCGCTTTCTCCTTCCCGGGGGTTTGCGGCCTGACTACTGAGGCGCCGTCGTCTTGGTAATGAGAGGAAAACCGCGGCTGTTCCGTCGAGACCGCCTGCCCATGCGAGACGCTCCAGTTCCCTCGAGACCCTTCTTCGTGCTCTCTCCTCAGGCTCATCCTGGCCGCCAACAGGGACGAGTTCTACCACCGGCCGGCCAGGGCCGCAGACTTCTGGGGGAGCAACAACGAGGTCCTCAGCGGTGAGTGTCTCCGCCCTCCACGCACCCAGGTGCCCCGGGGAAGCGGCCGGAAGGTGGGGGCTGTACCTGCATCCACCCTCCGCTGGGGCTGGTCTTGCACGAGTCTGTCCTGTCAGCCGCACGTGGTTATGGTGCCCTCGCGCACCCCTGGCCCCAGGGAGGGCCGCCGGAGTTCGGGGGCCGACGGGGGGCCTGTGGAGCAGACGGGCCTCTTGGGAGCAGCGCCCGGCACTGTGGGCGGGCCAGGGCCCTCAGACATCCGTGAAGGCTTCCGTGTGCCGAGTCGGGCAGAGGAGGCTGGGCACGGGAAGAAGGAGCAGGTCCTGCGGGAGGTGGGGAGAGCGCTGGGGGCGCAGTGGGCGGGCTGGCCCCTGCGCCCTGAGCTCTGGGCATGGCGGTCCTGTGTGTGGGGTCTTTGCCCGGGCTGGCCTGGCTTCCCAGAGGCCTGGGAGCCGCTGGAGGAGGACTGAGGGGAGCCCGTGAGCATGGCCAAGGAGCATCCTAGGTTTGGTGTTGTTCAGTCGCAGAGTCGTCACCAACTCTCTGTGACCCCATGGACTGCTGCATGCTATTGCCACCCTGTCCATCACCAACTCCCAGAGCTTGCTCAAACTCATGTCCATTGAATAGGTGATGCCATCCAACTATGTCATTCTCTGTCGTCCCCTTCTCCTGCCTTCAATCTTTCCCAGCATCAGGGTCTTTTTAAACGAGTCAGTTCCTTGCGTCAGGTGGCCAAAGTATTTGAGTTTCAGTTTCAACATCAGTTCTTCCAGTGAATGTTCAGGACTGATTTCCTTTAGGATGGACTGGTGGGATCTCCTTGCAGTCCAACGGGCTCTCAAGAGTCTTCTCCAACACCACAGTTCAAACACATCAATTCTTCGGCGCTCAGCCTTCTTTATGGTCCAACTCTCACATCCATGCATGACTACTGGGAAGACCATAGCGTTGACAATACAGACTTGTGTTGGCAAAGTGACGTCTCTGCTTTTTAATATGCTGTCTAGGTTTGTCATAGGTTTTCTTGCATCTTACCCAAAGGCTTTGCCTTTCGTGAGATTGTAAAGGTACCTTCCTCTGTGTGGTTCTGGAACCCTTCTGGTTTTGGTTATGCTTAGGTCTGTGACTTCTATAAAATGCCAGCCTGCCGGGTCTTCATTTGCTTGTGGTCACTCTTGGTCATTTGCAGAGAACCCTCACCCTTGCTTTTATGGTCGATTTACAGCGCTGCGCTGGCTTCTCCTGTTCGACACGGTGGCTCAGTTTTCCATGTGTACATGTGCATTCTTTTTCATATGTTTTATATGTGGTTTATCACATGACGTTGAGTCTGGTGTTCTGTGCTGTGCGGTAGGATCCCGTTTATTCCCCTGTGTACACGAGTTTGCCTCTGCTCACCCCAAACTCCCCTCCCGCCCTGGCAGCCACAGGTCTGTGCTCTGTGTCTGTGCTCTGTGTCTGTGCGTCTGTTGTCGCACGGGTAGGTTCGTCGGTGTCACATTCTGGCTCTGAGTGTTTACTTGGCTGTGCCGGGTCTCAGTTGTGGGTCGGGAATCTTTAGCTGCCACACGCAGCGTCTAGTTCCCTGACCAGGGATCGAACCTGGTCCCTCTACATTGGGAGCACAGTCTTAGCCACTGGGTCATATTTTAGATTCCACGTATGAGCCGTACCATGTGGTATTGGTCTTTCTTTGTGTGACTTAGTTCACTCAATATGACAATCTCTGGTTCACCCATGTTGCTGCAAATAGCATTATTTTGTGCTTCTTAGGCTGAATAGTGTTCTGTGGTATAAATACGCTGCATCTTCATGCATCTGATGATGGGCGTTGACTTTCTTTTGCACTGTGGCTGCTGTAAATAGCGCTGCAGTGAGCATCGGGCTGCATGGATCTCTCCGTGTTATTTTGTCCAGATATGCACCCCAGGAGTGGGCTTGTCGGATCTTATGGAAGTTCTGTGTTAGTGTTCTGGGGGCCTCTGTCCTGGACTTCATAGCGGCTGCACCAGAGTGCACTCCCCAGCGGTGTCGGACGGCTCCCTTCTGCCCGCGCTCTGGCAGAGCTCCTCTTGACCATGTGCGCGTCTGAGCGCCTAGCAGGGCTCTTCCTTCAGTCAGGTCTGCCTGACGTGCGTCCTCAGCACACACGTCTTTCCTGTAACGTTTTTCTATGTGTTTTGAAAATCATTTGCTGCTGTTGTAAATGATTAATTAAATTTTCATTTTCCAGTTCTTACTAGTATTTACTCATTAGTTATGGAAGGCTTTTTTTTTTTTTTGTAGATTCTCTTTGGATCTTCTTCACATACAAATAAGGGCAGTTTTATTTCAATACTTGTTCAGATCTTTCCCTCTTTTAGTTCTTCTACTATCGTAATTCCCCTGGGGGAGGATAAGGCAACTCACTCCGGTATTCTTGCCCGGTAAGTTCCATGGACAGAAGAGCCTAGCAGGCTATAGTCCATGGGGTCGCAAAGAGTAGGATGTGACTGAGCGATGTAGCACGTACTATAGCAATTTATTATTGTTGTAATAATAACGTGTTAATGATGTAGTTGTTTTCACCCCAGTCTTCAAGCAAAGTGACCCCGCCGGCCAGGAACTCACTGCTGGTGGCTGTGGCTACCTTGCCAGCCCAGGGGGGGCCCGTGGTTGTGGAGGGTGGCAGCAGGAGGGCTCCTAGTGAAGCCTGGTCCTGCCCAGGGACGACAGCCAGTGTCCCTGCACCTGGCTGGGGCCTGGCGCGGTTTCCGTGGCAGAGCTGGTGCTGTGTGCGCCCTGGCCTGACGCCCACCCAGGTGCCGGCACGTGTGCGCGGGCTGGGGCTCCCGGGGACAGCAGGTGTTGTCCCGGATGAAGGTCCCCCCACAGATCTGTGGGCCTGCAGGCTGCCTCGTCCCGCGGAGTCTGAGCCCCGGCCGGCCCCAGGGCTGCTGGCGACGCTGCCGTGTGTTGCAGGGCTGGACATGGAGGACGGCAAGGAGGGCGGCACGTGGCTGGGCATCAGCACGCGGGGCAGGCTGGCCGCGCTCACCAACTACTTGCAGCCGCGGCTGAACCACAATGCCCGGGGCCGAGGTACAGGGCTGGGGGCTCGCAGACGCCTGCAGGGGTGGGAGGCGGGGCGAGGAGAGGGGCCCTGCAGCCCCCTGGCTGGTGAAACCGGGAGCCACCTCAGCCTGGCCACAGCCTGGCTCCCGACCACTGTGTGGCCACCCCCGTCCTGTGCACACACGCTGTCTCCGACGTCCCCTTGTGCTGACCTCCCCGTGGGGGCTCAGCAGGGGATGCTCAGAGTCAGAGGCCTCCACACCCACCTCCTAGGCTACCGGTCAGCAAGGGAGGCGCAGGCCGGGGGGCTGTCGTCCCCGGGAGACAAGGGGGGCGCAGGCCGGGGAGCTGTCATCCCCGGGAAATAGGCTCAGTCCTGCCGCCCTTCCATGGGCGTGTGTCCCCTGCCACAGGTGAGCTCGTGGCCCAGTTCCTGACCTCGGACATGGACAGCTTGTCCTACCTAAAGAAGGTCTCGGCCGAGGGCCATCTGTACAACGGCTTCAACCTCATCGCGGCCGACCTGAGGTGGGTCTTCAGGCGGGGACGCCCCACCACCACCTGGGGCTGGGCTGAGGGCAATGAGGCAACCCCAGGTCCTCTGAGGGCTAGGGAGCTGTCTGTCGGCCTGTCTGGAGCTGCCAAGGGGCTGTGATGCCAGCCAAACCAGCCGTGGGCCCTGTGGGTAGAGGACCTGGGGCAAGGGGCATTCCCTGCCTGGGGTGCAGTGGGCAGCGAGGGGCAGGGGTGGGGGCCTGCCCCAAGGCGGTAGGAGCGGTTCACCTAGGGAGGCTGGGGCCCTGGAGCCCTGGGCGGCCGCCCTGGCTGTGAGGTTCAGGAGCTGGGCTGCTGGGCCCTGAGGGGGCCCTGGGGACGCAGTGGTCAGGTTGTGGACAGGCCCGTGTTGATGCACAGAGAGGTGTCGGGCTGGTCAGGCACAGGTAGTTCATAACAGGGGCGCCTGTGTGGAAGGGTGTGGCCCCCGTGGCCCTGGCTGACCCTCTCTGCCCTTGGCTGCAGCGCAGAGAAGGGAGACGTCATTTGCTACTACGGAAACCGGGGGGAGCGGGAGCCTGTTGTCCTGGCGCCAGGTGAGGCTGCCCCGGCGGGCGGTGCAGGGTGGGCTGCTCCCCTGGGGGCCCCTTGCCGCCTCCCGGGCCCGGGGCTCTGCCGGGGTCTCTCCTCCGCTGTTCGCAGCCGTTCGTGCCCCTGTGGCCCGTGGTGGCTGTGGCCTCACCTGGCCCACAGGCGGGCTGCTTCTGCCCGTGCAGAGCCGCTGGTGCTCCCAGTTCTGTGACCCCTGTGGCAGCGCCGGGACCCCGCCGCTGCCCTCAGCCACGCCCAGAGAGGCTGCTCATCTGCGAATCGCTGCTGGGACAAAATTCTTGTCACCTCTCCACTGCTGTGTCATCCCAGAGCCTCCCCCCGCCCCGATCCCTGTCGCTTTCTGTTTCTTTAAAAAGTTGCATCTTTTTATTTATTCATTTCTGGCTGTGCTGGGTCTCCCTTGCTGCTTGGGCTTTCCCTAGTTGTGGCGAGCGGGGCTGCTCCCCACGGTGGCTTCCCTTCTTGCGAAGCAGGGGCTCTAGGGCAGGCCCCGTAGTTGTGGCGCAGGGGCAGAGATGCTCCACAACACGTGGGGTCTTCCCAGGTCAGGGATCGAACCCCTGTCTCCTGCATTGGCAGGTGGATTCTTTACCACTGAGCCACCAGGGAAGCCCTCCATGTTACTTTAAAAGAAAAAAAGGAACTGCTTCATCGAGCCATGCGTGCAGCATCCAGCCCACCCATTAGAGCATGGCTTTGGTCGTTTTCACTGTCTCCAAAGTGGTGCAGCCGTCACCAAAATCCAGCTCCAGAAGGGACGCTCCCCACCCCAGGGCTGGCAGTTACCCCCAGCCCTGGACACCACCGTCTGCTTTCTATCGCTGTGGGTTTGCCCATTCTGCACGACTTATGTAGACAGGCGCAGACAGTACCAGCCTTTTGTGTCTGGCCTTTCCCTTTGGGGAACACTTTCAAGGTTCGCCCTTCCGTGGTGTGAGGGTTCCGTTCCTTTTTGTGACTGAATAGTATTCCGTCCTGTGGGTTTTCTGCCTCGTTTATCCCTTGCCCAGTGAAGGACACTTGGTTGTCCCTGTTAATTGGCTGCTGTGAATGTTGGTTCCACATTTTAGCGTGGGTACCTTCATCTCTCTTATGTGGGTAGTTCGAGTGGAGTTGGCAGATTGTAAAGTAACTGAACGTTTGATGAATTGCCAGGCTGCTTCCCAAAGCAGCTGCACCGTTTTGCATTGCGAGCAGCAACTTTACGCGTCTCGCCAGGACTTGTCACTGGCCGACTTCTCGTCGCCTCTGTCCCCAGCGCGATGTGGTCGCACTGTGGCCTTGGTGTGCATTTCCCTGGTAGTTAATGACATTGAGCAACTTGCCACCTGCTTGTTGGTCGTTCTTGTGTCTTATTTGGAGAAATGTCTACTCAAGTCCTCTCCCTATTTTTCAGCTGGGTCATCTTTCTGTTACTGAATCGCAAGAATTATCTTATGTGTTCTGAATACAAGTTTCCTATCAGACATTTGACTTTTCTGATGTTCTCTTCCACCCTGTCTTCCTGCTTTCCCGCTGCTGTCTCCTGAAGCAAGGAGTCATTTTAAATTGTGATGACGTCCAGTTTACGTGTTGGCACCTGGGGCTTCCTAGGGTCGGGCTCCCTGACCTCGGCTGACCCTGGCGGGCAGCCTCCTGGCCTGAGGCTGTGGGGGTCCCAGCCTGAACCTTCTCAGGTGTACCCCACCTCGGGCTCCCCCGACTTAGGGACAGACCTTATCCTGGTGTTGATTCTGATCACCCGAGCCCTCCCCACAACCAGCCCTGGCAAGTTCCTAGAGACAGAGGCGTGCAGAGAAGGGGTGGGTGGGTGGAGTGTGGGTCACAGTCCCCCACCCCCACGCTGGCAGAACCCCCGGCCTCCTGCAGGGACCTATGGGCTGAGCAACGCGCTGCTGGAGACGCCCTGGAGGAAGCTGTGCTTCGGGAAGCAGCTCTTCCTGGAGGCCGTGGAGCGGGGCCGGGAGCTCCCCAGGGATGCGCTGGTGGCCCAGCTCCTAGCTGTGCTCAGCAATGACGAGGCGTGAGTGCCCCCTGCACACACACGGAGGCTCTGCGAGCCGGTCGCTTCCATCTGTGGGGCCTGCGTGGTCGAGCCCCGGGCAGCCCTGGGGGCCCTGACACAGGGACAGGCTGGCAGTCGCTGTCCCGTGGCCCCCACAGCGGAGCCCCTAGTAGCAGGTTGAGTAGGGGTTCTGGGCCCTGACCTGGGACGTGCAGGGAGCAGCTTGTGTGGTTCCCCCACCCAGTCTGGTGGACTCCCGGGCACTGCAGGGCTGCGAGCTGGCAGCAAGAACGCCGCCTCTGTCCTTCAGGCAGCTGCCAGACCCAGCCATCGAGGCCCAGGGCAGGGAGTATGTGCGACCCATCCTCAGCAAGTACGCGGCTGTGTGCGTGCGCTGCCCGGACTACGGCACCAGGTAGGACGGGCAGGCACAGGTGCTGCCTCCGCCCCGGGGGGCCCACCTCCCCAGCCCCTCCTGCCACCTCCCTGGCTGGGAGCCCTGGGCGTTCAGCCTCGTCAGCCCAGGGCCCACCCGCCGAGTGGTGGCGGGGTGGTCCCGCTGGGCAGAAACCTGTGGGGCCCCCAGCTCAGTGCCCCCCCCCCCACCCCGGCCCAGAGGCGCTGGGCCTGAGCGCCCTGAGACCGGACCAAGCCAGGGCCCATCGAGGCCCCTCCCACCTTGGATCTGCACCTTTCGGGGCTGAACATGGGCCCTGCACTCTTTCAGGACCAGCACGGTCATCCTTGTGGATGCAGATGGGCACGTGACCTTCACGGAGCGCAGCATGCTGGGCTCGGACCCCACCCGCTGGGAGACCACTACCCATGAGTTCCGGCTGCAGAGCTAGCCCGCAGCCGCTGTGGCTGGGGCTCCCGGGAGGCCCTGTCACAGGTACTGCCCGTGAGCCGGCCAGCGTTCCCCAGGGCAGAGCCCTTTGTGTGAACCGTCTGCATCCTTAGGTCTAGCTCGGGGTCCAGCCTTGGGCCCTGGAGATGACAGCGGCCTGCAGTCAGGGTGCTGGGCCTCCCCTGCCCGTGTGCAGAGCCCCATGTGACACACGTCATGCAGGTGTGCACACACTGCAGGCCATAGGCATGTGTACACACGCTCAGACGCACAAATGCTCCAGGCGTGCCACCCACAAGAGCCGGCCCCACGACGAGTGCCTCTCACCCTTGTGTGCTTCGTCCTGTGAGTCTCGCCACGATCCAGACACGACAGTGGACGTCCGCTTCAGAGCAGCCCCTCCTATCCTGGCCATGGTCCACGCTGACCCCGGCCCTGCTCCTGGAAGGGGACGGGCCCTCTGGAGGGATGAAAGCCTCTCCCTAGG
This sequence comes from Bos javanicus, assembly GCF_032452875.1. Lineage (NCBI taxonomy): Eukaryota > Metazoa > Chordata > Mammalia > Artiodactyla > Bovidae > Bos > Bos javanicus. Next base: position 73,136,523 of record NC_083884.1, read on the forward strand.
TAGACACAGCCTGGGGCCACCCACAACGGGTGTCCATGCGCACTGCGCTGCCCGGGGCTCCCAGCTCGAGGCAGGCCCGTCTCAGGGAGGGCACACAGAGGCCCCTGCCGTTCTCCTTCTCCCGAAGAACTAAATGGCATAGGACCCTGTACGTGAATGGGGGATGCTGACAATAAAACTGAGGCCAGTGCATTCCACGCCTTGACTGTGAGACAGGGTGCCCGTGTGGGCTGGGGCGCCGCCCTTCTGGTCCACAGACTCCGGTGCAGGTGGGCGCCCTGCACCCCGGGGGCCGTGGGGTCAGGCCTGCGGAGGCCCGCGGGTGCTGGGGGCTGTGCGCCAGCTGAGGGGGCAGTGGCGTCCATCCCCGCGCAGCCCCGGGCCCTGGTTTTGGACAAGCACCCTGGCGCTCCTGTCCCCAGCTGGGGCTGGGCATCTGGAGTCCTGCGTCCAGTGTGGGCACCCAGCTTCCCTCCGCCTTGGCGGCCGACCCCCGACCTGGCTTCCTCAGCGCACTGACAGCTCAGGCGGGTTGGGCACACCCCGGGCCCTCCCTGGCTCCCTGGCCCTCCTCTGTCCCCTCTTCACCCCTCACGGCCCAGCAGGAAGCGGCCCCGTGTGAGGCAGCCTGTGCCGCTCCCCACCCACCGCGTCCTGCGTAGCTGCCATCGGCCAAGCCCCCGGCTCTGGTACGGCCAGTGCCCTCTGCCTGCCTCACAGGCCCCCTGGCCAGCCATGCCGCCCTTGGGGGCACTGCTGCACTGGTGCAGGGCCATCCGGAGAGGCTTTCAGATGTCTGCTGCCCACATTCCCCATGCACCCTTTGCCCTGTGCCCCTGGGTAGCCTGGGCCCAAGGAAGTAGCTCCAGGCTTGGTTCTGTGGATCTAGGCTGACCTGGGTGCCCCCTGGGAGATGGCGCTGGGCTCTGGCCCCTCAGGTGACTTCGTCAGGTGTTTCCAGAGATAATCAGAAGAGAATCGGTAGGAGCGATGTCCTTATGAAAAGGGACACATGGGCACAGGGACAGGCAGGCACGCAGACAGATGCCTGTGAAGGCTGGGGCCAAGCTGCTTCCTGCCAAGGAGCCCCAGAAGCAGGGAGGGGGGCCTGCTGTCCCCTGAAGCCCTCAGAGGAGCAGGGCCTGTGACGGACACCCTGACCTCAGACGGCCAGTCTCGAACCAGGTAAATAAATCTCTGTTGTGTAAGCCCCTCACTGGCATACTTTGTTTTGGCAGCTGAGCAAAATAAAAAATTGTGACCTTGTTTTACACACCAGGAAACAGGCCTGGGGAGATACAGGGACAGCGCCACAGCCCGCAGGCCAGGGTGGAGCAGGGTGCGGCCAGGCAGCCCTCGGGGCCCAGCCGTGCTGGCTCGGGCTTGCCCCAGTGCCCAGGGCTGCTCGTGCCCCAGGGCCTTTGCTCTGCGGCTCCCGCTGCCGGAAGGGCTCCTCCCCCAGATGCCCGCGCTGCACTCCCCCTCCCCTGCCCCGCAGGTCTTGGCTCAAGTCCTGACAGTCACCCTGTCTGAGGCAGCTTCCCCATCTTGGTCTCTGCTGCACAACAGAAAGCCCTTGTCTTGACAGGCAGGCCTTGCACTGACCGAGTGTTGCTTGTGTGTCTCCCAGTCGGAACAAGAGTGTGAAGACCTTTCATCTGTTCCACTCCTGTGTCCTGATGCCCTGGCCAGATAGATAGTAGAGCCTAACCCTTTGCACACCCCCTTGGCTCAGGCCAGTGTCTGGAAGCGAGGTCTCTGTTGTTTGGAGGATTCAGGACCCGGGTTAGCTGTCTCCTGGAAGGGCCTTTGACATGCCCAGAAGAGGCCTCTGTGCTTGTCACCAGATGCATCTGATCCGAGTCCCTGCTGGAGTCTCTCATGCCCCTTCCCCGATGAGCTGCTTGTTCTCCAGCCCCAGGACGGCCGAGCGGAGGTGTGCAGGCACAGAGCCACGTCTGTGAGCACACAGCCAGCTAGGGACCTCGGAGACCTCAGGTCTAGTCCTGTTGGGCCTGGGCGCCTGACTCCTGTGAGCACACCATCAGTGAGGGATGCAGGGATCCTCAGGTCTTGTCAGTCTGTCGGGCCTGGGCTCCTGGCTCCTGTCTGCAGAGACGACCCCCCCCCCCCCGCCCCCCACGGAGTCTTTTGATCTCCTGTGCTGGCAGAGACCCCCTCAAGTGAGCCAGGCTGAGGTGGAAACTCAGAAGCCCCAAGGGAAAAGGTTTCCTCCCCCAGCTTGTGCTGGAGTTCCAGCTTCCAGGCATTGATCTTTGTGACTCCGATGCTGGAGCCAGCTGAGAACAGCGGGGTGGTCCCGTGGTAAGGTCCTTGTCTGTCACCTGCTTGGTGCCAGGCCAAGTGGGAAGTTGGCTGTAGTGTGCAGGGCTGAGGTCTCAGGTTTGACTGGGGTAGGTGGGGTCCCTACCTCAGGAGGCAATGAAGTGTGGTGAGGCGGCTAGATGGAGGGTGGTGGGCTGGGGGGTTCCCATGGGCTCTAAGTGCACTGGGCAAGGCCAGCAGCTGGCTGAGTCCGAGAGCCAGACCCTCACAGGGCTCGGTGCCCGCTGTGGGGTGCCTGGTGCCAACCCTGTGGCACAGCCTGGCAAGCAGAGGGCAGGCAGGGAGGGAAGACCTAGGTGGGCCTCCAGCTTAGTGACCTGCAGCACCCCTCCCCTGGCTCTTTTTAGGAAATGATTTCAACTTGCTACAAACTTGAAAAATGGAACAAAGAATCCAGTATCCTTCCCAGAGATCCAATCTCAACACCTTACCTAACCACAGTAAACATTTACAACCATGAAATTAGCATTGATACAATATTGTTACCTAATCTGCTGAGCTTTGTCCCACTAATAACCCTTGCCTGACCCCTCATCACACTTAGTTGTTGCTCCTCCAGCTCTAAGGGCTCCCCAGTCTCTCTCTGACTTGAGTGATCTTGACTTTTTTTGAAAAGCACTGGCCATTTTGGGGGTAGAAGGACCCTCCTGTGAGTTTGCCGGCTCTTTGTGATTACACATGGGTTTTGCCCTTCCGGCTTTAGTATGTCTTTCTCGGGAGGCCCTCCGTATGTCCCTTTACTGGCGTTTTTCCCTCCTTTTTTTTTTTTTTAATCGAGGCAGCTTGAAGACACAAACCGACACGTCTTTATCCGCTCTGATGGTGGACGTGCGCACCTTTGCTGGGGCGCCTGGCGGAGCGGTCTTCCCAATTGTCTCCTGCAAAGTCACCGCCTTGGCCTTGCAGCCAGGGAGTGTTGGGGGGTGGCGCGGGGGGGGGGGTGCTCTGTAACGCCGTCAAACTGACGGGCCCCGCCCGGCCCTCGCTCTCGGCCCTCGGTCCGCACCGCCGGCTCTGGTTTGCAGGCGTCTCCGTGCCGGGGGAGCTCCCGCCTCGGCAGGGGCAATCCTGGCTCCTCGCGCAGGACCAGCAAGCCGAGAAGGGCCGGACAGCGGCGCCCTCCTGACTTTGGCCCCCTTATCGTTACGCTCACCGCTTTCACACGGAGAGCGTGGAGGTCGGCGTGCCTGCGGTCTCGCTCAGACCCAAGGCGCGTCCTAAGCTCCCGCACCCCGCTCCCGGCGTCCCCCGCGCTCCCTCGCTCCCGGCGTCCCCCGCGCTCCCCCCGTTCCCGGCGTCCCCCGCGCTCCCCCCGTTCCCGGCGCCCTCCGCGCGCCGAGACCCGCCCCGGCGGCGACCGTTAGCGCGGCGGAGGCCTCAGCGCCCGGTCGCGCCCGCGCAGCCGCGCCGTTCATTGGGTCGCGCTCCGCGGCCGCGAGCGCCGCGCGCCGCCGATTGGCGGTCTCCGCAGCCCGCCCGGCGGCTCCCCCAATGCGGGCAGGCCGCGCGCCGGATTGGCTGCGCGCGCCAAGGCCCGCCCTCCGCTCGCCGCGCGCGGCAGGCGGGTCCCGCCGAGCGAAGAGCGCCCGCGCGGCCCCTCTGGAGGGCGGCGGCGGCGGCGGCGGCGGCCGGGCCGCGAGGCTCTGCGCTGCAGGCGGGCCGCGGGCGCCGGAGGTAGGTGCGGGGCGCGAGGGGCGCCCCGCGGCCGGGCGGGTGGGCGGCGCTGTGGCCTGCGTGAGGCGCGCCCTTCCGCTCCCGGGCCGAGGCCGCGGGGCCGGCGGGCGGCGGGCGGGCGCGGGCGGGCCCGGCCACGCGGAATCCCCGTCCGCCTTTGTGAGGCGCCGAGGGCGCGGGCGCGGGGCCCGCTGGGGTCTGGGCCGGGGCCGGGGGCCGCCGCGCCGCTCGCTTTCCGCGCGGGCCGGCCCCGGGGTGTGAGGAGACCCCTCGTCCGGTGGGCCCGAAGCCATAAGGGGCTTTCGGGCGGGCAAGGTCCCTACCGCGGCGGTGCCGGCCCGGGACCCTGCCGGGCACGAGAGCCTGGGAAACGTGAGGAGCCTTCCGTCTTTTCCACCACACGCTCACGGACCCAGGGTCACGTAGACGATCGGGATGTGGTTTTGTCGTAACAATGACCCTGGGGTAGAAACAAGTGGAAGGTGACCACCTGTTGACAGTGGTCCCCGCCAGGTGTCCTCCGATGGACCTGGGTTGCTCAGGGTAGGAACTTGACTTGTTTGCATGCTCGCATGTGCCTCGGTTACCCGGCGCCCAGCCGTCCGGGCTAGGGCAGGGGACTGCTAGGCCCCAAATGCTAGGCGGGTGTCCTGTGTCCTGGCCGCAGACTGGACTCCAGTCCTGGGCGGCGGGTAGAGCGGGCCAGAAACCCTGCCGCAGGTGGTCACCCACCAGAAGGGGGGGAACGGCCAGTCAGCAGTGGCGCCAGTGAGTGTGGGATGCGAGGCGGAGGGAAGATGAGAAAAGGACGGGGTGAGGTCATTCTGCCGCTGGGTTGGGCGGGAGGCTGCAGCGAGAGGCTTGACGAAAGGCGGCAGCTACAGCACTGGACCTTTCGAGACAGCGCCTCCACGCCCGCCCAGCAAGTGGACCCAAGTGAAGGGCGCTGTCCGAGTGTCTTGGTTTTGCACTGTGCCGGGCCCGGGGGTGCCTGCTGCAAGCCTGCTGCTGGCTCACCGTCCACTTGACGCCCGGGTTTGCATCCGTGTGTGCCGTCAGCTGGAGCAGTAGCGATGGCGGGAGGGCCCGCCTCTGAGCCCGTTGTGGCCCCGGCCACCATGTGGGGCATGTCTCCGGGCTTTTATAATCTGACTGTGATCTCAGGGTAGGGAAGTGAGTCTTGGCTTCTTGTAGGATCTGCGCTCCCTTCCTTGGCGATCTCGTCCAGTCCCTGATTTTAACGCTGTCTCTCCTGAGACCTGCATGTCCGTCTCCAGCCCCGGCCTCCCTTCTGACAGCTGCATGCTTCTGGCTGCCTCTTCCACACCTCCACGTGTTACTTTGGTGCCAAGTAGCCGTGTCTAAACCTAGGCTATGATCTTCACCCGCCCGAACACTCCCCACGCTGCCTTCACCACCTCTGCGCGCGACACCTCTGTCCCTGAGTGTGGAGTCTCCTCGGTCTCCATGCACTCCTCAGGGCGGTTTCTCACCACCTCCAGCTTGATGTGCTGGTCCAGGCTGTCTGGTGAGCCTCTTTATTCGTTTCTTTGCTCTCACCCTTGTGCCTCCTATTATCTACCCACGTAGGGATTTTCAGGACACAGAGCTGTTCTTTTCAACCGTAAGTGTAATCCAAGGCAGTACAGACTGGAGCTACCTTACCTGGGTGGTAAAGCACTCCACCACCACCTCGCTGTATGACCTTGAGCAAGTTGCTTAACCTGTCTGTCCTTAACCTTTTTCTCACGGTGCTGTGTGAGAACTGGTGAGTGATAGTGTGCAACGTGCTTAGAGCAGGGCCTGCCCGGGGGCTGGTCGTGACTGCTGACCTTGGATCATGTGACCTCACCGCTTGGACCCTCCCGTCCAGGGGCCTGTCTCTCGAGATAAGAGCCGGAGTCCTGGTCTCCTTACCCTCACTGCCCTGGCCTCTTCCCCCGGGCACACTGCTGTCATCCGCCACCCTGTGCTCCCACCCCGGGGCCTTTGTTCTTCTCGATGTTGCCTGGAATATCCCCTCCTCTGCCTTCAGGGGGTGTTGGCTGTGAGGCCTTCGCTGCCCACCTTTCCTCAGCTCCTTGCTTTGCTTTCTCTTGAACGCGTCTCAGTTTTTCTTAGTTGTTACTTGTCCGTCTCTCTGCTAACGTGTAAGCTCTGGGGCCGGGGGTTTCGTCTGTCTCCCGTCCTCAGCATCTGCAGTGTTTTGTGTGCGCCGCATGGAAGGCGTTGACGGGTGCAGATAGCGAACAGGGAAGGTCAGGAGCGTGCTCGGGACAGCCTGCAGCGGAGCCCTCAGCGCACTGCTGCCCCGGGGCCCGGTGGCTCCCCAAACTCCAAGGACCACTTGCCGCAGCTCCCAGCCTGCACTCTGGGCACCTCTTCAAGGCCTCCCTTCATCAGGTTTCATCGTTATCATCTTAGTTCTGTGCTTCTACACTGAGCTGCTCAGCCTCTGAACATGGCCGGAGGTGTCCCCGTCCTCTTCACGTCTTTTCTTTTAGCCTTTTTGGCCCCCAGAATCACGGGTGGGCTCTTGCTGGGGTCTTGGCAGACCTGCCTGGTGCCCAGGGCTTTGGTCCTGGTCGTGTCAGTGTTCTGTAGTGCTGGGCGTGCTGGCCTGCCTGTCTGAAATGAGCTTTCTTGGTGCCAGGAGACTGGCCGTGCCCTGCTCGGCGGTCCTCGTGCGTCCAGCGCCGCCTCCGTGGCCTCCCGGCCCCGTGTCCGTCACCACCTGCGTGCCCTGTTTCCTTGGTCCTTAGCGCTTTTGGCAGACGTGCCTGCGGGGGAGGTATTGTGTTCAGAAACATGAGGACACCTTGGGACCCGGGAAGTAGAAGACAGGTCAGTGGTTGCTGCCCTCTTGTTGATGCTGCTGCCCCCATCAGAGTAGGTGGTCAGTGAATAGTTGTTGGATGAATTGGTTACACCTAAACAAGTCTCTGTCTTTGATGTCCTGTCCCTCCACCGTAACCTCTTAAAACGTGTGGTGTCTGCTGTTTCCTGTCTGTCTGCAACCCGCAAGCCGCCCCGAGTGGTGTGCGCACGCATGTGTGTCTGCATCCATGTGCATGGCATGTTCGTGCGCGTGTCTGCACGGTGTGGGGGTGCGTGTGTGCACGTGCGTGCGTGTGTGCGCCTGCGTGCGTGTCTGCACGTGTTCTGCTCTGCTGGGACCTCCCTGCCGCGGCCCCTTGTTTGGACGCCCCGCCCTGCCTTCTCAGCCTGGTGTCTTCCCTCTGGCGCGAACTCCCCAGGGTTGCGTCCCCAGCCCTTTTCTTGGTCTGCCCTCGCTCTCTGGGTGGCCTCTCCTGTGGAGTGGGTGACCGCCTGGCTGATTCGTCCTGGTGGCCTCGGCCCCGTTGGCCGGGTCTGCCCAGAGGTTCCGAGCACCCTTCTCTGCGGGCCCTGCTTGCGTGTCCCCTGGGGAGAGGCCCTGTGGGTCCTTGGGGCTGCCTCGTCCTGCTCTCCGCCTCCACCCGCTCGGCATGAGTGTCCCCTGGGGAGAGGCCCTGTGGGTCTTCAGGGCTGCCTCGTCCCGCTCTCCGCCTCCACCCTCTCGGCAGTGTGGTCAGTTCTGTGTCCGCTCTTCTCGCGGGTGTGGGCCTCCCTTCTGTGTAGGGACTGAACTGTGGCCTGAGGGTACCTTCACCCTGGGCCTGCCTTCTGCCCCAGCATGGAGCCAGGCTCCAAGAGGCTGCCAGGACCCCCGTGCCTGGGCTCAGCCGGCCCCCGCAGCCTCTCCCTGCCCGCCCGGCCGGGCTCCGTCCCCGTGGCTCCCAGCGCTCCTCCTCCTGGGAGCAGAGCCATGCCCAGCCCGCCGCATCACTGCCCCTGCCCCCGTGCCCTGGGGTCCCGGGTGGCGGAGCCCCGGCCATGCCTCTGAGGCCGTAGTGCCGCAGAGCTGAGCGGAGGGCCGCCCGCTTGCCCTCTGACTGACCGGCCCGAGCAGGTGAGTGGACCCACATCACTGGTGCTGGATGGAAGCCACACACCCCCGTGTGCTGTGGAAGGTCGGCCACGTGAGCCGAGCCAGGGGAGTGCCGCGGTGCAGTGTAGTAGAGGAGTTTTGGTTTTTTTAATCCTTTTTGAACCTAAGTATAATACGGTTTTTGTGTTTCTGAAGCTGGAAATACAGCGGACAATTAGTAAAATACTTGACTTAGGATTTAAGTTATAATTTAGGTTCTGAAGAAGGGAGTCAAGTTTGCCCGTTCTGAAGCATGGAAGGCGCCCTTCTCAGGCAGTGTCACTGGACTCTCGGTGCCGGGAAGCGGAGGCCTCGGTCGCTGTGTGACGGCGCCTTTACGTCTCTTTGCAGGTGGAGGAAGACGGGTGCCCCTTCGGCTCGAGGACAGACTCGCGTAGTCGTCAGTCATTTAAGCTGAGTGCATTGTGATTTCCAATAATTGAGGCAGTGGTTCTAAAAGCTGTCTACATTAATGAAAAGAGCAATGTGGCCAGCTTGACTAAGCCGCCAGCGTGCACAGCGCGGGCAGGACGCACCCGGGTCTCGACGGACTTGTGCATGTTAGCTGTCTAGAGTTATGTCAGGGTTTTAAAAACTCTGGTCTTTTAAAGTAGTCCTAACCACTGTACTATGGAGACATGTGGGAGCCCCTCTCCTCTCCCGCGCGAGCCCGCAGGAGGAGTGGCGATGGAGGACCGAGCTCGCCCCCTCCGTGCGCTGCCCCGTGGACAGTCTCCACCACCTCCCCGGCAAACGTCCAGTGATGCAGAGGTAATGGACGTTGGCTCTGGTGGTGATGGACAGGCCGAACCCCCTGCCGAGGACCCGCTCAACTTCTACGGAGCTTCTCTTCTCTCCAAAGGATCCTCCTCTAAGGCCCGCCTCCTCGTAGACCCGAACTGTAGTGGCCACAGCCCGCGCACAGCGCGGCATGCACCTGCGGTCCGGAAGTTCTCCCCTGACCTTAAGTTGCTTAAGGATGTAAAGATTAGCGTGAGCTTTACGGAGAGCTGCAGGAGTGAGGACAGGAAGGTGCTGTACACGGGAGCGGAGCGCGACGTGCGGGCAGAGTGTGGCCTGGCCCTCAGCCCTGTCAGTGGGGACGTGCATGCTGGTCCCTTTGGCGGGAGCGTGGGGAACGGGGTAGGCGCAGGGGGTGAGAGTGCGGGTAAGAGGGATGAGGAACATGAGCTGGATCAGGAAAAGAGAGTGGAGTATGCAGTGCTCGATGAGTTAGAAGATTTTACTGACAATTTGGAGCTAGATGAAGAAGGCGCAGGCGGGTTCACGGCTAAAGCGATCGTGCAGAGAGACAGAGTGGACGAAGAGGCCTTGAATTTCTCCTACGAGGTATGTCGGCGTCCCCTCCTTTGGAGCACTGTTAGCAAAACCCAAAGAGAGGTGTTTGGGAGTTGCAGCATCTGTGGGAAGCCCATGTTGCAATGTTGCAGAGGAAAAAACCCACAGGAGGTGGAAAGGTCCATGCGGAAAGAGAGAGCCGTCAGGAGTCCAGGGGTCCCAGCTCTGCTAACAGATAGTTTGGCTGGCAGGTCTGCCTTGCACCCTTGTCTCCGCCGACTTGGAAGGACCTGCTGGTCACGAGCGTGTGCCTCGGCTGCTGTTTCACCCTGTTTGTTTTTCAGATGCTCGCGCACCACAGAGGCGCACCTAGGCCCCTGAGACCACCTCTTCTCTGTGCTGTCGCTGACGCCTGCCGCGGGCAGGAATGCGGGTGCCAGGGGCCGCGGTTTCTGAACAGCGTGTTTTGCAGGATGATTTTGACAACGATGTTGATGCCCTTCTGGAAGAGGGCCTCTGTGCTCCCAAAAAGAGGCGAATGGAGGAGAAATACGGAGGAGACAGCGACCACCCGTCGGATGGGGAGACAAGCGTGCAGCCAATGATGACCAAGATTAAAACCGTTCTCAAAAGTGAGTAGGGCCGGGAAGTAGCAAGGCTCTCGGGCGCATGTACACTCTGGGAGAGCCCTCAGGCTGCCGGGAGGCGGTCTGGGCGGCTGTGTGCGACTGTGGGCAGGAGGGTCCCGTTGGTGCCAGCAGCTTGGAGCGTGAGGACACAGCACTGCCAGGGCGTGGGGGAGGGGGCTCTGGGGTGTGGAGGCCGCGGATGGAGGCGGTGCTGAGCGTAGGGGCTGCTCATGGTCCCCGTCTGAGTTCTGGGTTCTGTGCCGAGTGCTGGGGAAGCCACTGGAAGCAGGCAGGACTCATTCCATAGTCTGCTCTGAAAGCACGACCCATGGCCGTGTGTGGGCAGAGGTGGAGGGGTCACGGGTACACTGGAAGGAGCGGTTGGGGTGCCCAGAGCTGCCCTGTGCGGCCACCTGCTGACACGGGGACGTCTCGGGCTCCCTGTTTCTGTCTTGGCCTGGGGGTGCCTCTTGGTGTCGGGTGGGCGGTGGGAAGGGGCTGGAGAGACTTGGGCACACAGGCGATGCCTTCTGCTGAGCACCGTGCAGGTGGCCGGCATGACAGGAGGAACTGAGGCGTGGCCGGTGCGCCGTTTCCCGTCGGCAGGGCAGGGCGTGTGTCTGCCGCGTGGGCTCTGGTCTGCTCACGGTCACGAACACGCCTCCTTCTCCTCGGGTACCCGGGGCTGGTTGCAGGCAGCTCCTGGCCCAGCCCTCGGGGCAGGGGTGCCTGAGGGGGCCTGTGCGTGCCCAGCCTTGCCTGCCCTCCCGGGGCTGTCCTGATGCTGGTGCTCGCCTGGCGTCAGCCGCTTGTGGGTGTCAGACCTGGCACGAGGGAGTCGTTCCGTTTCCACAAGAGTCGGTGGGGTGGTTTTCATCTCATCCGTGTGTTTTTTAGATTCCACGTGGCGTTTCACTTTTGTTTCTGAGCTTTTCACTTGGCTCCCGATATTAGTAAGAAGAGCAAGCTGTCCTTAAGGCATCTCCCAGCAGCAGGCCTGTCCTTGGCAGCTCGGGACAGTGCAGGCTTGCCACCTGGTCACAGGGAGCAGTGACCCACAGTCTGTGGTTCCTAGCGGAGCCTACCCAGCCCCTGTGGCTGTACCCGTGGGAGGCGGGCAGAGAGGCAGTGTCAGGGCAGCAGAGCTGCAGCGAGGCCCCGTGTCTTGCGGAGCGCTGCTCAGGGCTCTGCGGTGTGTCCGGGGACTAGAGCAGGTGAGGAGGGTCTGGTGCCTGTGGGTCCCCCAGAGGCTCGGGCCCAGCACGCAGAGGAGCAGGCTTGCAGGCGGGGCTGGGCTCTCCTGGTGGGGGTGGGCCACCCCACCCTGCTCAGAGCTTTTCTGTAAGGCTGGCTCCAGCATGCTGCTGTTTCCCCCCGGGGGCTGACTGTGACTGTCCTGACGGCGCCCATGCGCCTGTGACCACAGCTGTTCTTGCTCCGCGCAGGCCGTGGCCGCCCGCCGACGGAGCCGCTGCCCGATGGCTGGATCATGACGTTCCACAATTCCGGAGTGCCCGTGTACCTGCACCGGGAGTCGCGGGTGGTCACCTGGTCCAGGCCCTACTTCCTGGGCACGGGGAGCATCCGGGTAGGGGCCGTGTCCGTCCTGCATGTGGTCTTGCGAGCTGCAGGAGGAGGGTGGTCGCCAGGCAGGCCGGTGGGGGCATCAGAGGCCCGCACGTCCGGCCTGGTGAGCTGTGCGGTCTCCCTGCCCGCAGAAACACGGCCCTCCCCTGACCAGCATCCCCTGCCTGCACTACCGGAAGATGAAGGACAGTGAGGAGCGGGAGCGGGCCGCGGGGATAGCCCCCCCCGAGCCGGAGCTGCCCCCAGACGAGCCCGACCCGCTGGGCACCGACGCGGGGCCCCCGGACGAGAAGGACCCGCTGGGGGCTGAGGCGGCACCCGGGGCCCTGGGGCAGGTGAAGGCCAAGGTGGAGGTGTGCAAGGACGAGTCGGTCGGTAAGCTTTGGGGCGAACTTGGTCCCCAAGAAGGAGCCCGCCCCCGCGCTCAGGAGACCCGCCCGCCGACCGGGGCCGCTGCCCAGACAGCCTTTGGTCACGACCGTCGGGCCTCTTGGCGCAGGGTGTGTGCGTGTTGGTCCTGGGTCCCACTGCTGGGGTGGGCGCAGCCACTGTCTCAGCCCCGCGGGTGCCCTCAGTCCTGGGTCACCCCTCCCTGGCCCGCGTCTCTTCTGTAGGGGCAGCTCTCTTAACCCCTGTCCAGTCCCTGTTAGAGGGTGGTGCGTGTTTGATCCCAGCTGTCTGTGCTCCTGCCCGTGAGGGGCTGGGGGCTGCTCCCAAGGAGGGGCTGCATCTGGGGCTGGTGGGGAAGCCTCCGGGGGGCACGCTGGTGCTCCACGGGCACGAGGGTATTCTCGAGACACAGCTGGAGGGGCTCCCATCTGCCTGATGGTCTCCCCGTGGCACCATCCTCAGCATGTGCCCACTGGTCTACACTGCTGTGTGGGGAGCTCTGTGGTTTCGCTCCGTCCCTAAGTGTGCAAGCATGTGCGTGGCGTCCAGGCCTCTGGGGGACACAGCGGGGGGGTGCTGACGGGAGGCCTGGGGTCCTGGGGGAGAGGCGGGGGCAGGAGGCCGTGCTGGGCTTGACGCCTCTGCTGTGAGCCATTGGCACCTGGTTCTGGATGGGTAGAAGGTCCTGGAGGCTAATAGTGGTGTTTTTTTTAAGCGTTCCTTTTTCTTTGTTTATTTTTGTTTTTCTGTTCTAAATAAACTAAAAGGGTAGCCTGGAAGTTTCTCCCTGGGGGACCTGGCAGAGCGAAGGAGCTTGATTGCTTGGCTCCTCATCCTTGAGGGGAAGCGGGAGGGGTGTTGTGTGGCTGGACCCGTCCTGCCACCGAGGGGGTGACTTTGGCTGGGAGTCAGTCACTCGGGTGTCTGGTCGATCCGTGCAGACCTTGAGGAGTTCCGGAATTACCTGGAGAAGCGCTTTGACTTTGAGCAAGTGACCGTGAAGAAGTTCAGGACGTGGGCTGAGCGTCGGCAGTTCAACCGAGAAATGAAGCGAAAACAGGCCGAGTCCGAGAGGCCCATCCTGCCCGCCAACCAGAAGCTCATCACGCTGTCTGTGCAGGACGCACCCACGAAGAAAGGTGAGCCTGGCCTCGTCCGCCCTGTGGCCCAGGGGTCCCTCCCGCAGGCGGGGGTTCAGGCTGTTCTGAGATGACCCCTGTCGTCACGTCACAGAGTTTGTCATCAACCCCAACGGGAAGTCTGAGGTGTGCATCCTGCACGAGTACATGCAGCGCGTGCTCAAGGTCCGCCCCGTGTATAGCTTCTTTGAGTGCGGTGAGTGCCCCTATCCCAGCCTCCCCGTCCCGCCTTCCGTCTCGGCCTCGGGCATCAGTCAGGGGCAGCCCCGCCTGCTGGGATGAGACAGGAAATGGAGGGGGTCATCCTTGCCTGCTGTCCCCTCCTTCCCACAGCCCCCCCCCAGGCCTCGGGCTGGAGGAGCCGCAGGGCTGCCGGCTCCCTCGGTGCTGCCCTCAGCACTCCTGAGTGAAGGCTGGAAGCTCAGGTCCACCGTGGTCTCCCTTTTTCTCGGGCTTACCAAGTCTGGGTTCCTGCCCCTCGCGTTCTGTGTGCACCCCACGCCCGTCCATCTTTCTCAGACCTTGGTCTCTGTCGCTGGCGGCTCTGCCTCTGGCCTGTCTCCCTGTGTGGCTGCCCAGTGCCCCGGGGACCCCCGCCCTGCCTTCCTGCAGCAGCCCTGCCCCACACTCTGCGGTGAGCAGAGTGTGTGTGTGCTGGTGTGCTGTGAACATCCTGGCCATGTGTGTTTTAAAGTGGTCATTTTAATTTAAGAGAACCCAAGTGAGCCTTTTGGTGCCTCGGTGACCATTGACGGTGTGACCTATGGATCTGGAACGGCGAGCAGCAAAAAACTGGCCAAGAACAAAGCTGGTAACGTGCCTCCTGGTGTCAGAGGGACCATGTGAACTATCCTGGCTGGAGGTGGGGCGGGCGAGTCTGGTATCTATGGAGTGATCCACTTGGATCTTTTTAAGTCATACACTCACTGGGAAGGATTCACCAAGAAGGCAGAATGTGAGAAGCGAACATAGAAGACCTTCGTCCGCTCGGGGGGGTGGGGTGCCCATGCCTCCTGCCCCGGCCCTCCACACCCCGCCCTCCCCCACCGCCACACACACAGCGCTCTGTGCTGCCTGAGCCTGGGTGCCGTCTGTGTAGACCCCGCACGGCAGGCATGCTCCTTGGGGGTCCTGACATTCGTGAGGACCGCTCCCGAGTGCTTCCGGTGAAACTTGGGGCTGCCAGTCTGGAGCACAGCTGGGCAGGCCCTGGGGGCTCCTCCTGTCAAGCCTGCTGCCTGGCTGTACCCCTGCCAGCGCAGCAGCGTGCTTCTGGGAGCTGTCTAGCCCCTCTCCTGGGGAGGCACTGTGCCAGGCTGCGCCGGGGTCACGTGGTCTCTCCCCCACCGCCCAGGAGGCCCCTCCGCTTTAGAGAGGCTCCAGAGGGTCTTCCGGCTCCACCCATCAGTGGGCTGTTTGCGGGCTCTCAGGGCAGAAAGCTGTGAGGTGCTCAGCATCCCCAGCCCACCCTGGCGAGGCCGGCTCCTGCAGGCGCGCTCCTGTGCCCGGTGCTGTGCCCAGGGCACCCACGCTCGGCCCGCAGAACTCCCCGAGTGCTGCTCCACCCCTGGGGCCTGCATCCTGTCTGAGCTTGGCCCCTCACCTGGTGCTCCTCCCCACAGCCCGCGCCACGCTGGAGATCCTCATCCCCGACTTCGTCAAGCAGACGTCGGAGGAGAAGCCCAGAGACAGCGAGGAGCTGGAGGTGAGCATGGGCCCGCCGTTCGCATCGGGACGGGGAGCCCGCCTGTCTCTGTGGGCGGGGGCCGTCCCCTGTCGGGTCTGCGTCCCCATCTCGCTGTGGGTGTGAGAGGCTGCATTTGCCATATTGCAATGAAGTCATGCTGCACCGACAGCTGTGTGGTGGACGAGCCTTTGAGGCAGAGGCTGCAAAAGCTGGACTGTTCTTTGTGTTGAGAACCACTTAGAACTGTTTGTGAGCTGTTTTGGGTGGATTGCTTCTGTGGGTTTTTGCAGCGAGGGCTTCTCACACTGAAGGATGCATCCTTTTTTTAAATACCGAGCTGTCTCTGTTTCTTCCGTGCCGGGCTTAGTTGCGTCACGTGGGCTCTAGTTCCCTGGCCAGGGACAGAACCCAGGCCGGCCCCTCGCAGTGGAAGCATGCTGTCAACCAGCAGACCACCAGGGAAGCCCTGCACTCTTTTTCCACAGCACCTTTGTTGAAGTGTAACTTAGATACACCGTAGTTTTTCCCTTTTACGCTACACAGCACAGTGGGTTTTGTGCGCTCAGCTTGTGTTCATCACTCCGGAAGGAAGCCCCGGCCCGCCATCTGAGCCCAGGCTTGTCCCGCCCGCCAGCCCTGCGGCGCTGGCTGCTTTCTGTGCTGGGCCCGCGGCCTCTGACCTCTGCAGTTAGTGGGGCCAGACCCACGTGCTCCTGCTGCTGAGCCGGGGCTTTATCGGCATGAGGACGTTTCCTTCCACTCCTGGTTTGCTGACTGTTTCTGTCTGCAGTGGATGTTGGGTTTTGAATTTTCTGCTTCTATGAGATGATCACATGGTTTTTATCTTTGATTCCACTGGTGTGGGGTTGTGCTTCTTAGCTTTTGAGCATGAAACAGACCTTGCCTTCCTGGGATGAGTGCCCTCAGTTGTGCCGCACAGCTACCTGCCGTTTTGTTAAGGATTTCTGAAGCTGTGTTTCTAAGGGGTGCTGGTCTGTATTTTTTTTCCTTATGATGTCTTTGGTGTTGGTATCAGGGCAGTACTTGCCTCATAGCATGAGTGGGAAAGTGTTCCTTTCTCTTTCATCGTGTGGAATAGTTTGTGAAGGATTGATGTTAATTTTTTTAACACTTGGTAGAATTCACCAGGGAAACCGTCTGTGCCTGGACTTTTCCTTGTTTTCAAGGTGTTTACTTGTTATGCGTTTTCAGGTTTTCTGCTGCTGCTCGAGCCGGCTGTGGGATTCTGGGTCTGTGCAGGAGTTTTCCCGGTTGGCCGGGCCCTCCTGGGGCCTGGCGTTCGCCGTGCCCTCTGGTGGCATCCTTGCGTTCGTCCCTGAGTGTCAGCAGTTTGAGTCTTGTTTTCTTTCGGCCACTCTCGGTGTCTGTGCGTCGCTGGTCTTCTCACAGCGGCTGCTGCTTGTGTGGCAGTTCTCGTTTATTCTCTGTTTCAGTTCCAGCCTTATTTATTTATTTTTTTTTCTGCCAGGCTTGTGTTTGGTTTGTCCTTTTTTCTAGTTTCTTAAGGTTTAGGGTATTGATTTGAGGTCTTTTTAAATGTGGAGTTTACAGCTGTCAATTTTCTTCTGTGTACTAATTTGCATCCCATAATTTTGCTTTAATATATGTTGTGTTTCTCTTCTTATCTGTGTCACAATATTTTCCTGACTTCTCTTGTGATTTTTTTCTTTGAGCCAGTGGTTATTTTAGGACCGTTTTAGTTCAGTTCAGTCGCTCAGTCATGTCCGACTCTTTGCGACCCCATGAACTGCAGCACGCCAGGCCTCCCTGTCCATCACCAACTCCCCGAGTTCACTCAGACTCACGTCCATCGAGTCGGTGATGCCACCCAGCCATCTCATCCTCTGCCATCCCCTTCTCCTCCTGCCCCCAATCCCTCCCAGCATCAGGGTCTTTTCCAATGAGTCAACTCTTCGCATGAGGTGGCCACAGTATTGGAGTTTCAGCTTCAGCATCAGTCCTTCCAGTGAATATTCAGGGCTGATCTCCTTCAGAATGGACTGGTTGGATCTCCTTGCAGTCCAAGGGACTCTCAAGAGTCTTCTCCAACACCACAGTTCGAAAGCATCAATTCTTCGGTGCTCAGCTTTCTTCACAGTCCAACTCTCACATCAGTACATGACCACTGGAAAAACCATAGCCTTGACTAGATGGACCTTTGTTGGCAAAGTAATGTCTCTGCTTTTCAATATGCTATCTAGGTTGGTCATAACTTTTCTTCCAAGGAGTAAGCGTCTTATAATTTCATGGCTGCAGTTACCATCTGCAGTGATTTTGGAGCCCCAAAAATAAAGTCTGACACTGTTTCCACTGTTTCCCCATCTATTTCCCATGAAGTGATGGGACCAGATGGCCATGATCTTTGTTTTCTGAATGTTGAGCTTTAAGCCAACTTTCTGCCATAAGGGTGGTGTCATCTGCATATCTGAGGTTATTGATATTTCTCCCGGCAATCTTGATTCCAGCTTGTGCTTCTTCCAGCCCAGCATTTCTCATGATGTACTCTGCATATAAGTTAAATAAGCAGGGTGACAATATACAGCCTTGACGTACTCCTTTTCCTATTTGGAACCAGTCTGTTGTTCGATGTCCAGTTCTAACTGTTGCTTCCTGACCCACGTACAAATTTCTCAAGAGGCAGGTCAGGTGCTCTGGTATTCCCATCTCTTGCAGAATTTTCCACAGTTTATTGTGAGCCACACAGTCAAAGGCTTTGGCATAGTCAATAAAGCAGAAATAGATGTTTTTCTGCAACTCTCTTGCTTTTTCGATGATCCAGTGGATGTTGCCAATTTGGTCTGTGGTTCCTCTGCCTTTTCTAAAACCAGCTTGAACATCTGGAAGTTCACGTTTCACGTATTGCTGAAGCCTGGCTTGGAGAATTTTGAGCATTACTTTACTAGCGTGTGAGATGAGTGCAATTGTGCGGTAGTTTGAGCATTCTTTGGCGTTGCGTTTCTTTAGGATTGGAATAAAAACTGACCTTTTCCAGTCCTGAGGCCACTGCTGATAATTTGCTGGCATATTGAGTGCAGCACTTTCACAGCATCATCTTTCAGGATTTGAAATAACTCCACTGGAATTCCATCACCTCCACTAGCTTTGTTCGTAGTGATGCTTCCTAAGGCCCACTTGACTTCACATTCCAGGATGTCTGGCTCTAGGTGAGTGATCACACCATCGTGGTTATCTGGGTCGTGAAGATCTTTTTTTGTACCGTTTAGGACCGTTTACTTTTCATGTATTTGTGCATCTCCCCAGTTTCCTTCAGTTATTCTTTTTTAAAATATTTCTTTATTTGGCTGACTCAAGTCTTAGTTGCAGCATGTAGGATCTAGTTCCCTGACCAGGAACCGAACCCTGCTTCTCAGCATTAGGAGCATGGAGTCTTAGCCACTGGACCACCAGGGAGGTCTCCAGTTACTGATTTCTATCTTAATTCCATTGTGATTCAGAACCACAGCTTGTGTGATTCCAGCTGGTCCCTTTAACGCTTGTCGAGGCTTGTCCAGGGGTGTGCGCCCTCCTGGGGGGGTCTGTCCTGGAGAGAGCGGCGAGTCCCCAGCTACTGCCGAGCTGTCGCTTCACTGCCCTCAGGTTTGCTCCCTATATTTGGGGCTGTTAGGCACATATGTCTTTGTGATAATGTAATAAAGAAACACATAGACGTTTGGTCTCTGTCCTTGGTCCCTGCAAAGAGCTACTGCAGTAGAGAAATTGCCGTTTGGTTTTTGTCCCCAGTTCCTGAAACAGCTCCTTCTGATAAAAGTGAAGGGGACATTTGGGATTTCCCTGGCGGTCCTATGGCTGGGACTCCACACTTCTGATGCAGGGGAATTGGGATCCTGCGTGCCAGGAGGTGCAGCCAGAAAGTAAAAACAATTTAAGTGAAGGGAACCCTTTATTCTAACCCCTTCCCTCCGCCTGAGTTCACGTCAAGGTGGCCCAAGGCAGGGGGCTGGTTGCTGGGGGCGCCGCTGTGCAGTCAGGGGGTAGGACCTGCAGCCCCATCCTCTGCCCCCCGTGCCCGGGGGTGGGTTCTTCCCTCGTGGCCGGCGGTCTGAGCAGCACCCTGACTGCGGGGCTCAGGGTGCCCTGGCTGGCTAACACCCAGAGGTGCTGGGAGGGAGGCACACTCAGACAGGGTGCTTTTCCACTCGCTGGGATCAAGGCCCCCTCCTGACGCTGTGGGGGAGGAAGCCCCTTCGCTCCTGGAGGAGCAGGTTCCTGGAGTTCTGTATGAAGATGGTGGGGCTGGGGGCCCCAGGAGCTGGACAGTCGGGGAAGGGGCCTCCCCGAGAGGCTCCGACAGAGTGTTTGGTTCTGGGTCACGGCCAGCCTGCGAGGTGAACACAGCACTGCCATGGAGGGGCTGTGCTCCTGAGGGTCCCAGCTGGCTCCGGGCTGGCGAGGCCCCTGTTGCCAGTTTCCTTCTCTGTGAACCGGCTGGGCGCCTCCTCTTCGTCACCGTGGCTGAGTTTCTATTCTTTTGTGTCTGGTCACTTTCTCTATTCTAAATTCACTTACAATGGTTTTCAAGGTTTTTTCCAAAGGTTGTGTGTCTTTAGCTTTCTGGCCAAGTCATCCCATCAGACTCTGGTTCAGGATGGGCTCCGCGGCCAGCAGGCAGGCGTGTCTTGGGCGACCTGGCCCGAGGTGTGGTGCAGTGTCGCTGAGAGGCCGTGACAAGGGCTCGGGCGGCTGGACAGGCCCTGGGCATGGCTGGCACTCACCGGCTGCTTCTCTTTGTAGTATTTCAACCACATCAGTATCGAGGACTCGCGGGTCTACGAGCTGACCAGCAAGGCCGGGCTGCTCTCCCCCTACCAGATCCTCCACGAGTGCCTTAAAAGGTGGGGTGTCCCTGCTGGGGGCCTCCCCAGGGGATCGGTGGGGCCTGGGAGAGCCCTTCTGGGCTGGGAGCTGCGGTTTGGGGAGGACGGTGGGTGCCGTCTCGGGGCGATGTTGCTTACTGTCTGCTTTATCCCCCAGAAACCACGGGATGGGAGATACCTCCATCAAGTTTGAAGTGGTTCCTGGTAAAAACCAGAAGAGCGAATACGTCATGGCGTGCGGCAAGCACACAGTGCGCGGCTGGTGTAAGCCCCGCCCCTCCCCCCGCACACACGTGGGCCTGCTTTCAGTGGCCGCAGGGTCCGCTGCCCAGGCCCACTGGGGCCTCAGCCCTGTGCCGGCAGCTCCGGGCATGCCTGCCGCTCTGCACATCACCCTGAGACCCAGCCAGCCTGCACGCCGCTGTGGTGGCTAGTGTCCCGGGCTTGAGCTGCTCACCTGGCTGGGCCGTGGCCCCGGCTGCCAGCATGGCCTGCCCAGCGCTGGGTCCGTGGGAGGGGACCGGGCCCGCTGCTCTTCGCCTCGCCCAGGGCTGGAGGTAGCCTCACATAGAGACTGTGGGACTGTCTAAACACAGCCCAGCACCGGGTAAGGGAGAAGGTCATGCTCGAGCAGGCTGCGGGAGATTGTGCAGACTGGGCCGTCCCCCACGGACACCAGTGCTTGCTGAGGCCCAGCGCTGAGCAGGGGGCAGGGTGGGAACAGACCCACCCAGGCCAGAGGCCCCGTGCCCCTCCAGCCTGCTCTGCACCCCGGCCTCTCCTCCCTCCGTCTAGAAACATCCGCCGCACAGCACTCCCCTCCGGCCCCAGCCTGCCCTGCGGGATGCATCATCTATGTGTCTGCAGCTGCAGGCAGGGGGCCTTGACAGCTGCGGCCTGGGGGACGTCCTGCCCCCCTGTGCCTCTGGTGGGCAGGGCTGTGTGGAGTGTGCCGTCTGGACACAGTGCCCTGTGGACATGGGTGTCTTGACTCTGTCCGCGTCTCCGCCCAGGCAAGAACAAGCGCGTTGGGAAGCAGTTGGCGTCTCAGAAGATCCTGCAACTGCTGCACCCGCATGTCAAGAACTGGGGGTCCTTGCTGCGCATGTATGGCCGTGAGAGCAGCAAGATGGTCAAGCAGGTAACGGAGTTGGGGGGCACGGCGGCCGGGCGGGCGCTGTCCCGGGCACCAGCACCATGTGCCTCTCAACAGCCCGCACGTGTCTGTTCTCTGTTTCGGCCGAGATGTTGAGATTTCACAATGCTGTTAAGTTTTTGTGCATTTATGGGAAAGTACAGGAAAGTGACGTCTGGTTTTTGATTATTTTCCCCCGACTTCAGAAACAGTCCCCAGTGAGTGGTGGGTATGGAGGGTGAGGACTGCGGGGGGCACCCCAGCCATTCCCGGAGAGCTCCTGGCTCTGGGCTGGGGGGCGTGGGGGGCCCTGAGGCGCTGGGCCGTGTGTGGCTGAGCCGCTGCCTTCCTGTCTCTGCGTGGAGAGCATCCTGCTGGTCTGGGAGCCGGGGAGAAGTGTGCCCGGCCCTGCCAGGAGGCCCCAGAGCCATCGGGTGGGGCGCGGCCTGCAGGCACCCTCACACCGTGCTCACCCCATGGATGTGTGGGGAGTGTGGCGTCGGCCCTCTGGCAGCCGCGGGGCTGGGCAAGCCTGGGCCGGCGCGTGCCGTCCCCCTGACCACGTTGGGTCCCGGCCACCCTCGCCGGATGCCTCTGGGCATGGTGCATGCCTGGCTGGCAGGCTGTGGGGGCTGGCACACGCCCCACGCCGGAGGCGGCTGAAGCAGGGGCAGCCAGCAGCTTGGCAGGTGGGTTGTGGGAGGGGAGGCCCCGGCCGGTGCTGCCAGCAGGCTCTGCTCCGCAGGAGACCTCGGACAAGAGCGTGATCGAGCTGCAGCAGTTCGCTCGCAAGAACAAGCCCAACCTGCACATCCTGAGCAAGCTGCAGGAGGAGATGCGGCGGCTGGCGGAGGAGCGGGTATGCGTTGGCTCCGAGCCCCTGGGGGCTGCGACCCTGACCCTCCTCTTGGGGCGTGCATCCCGACTGACGCCCCGGAAGCACCAGTGCGTGGTGCTGTGTGCTGGGCTCGCTCCCTCCCCAGGGCCCCACTGCGCCTGGGCTGCAGTCCCTGTGGCCCCGCCTGACCTCAGTGTCCTTCCAGGAGGAGACGCGCAAGAAGCCCAAGATGTCCATCGTGGCTTCCGCACAGCCCGGCGGCGAGCCCCTGTGCACCGTGGACGTGTGAGGGCGGCCGGCGCAGGGCTGCCAGCGCACTGGGGACCTCCCCACACACCCTGCCACCCAGGCCTCTGGCCCCCGCCCCCGCCGCACGCCCGACGGCAGGCCACGCAGCTCCCCTGGAGGCCACCTACAGTCCGGGCGGCTGTGTCCCGGCCTCCACCCACCTGCCGCACAGGCAGACACGGACAGCTGGGAGATCGCTGTGAGGCTCTGGTCGTGTGGACAGACCCTGAAGGTTTTCATGAATTTTATATGTAACGTGCACTGACCAGAAGTGATAGTTGACGTGAAATGTGAAGGCCACGCACCCCCGGCTCCCACAGGCGTGGAGTGACCCAGCCAGAAGGCGCAGGCTGGTCCCCTCCCCTTCCAGCCTCCTGGGTTTTCCTTCTTTTTTCTGAAAAAGTTAACAGTAGGAAGGACTGTTTAAAGTGAACAGGATTTAGTACCACAGCTATTTTTCAGAGATTGCAGGCAAACCACCACCAGAGAGGCATTGCCTGCGGGCGTGGGCGCTGCCCTGCCTGCTTGCTGGCCTGGCGTCCGTTCTTAGTGCCCTGAACACGCCTTCGTAGGTAGAGGCCCCTCACCTTTGCTGGCCTCTGGTAATTTTTTACTAAGTTTTTGCACAGTCCAGTCTGTCAACCCATCAATTTTTAAAGCTTTTATGATATTTTAGCATTTGGAAAGAAGCTTTTACAGTGAGGGTAGAAGATAGGTGTGGAATCACGTAGCAGATGTGACCAGTTAATGCATTTTAGCTCGTGAACTTACTTAAAGAGGAACTGAAGATGCTCATGCTGGTGCAGGTGGCCCTCGAGTTCACCTGTGGCTGTGCGGCGTGACCAGGTGGCCCCGGGGATGGGGGCGGGTCTGTCCCACCCCAGGCCCCGGCGGGGGGCTGCTGTCCCCACCCTTAGCTGCGGAGCCTTCTGAACGCCCCCCACATGACTGAGGTCAGCCCCTGTGGACCTTTGTTAAGCAATCAACAAATCAAGTCGCTGTAATTATACGCTTGCTTCTGTCCTGTCCCGTCTACGGTGGTGAATAATAACTTGACTGTAACTGTTTTTGCCCTTAAAGCAGCCAGTGCACCACCTTGACCCAATGCGTCATGCAGCAGGTGGTGACCTCACCGTGGTACTGCCTCCCTCTGTCCCCTTCCCTGGGTGTGGGCATGGCTCTGCTGCAGGGGCAGAGGGCAGGGAGGGCCTGTGGGGGCAGCTGGGCCACGGCCATAGGCATGAGTCTTGACGGGCGGGAAGCGGAGCTGTCCCAAGGGAACGGCCGGCCTGCTAGTCCTGGGGCTGCGGGTCCTCCACAGGCTGTAGCCTCGCAGAGGGTGGGGGTCCCCAGCTCCTCTCAGCTCTTGCCGCCACCAGGAGGGGCAGCCTCTGGGGCAGAGAGATGGATGGGGGCTCGGCACCGTGCCCTGTGTGCCCTGTGGGGTGTGGTGGGCCTCCAGGCCCTGCACCTCTGAGCAGCGCAGGCTGTGGGGTGCTGAAAGCGCCACTCCCAGTTCTGAGGTGCCTTTCGGGGCCTGCCCCCCAGGTTCATATCACAAACACTGGCAGTTCTACACTTGTTTATTCTGGCCCTTGTGGCTCGTTTGTGGGTGAGGGACGGGCTTGGTGGCCTCTGTGGCTGCTGCCTGGCTGTCCCCAGGCGGGCCTTGAGGACCCCAGGCTCCGCCTGTGGCAGTCCAGGCATTGTTCCAGAAGGCTGGTTTCCGCAGCCCCTAAGAAGCGGGGGAGACCCTGGCTTCCGGTGGGGTGTCACCTGGGGGTGCTGGTGGGGTTTGGACCAGAGATTTCTGGGGCTCCAGGGCCCCCGCACCATTAGGGTACTCCACCCTCTCAAACAGAATGAGCATCTCACAGTGCAGGGTCTGAGGGAACAGGTCCACAGCCACAGCCTTGACCGGTCGGAAGGGAGTACCCTTAACGCGGTTGGACGGGGCCCTGCAGAGGCTGTACAGGACAGAGCATGGTCAGTGCGTGGGTGTGGCAGGTCCCCTGCAGGGGTGAACCGGGCACCCAGCCACCCACCCGACCCCACACTCACTCCACGAAGTTGCCCATGGCTGCCCGCGGGTTGCAGGAGACGTACAGCAGCCTCCGGACGTTCTCTGCCCGGCGCACGGCCAGGACCGCCTTGGAGTCTGGGGGGAGACAGAGCCTCACGGGGGGTCCCCAAGGAGCCCCCCGAGGGAAAGGCCCCTGGGCAGCCTTCTCCCCCCTGGGGAGGCTGCCACTCACGCAGGCCGGCGCGGGGCGGGTCCAGAATGGCCACGAGCTGCTGGGAGGCCAGTCTGCTCACCAGGGCAGGCACCAGCTCCTCAGCCCTGCCACAGTGGAACTCCACATTGCTCAACTCTGCAAGGGGCAGGGCAGCTGTGTCACGGGGCGCCTCCTACAGGCCCGCCAGGCCACCCTGTGTCCCAGAGCCCAGAGCCCAGGGACCAAGATGCCTCAGGAAAGCCCTTCCCTGCGGGGTGGCCCCTGGAGAAGGCAATGGCACCCCACTCCAGTACTCTTGCTTGGAAAATCCCATGGATGGAGAAGCCTGTTAGGCTGCAATCCATGGGGTCGCTAAGAGTCAGACACGACTGACTTCACTTTCACTTTTATGCATTGGAGAAGGAAATGGCAACCCACTCCAGTGTTCTTGCCTGGAGAATCCCAGGGATGGGGGAGCCTGGTGGACTGCCGTCTATGGGGTCACACAGAGTCGGACACGACTGAAGGGACTTAGCATAGCGGGGTGGCCCCAGGCGTCGTGGTGCACCATAGGTCTGCAGTGGGGCCCACGCCACGCGGGCAGTAACGGCTCATGGCCGCCTGGCTGCCCCCCCACTGCTGGCCCTCACCGTTGTCCAGGGCATTCACCCGCGCGTCCTCCACGGCCTCCTGGGACAGCTCGACCCCCACGACTCTCTTCACCTTCTGGAGCGGAGATAGGAAGGACTGATGAGCACCCAGCCCGGGCGTCCTGGGGCAGTGAAGGAGGGGCTGGTACAGGGTGGGGTCGCACAACAGATAGGAAGGGGGACGACAGGAGCGGTGTTGGGGGTGCGCCCGGCCGGCGCAGTGGGGCTCACCCGGGCCAGAGCCAGGCCGATGGTGCCCGTGCCACAGCACACATCCAGCACCGTGCTGCCTGCGTCCAGCTGGGCCCAGTCCTGGATGAGCGTGTAGAGCACCTCGGCTGCAGCAGTGTTCACCTGTGTGCAGACCGGGCCATCAGAGTAGCCCTCCGCCTGACTCCCTCACCGCTTCCCTGCCTCCGACTCCCTGGGCACCCCAGGGCCCCTCCCAGTCTCCTGGCTCAAGAACACAGCTCAGTCAGTGCTGCTGCACCCTGCTTCCTCCCAAGCGCAAGCCCTTCGGGCCCCGCAGCAGCAGGCACCGCAGACCCCGCCAGTGGGCCTGGGCTCCCCCCAGATACTCTGCTCCACGGCCACCACCCCATCGCCCTCCTGAGCCCAGGCTCCGGCCACCTGAAAGAAGGCGTGGGGGGAGATGCGGAAGGTCAGCCCCAGCACGTCCTCACGGATGCATCGGTCCCCGGCCACATGCTCCAGAGGCAGGCCCTCCTGGCTGGGGGTCTTTCTGTGGGCACGAGACAGCGCTCATTCACAGCCCTCACGTGGACCCCTGCCCCAGCCATCCTGACTACTGACCGCTGTCCCTCCTCCACGAAGTAGAGGCAGGTCACCCCACTGGCCTTGCCCGGCCCCTCCATGAAGTACTGTGCCAAAGATGTCTTCAGCCCCGCCAGCTCCTCCGGGCTCAGGTTCTGAAGCAGGTGGTAGAAAGAAAGGGCTGGTGAGACTGTGTCCAAGTTCACTCTAGCCTGGACGCCCCTCCCACACTCTGCCCGCCCGAGACCTGTGGGTGGAAGTAGGCAATGGCCATGGCTTGGCCGCGGCGGCTGGTACGCACGGTCAGCTGCTTCCAGTGACCTGAGTACGTCTCCGGATCGTATGCCGAGTAGGGAGTGGACCTGAGGGAGCCAGAGGGCCCTGAGTGCCTGTGTCCTCCAGCCCCACCACCAGAGCCCCCTCCCGGGTTGGACCCCATCTTCTGCTCTCAGACCGCCTTGGACATCCCAGGCTGCCAGTGACCTCACCGGATGAACTCCTGGAACGCCCTCACCACCTGCTTGGTGGCCCCAGGGATGTGCACTGTGTCGAAGGGGGCTGCCACGGCACATGTCCCACTCTTGTACTTGCTGAGCCGGCAGCCCACTGTGTTGTCTTCCCCGTCCACGCCGACGCCAACAAGGAACTCACATTTGTTCCGATACTCGGTCTGCAGGAAGGGCCAATGGAAACAGATGCCGGTTCTCACTCTGACCGTCCAACACTGGCAGTGCAGAGGTGATGCGAGGCCCAGGCTCCCCGACGGGCCTGGCAGCTGAGGGCACCATGCCGACGGCAACCAACGGGTGCTTGGTGAGAACCAGAAGCAGCTCTAAGAGCGGGTCCCCAAGGCCTAACCTGCTGGGGGGAGGGCCGGACGCCCTCCAGGGGGCAGCAGGCCTTGTTGTGCTTGTGCCTCTGTGAGAGCAGCCAGGGCAGCAGGGCGCGATTCGTGCTCCCGATCTCCCTGTGGGCAGAGGAGGGGCGGTGGTGGGGCTCCAAACACCCCACCCCCCTGGCCCCGGGGGCGCTCAGGACCCCTTTGTCTGAGCCATAACACATGGCTCTTACCGGGCTAGCTCCCTAAGAGCCTGTGTGCGAGGTGTAGGAAGCGGGCTGAGCGAACGCAGCGCCCAGCCCGCGATGCCCGCGCCTACACTCACCTGGCCAGCTTCTGCAGCACTTGCTCACACTCCTGCCGCTTCCGCTCCAGCTGCTCCTCGTAAGGAACGGCCCAGAGAGGGGTCACCACGTCGGCGACGCACGCGGCCGGGCCAGCGGGGAGCTCCCCACGGTCCTCCTGCCGCCTCTTCTTGGCCAAGGGGTCAGCCTTGGGTCTGGCCAGGCGCGCGCTGAGCGGACGGCCCTTCCAAACCGCCCCGTGCAGCACGCACAGAGCCTTGTCGCGCTCGGCGGCGCTGCGGAAAGTCACGAAGGCGCAGGGCGGCTGCCCGAAGAGCTTCGTCTTGTGGGGCTGCAGCCCGAAGCGGCCCAGGAAACGCCGCACGTCGCTGAAGCTGGCGTGGCGCGGCACGTTCTGCAGCTCCAGCTTGAAGACCTCCGAGGTGAACAGGCCGGCCCGGATGTAGCCGTAGGGCCCCGGCCCCGCGGGCCCGGCCGCCGCTGCCGGCTCCTCCTCCCGCCGCGGGCCAGGCGCCTCGGCGCCGTCCCGGCAGGGGTCCCCAACATGCGCCGGGCCCTGCGTGCAGACGGCAGACGCGGAACTGGCAGCGGCCCGCGCGCCCGGAGCCCCGCCCCGGCCTCCCCAGCCCATCGCCGCCCCGGCCCCCAACCCTGCCGGCTCCCCAGCACCATACTTCGCTGTCTAGCTCGTCCCCCATCGTCCGCAGTGTCCGTCGCCTTGCCTGGGGCCTGGAGCGCACACTGTCCGGCTGCGGCCTGGGAGGGGCCGGGACGCGAACCCGCGGTGCTCGGGGCCGGGCCTCGGCCACGCGCTGCGCCGCCCGCCTGCTCCCCGGGCCCGCCGCCCTCCCGCCAGGCCGCCGGCGTGCTCAGGGCAGGAGGGGCGTCTCTGTCGTCCCCGCTTCCGGCGACGTCATCACCACGCGCAGTTCGACGCCCCCCCACCGCCCCCGCAGTCCAGTCCTCTAGCTCCAGGGGCGCGCGCGCGCGGCCGCGGGGCGGAAGTGCGCGCGAGGGCCGCCCGGAGTGTGTGCTCCCCAGCCGTCCCCCTCCCAGCCTGCCTGGCTGGCCGGGCATGCGCCGCGGGCGTTTTGGCGGGAAGCGCGGGGCGGGCCGGACAATGCGAGTGTCCGCCGCCCAAGCCCAATAAAGCTGCGCCGGTTTTGAATCGCGGCGCGTTTCCCGCCGCCGGGGTCAGGGGTCGGGGTTCGGGTCGCGGGGCGGAGGGAAGAGCGAGCTAGCGAGCGAGCGGGCGGAGGCGCCGGCGCCAGACGCGGAGGAAGGACCTGTGAGCAGCCGCCGAGAGGCCGCGGAGCCCGCGACGACCGAGCCCGCCGAGCCGCCGCCGCCGCGCCCATGGCGGCCGCCAAGGTGGGCCGGGCCGGGGCGGGCGTCGGGGGGCTCTGGGGCCGCTACCGCCGGCAGCCACGTGGGCGGGCCGCGTCGTCTCCAACCCCCGCCGGCCCGCGGGCCCGGGCGCCGCACCGCGTGACCTTGGGGTGGCCGGGCCTCGCGCCCGCCCCTGGCCGCCGCCGGCCCCCCGCGCGGACGCGGCCGGCCCACTCGGCTCCCCATTCATCCGGTGCCGGTCCGCGAGCCGCTATCCGCCTCCGCGCCCGCGCGGCCTGGCTGGCGGCCCGTGGCCACCTGGGCTGGGGAGGGGGGGGTGGTTGCCGTCCGGCCGAGTGGCCGGCGGAGGCCTGCGTTCCTGGGCCGAGCCGGGGAGCTTAGTTCGGGCGTCTTACCCTCTGGGGCTATGGATCTCCAAGCCACGTGCTCCGTGAGACAACCCAAAACCTGATCCTTTGTGCCCTGTAGTTAGTCCTCCGCACTGGATCAGAACTCTGTGGCTTTTATTTGCGTGAATCCTCTTGATTTTCACGCGTCATTTCACCAACCGAGATAAAGTTGGCAGAACTGAATTCTGCATACATAGTAGCACGCCGCCGCAACTTTTAAGCAAGAGCACAGATTTTTCTCACCCAGTAAAAACTCAAAAAAGGCTTTGTAAGAGAAGTGATCGACTCGAGGCCCTTCCCCCCACCCCCCACCCCGTTGTTGTGCCCTTAATCTGCACGTGGCAGTATCTGCGTTCCCATCTTACAAATGAAGTGCGGGGGCACGGGAGAGTTTGGGGAGTCTGAGGTGGTGTCTTGCATCTGAAAGAAAATATCGGAGTCTAGTGGCTCACTGCAGATTGGAGAAAGGCTTTGAGGGGGATAGGCCCTTCACTAGTGGGAATGCCTCGCTCTGGGCACTGGTGGGGTCTGGCGCAGCCAGAAGGGTCACTCACGTCTCCACCCGCCTCTGCAGGACACCCACGAGGACCACGACACCTCCACCGAGAATGCTGATGAGTCCAACCACGACCCCCAGTTTGAGCCAATAGTTTCTCTTCCCGAGCAAGAAATTAAAACGCTGGAAGAAGATGAAGAGGAACTTTTTAAAATGTAAGTTGGCATCTTTTCAGAAGTAGGCACATTCACTTTGAGGTCGAAAGTGTTTTTTTTTTACAGGTGTTAAGGTCTTGGCTTGACCTTTAACCACAGAATTTTGTGATGGTTACTCCCATGTTGAGACTGAGCTGCTCTTGAATACACTCTTTCCTGGCCCCTGGGACCCACACTGCCCTGAGGCCTGTTCCACTCTGCCCACAGTTGACATCTTCACAGACCCCTGTCGTTGCCACCTTGCCTTTAAGACTCCCACAGCCCCATGTCTGGTTGAGCATCGGGTCTTTACCAACACTGTCTTATTTTCTTCGACACTGGCATCCTTTGAAGCTCCTGAATTTCCGATTTAGTATTTTTAATGTATGAAATGATGCTCGGAATTACAGATAAAAGGTGGGTGGTTAGTCATTGAAGTTATATTTTTAAAAAATCATTGTGATCTTGGTGCCTTCAACAAGATGTTATGGTGGCCACGCACCTTGAAGCAGCACTCTCGGAAGCTGTGTGGCCAGGTGATTGTGAGAGAGTGCTGGCACCGCATGACATGGGGCCTTGGGAGACACAGCTGCCAGTTAGTGGGAATCGCTGGGCGGTGGGAGGGACGGAAGGGCCAACTCTCCACCGCTTCAAGTTCCCTTAGAAACACCAGAGTACGGTTTGAGTGCTCTGCTGTGGGTCAGAGGAGGGAAGCATAGGGGATCACCAGCACTGTGACCTCTCCTCTAAGACCGGGAGGCTTGAGACCAGTCCTAAGCGCCTGGGGTGGGAGGGGCGTCTGTGCCTCCCAGCCTCCCCAGGGAGGCCGGGCCAACGGGAGGGGCCTCCTCGTGGGCTCACTGCTTCCCTGCTGGTTTCGTGTGGCGCAGAGAGTAGTCTCCGCAGGACAGGGACCGGCAGAGCTGGGATCCTTGGCGAGGCAGATGGCCGAGCTGCTGTGGGTGGGAAGGCCAGCTCTTGGCCCAGAACCTGTGCCCCGAGTGGAGGCCTGCAGCCTGTCTTCCCAGCAGAGGAAAGGCCCCTCGTCCCCTGCCCTCCTCCGTGGCGCTAGGGAGCCCCGCACCGTGACGGCCGCCCCGGCCGGCAGTGCAGTGGGCCCTGTGAAGCGCCAGGCTTTCCTGTAGGGGTTGGGGCTCGTTGGGCCTCCTCGCTTTTCTGGTGATGTCCTGACCTGCAGTTCTGGAGTAAAAGGCAGAGATGTTTGGCGAGGCCTCGGGTGTAGACCCGGTCTCGTCCCTTCTGTGCCCGCCTAACGCCTCGCCCCACGGCTTTTTCCTCGCAGGCGGGCCAAGCTGTTCCGGTTTGCTTCAGAGAACGACCTTCCGGAGTGGAAGGAGCGGGGCACGGGGGACGTCAAGCTGTTGAAGCACAAGGAGAAGGGGACCATCCGCCTGCTCATGCGCAGGGACAAGACCCTCAAGATCTGCGCCAACCACTACAGTAGGCGGGGGGGGGGGGGGGCCGCGAGATCTGTACCAATCACTGCAGTAGGCGGGGCGAGGAGCAGGGCCCCTCACTATCTACACCAATCACTGCAGGGGGCGGGGCGAGGGGCGGGGCTCTCGGCACACAGGTGACCCGGCAGGAACCAGAGGGCCAGGGAGGGTGATGTGGCTGGACAGGCGGGGACGGGCCTCCCAGTACCACGGCCCCATCGACACTCGTGAGCCAGCCCCCATGCCCGCGCTCCGAGGTCCTCCCGCCCTGCCCCGCCCCGCCCCGCCTGTCGCTTCTGGCTTGGTCTTTGTTCTCCAGCCCAGTTTGAGGTGTTTCCCAGGGGTTTTCCCTGACCCTGCTTCTCTCAGAGCCTGGCTGGTCACCGGGTTTCCGGCCTGGTGTGCCTGTAGGTGTGTGGTGGCAGAGAGGGGCCTTGAGTGCCTGGTAGGCACGTGGGCTCACCGGGAGTCTGGGCTGGGATGAGTGGTCTCGGTGCTGAGCGTGACGTGTTCCTGGGGCTGGTCCTAGGAGACTTCTGCCAGGCACGTGGGGCGAGTATAGCCGTGGGGCACTCGTTTCTTGGGAAGCTGGTCTCCTTGAGTCCCTGCGTGGCCTGAGGGATGGGTGGCCACGCAGATTCCTGGATGTGGCTCAATCTCTGTGGTGTACACGCTGGTCATGGGCCTTCGGTGTCCACTTCCAGAGGCCTCTTTCCCTGGGATGTCCTTGGGCAGTGCAAGGCCGAGAGTGGTGGGTCTCCTTCACCCCACTTGTGGCTTATGCATTTCGGCTACAGCCCTGCCTGCTGTGGGCTGGGTCCTGATGTGTGGCCAGGCATGGACTTGGCCACATGGTGGGCACCCTGTTCAGGAAGGCTGGGCCTGCCCAGCTGCGGTCCACATCTGCCCTGGGTCTGCTCAGACAGGGACAGGGCCATGGCAGCTGGTGGTGAACAGGTCTCGTGGCGTTGGAGACCCTTGTTGAGGTGTCCTCGTGGTCAGGGAATGGCTGCCCTCTTCCCAGATTCAGGACAGTCCTGCTTTTAAGTGGACACGGGGTTTTCAGGGGTTTGGGTAAGATCCAGACCCACAAGCCTTTGTCTGGGCCTGGTTGGCGAAGCCCCAACCAGGCTTTTGCTCTAGTCGGGCCTTTAGGGGTCGGGGTGGGGGCCGGCCTGGCAGCCATGCGGTCCTCATGGGGCTTCTCCCTCCAGTCACGCCGATGATGGAGCTGAAGCCGAACGCAGGCAGCGACCGTGCCTGGGTCTGGAATACCCATGCCGACTTTGCCGATGAGTGCCCCAAGCAGGAGCTCCTGGCCATCCGCTTCCTCAACGCCGAGAGTAAGTGGGCCTGGACGTGTGCGGGGGGCCCTCTGGGAAGGCCCGCGCTCACAGGGCTGTGTCCAGCCTGCCTTCCCCGGGCTGCGGCGTCCTCTCGCTGGTGTTGTCGAGCGTGGCACCCAGTCGCTGGCCGCCTGGTGCTGAGGCGGCCTCGCCTCTGCTCTGTGGGGCCTGCTCCAGCACAGTGCCTGGCAGGATGGGCTGCCCAGATGGGAGCGGGGTGTCCGTGGGACCCTCCAGGACTGTGTCCCCCTTGCTGCTCAGGGATCTTTGGGGGCAACCTCTCTTATCTCTGCAGATGCACAGAAATTTAAGACGAAGTTTGAAGAATGCAGGAAAGAGATTGAAGAGAAAGAAAAAAAAGGTGCCGCGGGCCTGTGGGTGGGGGCTCTGCAGACTCACTCTGCACCCAGCCGCAGCCCCAGGCGGGTGCTTTTTCCGTCTGCCACAGGAACTTGCGGGGGCTGTGACCTCTGCCCTGTTACGGGCAGCACAGCTACCCCGGTACACGGGTGCTTTCTGGGGGTGGGCTGGCTGTGTCTCCCTGGGGCCGTGGGGGCTTGGGGAGGTGCTTGTGCCTGCTTGCTTGGGCTTGTTCTGCCGCCAGAGTCCCGGGCACACGCTCGCCTGGAGACGCTGGGGCACGGCCGGCTGCTGCGCCTCCCACTGACCTCACCCCTGTGTCCCCCAGGGTCCGGCAAGAATGACAGCACCGAGAAGGTGGTGGAGAAGCTCGAGGCGCTATCGGTGCAGGAGGGCGAGCAGCCCCAGGACGCGGCCCCGGCGGCAGTCGAGGAGGAGCAGTGAGGCGCCCCGGGCACCTTGCCCCCGTCTCCCCGTTTCTTTTTTTAATTTTGCCCTGCGCCTTCTTTTCGGTTTGTTTTTATTCTGTTTTGTTTTTACAAGGGACTTTATATAAAGAACTGACTTCCAACATTCAGGTTGTTTTTTTTCCAAGTTTTTGCCCTCATGAAGACAACTTCAGAAAATCCATTCCCTGGTCACGAGAATGTACCGTGCTAACTTTCTTTTCCATAGTGGAAACACTTATTTATAGTCATCAAAATAGCGAATAAACAACACATTTGAAACCTGCACGGAGGCAGGACGTGTGTGCGCCGCCCCCTCGCTCTGCCCCGGCTTTGGGGTGGGGACGCCCACCAGGTGCCCTCGGTGTGCCCCGGGCTTTGACCGGGCATCTTTGGGTGGCCCTCTGCCCTGGCAGAGCCACCCGTCTGACCTGGAGCCGGGCACAGCCCCGTGACCGTCCTCAGAGAAGACTGTCCCCCGCAGCTCTGGGCCCTCTTGTCTGGGTGGAGGTGGGGCATCCTCGGGGGGTGGGTCTCCCCAAGTGCACAGTCGGCGCTGGTCTAGTGCAGCCCTGTGTCCTCCGCAGAGACCACCGGCTCTGAAGGAGTCCTGTGGGGGCAGGGGTTTGGGGAACACGGCAGGACCAGGCCGGAGGATGCCTGTGCTTGGCCCTGAGCCAGGCTGTGTGGGGCAGGGCGAGAGGGTGGCGCGGGGAAGGGAAGTGGCTGCCGCGTCTGTATCACAGCCCGGCCTGCAGGTCAGGCCTGCTCCCCGCTGCCCTTGGAAGGGGATCCCTGGGCCACAGCTCCCTGGGACCCTCTGCCCAGAGGGACACACATCCTGCCCACTCTCTGCACTCACCCCCTACAGACCCAGAGACCCTGAGGGGCAGGGCTAGAATCGCAGTGTGTCCTCAGGACCTCGGGCCACCGGAGGCAGAGGCAGCCGGGTAGAGCCAGGAGGTGTCCGCTTCCTGCCTGCCTGCGGCCCTGGGCCTCCAGGGGGCTGCTCCTCGCCAGGCAGAGGCTATGGCCAGGAGTGGTGGGAGGACACCCACACCATCTCTTCTGTCCAGTAGCTGCCTGGGGCCCCAGGGCCAGGTGGGGTCTCCCAGCCTGAGGGGCTCAGGCACACGGCTGCACAGGGTTCTGGCCACAGAACAGCAGACCCTTCCCCATGGATTCCCACCTGGGGAGGGGCTGAAGGTCTTGGTTTCAGAGCAGCGGACCCAGGCTGGCCCGATCGCACTGTGGTCAGGTCCACCTTAAGTGGCAGCCGCGGGGTCTGGGGGTGGGGTTTCCTGCAAGGGGTGAGCCTACCCAGACAGCCTGTCCTAGGCAGGGGCAGGGCACCCCACTCTGTCCGGTGAGGCCTGCAGCCTGGGACAGGAGAGGGCCAGCCGGCCGCCCTTCTTACCCTGCCGGCTGCCGCCCTCTCGTCCAGCTCAGGGCCTGTGAAGTGGGCAGGGGATAAACCACCAAGGCGCCCTGCCGTGTCACGATCCGCCACCCTTGGACATGTCCTGGGGTGGGAGTGGGGGCGCTCCAGGCAGGTCTGAGCCCGGCCCCGCCCCCAGCGATGGGCGGGGAGGGCGGGCGGGGCGGCGGTCGCGAGGGGCCTCGCCTGGCCCCTGGCCCCGCGCCGGTCCACCTTAAGGGGCGCGCTGACATCAGCACGCCGCCGCGCCGCCGCGCCCGCGGGGTGGGATTTCCTCCCGGGCCGCCGCCGCCGCCGGGTCCTGCCCGTCCTGCCGGCCCCGCCCGCCCGGCCCCGGGGAGGGATGCGGCGGCGCGGCACCCAGGATGCCCCGCAGCCCCGGGACGCGCCTCAAACCCGCCAAGTACATCCCGGTGGCCACGGCGGCCGCGCTGCTGGTCGGCTCCAGCACCCTGTTCTTCGTGTTCACGTGAGTCGGCCGCAGCGGGCGCCGGGGCCAGAAGGGGCAGGGCTGCGCGCAGGGCGCTGCACTCGCCCGGCGGGACTGGACCCCACCGGGGACTGGACAGTGGGCTGGGCCGGGTGGGGGGCACAGGGCTGTGGGCGCCGCGAGCCCCCACTCTGGGCCATGGCTGATGCCAGCCAGGCAGAGCCAGGTGAGTCCTGGGTGTGAGGACCCTGGTATCCTGCAGCCCCCCACCCCCACCCCCGCACCCCGGAGTGCCCAGGCAGGCCCCCTTGGGTGCAAGGCGCCCGCCCAGGGCAGCGGAGTGCGTGTGGGTCTGCACGGGGTGTGGCTGCAGCCCTGCCCTCCCTGTGGGCCCAGGAGGGGACACCGGCCACCCAGGGCCACCACCCCCCCTTGCAAGCAGTGGACGGTGGCTCCCAGGTGCCCTCCCGGCCGTCCGGCCCCAGGCCCCAGCCAAGTTGTTCCCGTGTAGGTGTGGCCTGGCCCGGCTGCCACGTGCCTGCCCCACGGCCACTGCCGACGCTGGCCTGGCAGTGCCCTCCTCTTTCCCTTGACGTCCTCAGGAAGGCCCAGTGGTCATGGCCAAAGGACCCAACCAGGCCACACCCAGGGACTCTGGTTCCAGTGGGCACTGGGACCCTTGAGGCAGAGGGCCGGCCGGTCCTGGGCTAGTGCAGACCAGGCGGGTGCTGATGAAGAGGTTCCCTCTGCGTTGTCGTGACCCTGCCCCCTGCCCCCCACCCCAGGCACAGGGAGCAGTTGGGAACCCCGGCTTTAGCCATGCAGGTCTGCGGCCACTTCCTGCCATGGTTTCCAGACTGGGACATGGCCAGGTGACCGGAATAACTACCGCTCCAGCCTTTCTGGGGACTTGAGGCTTAGGGTGACTGCGGCCAGCCGGGCACCCTTTCCCCTCGGCAGGGACGCGGGCAGCGGCCCAAGGCTGACCAGGCTGCAGTGGGCGCCCGCAGGCGAGTGGGCCCTGCTGGGCTGGGTGGGCGCCACAGGCTGCCAGGAGCGTGTTTAAAAAAGGCTGTGTGGATGGTCTTATTTCTGGCTTTGGCGAGCAGACGTGTTCTCGTCACTGAGATGCTGCTGGCTGTGGGCAGCGGGCGCAGGCCGAGGGGGGACGTGTCCCGCGGGAGCTTCTGGGGGGCGGGCTCCCTGCTCTGGCCTCTGGGCCCCGGTGGGGTTCCCCGGGGGAGCCTCAGCCCTGCTTCCTCACAGCCTGGCCTCCGCTCGCTGGTCCTGGTTCCTCACCCCCAAGTGCAATTCAGCTTTAGTCCTTCTGACTTTAAAAGGAATTCGTGTTCTTGGTGAGAACTTGTGAGATGTAAGGGAAAAGTTTAACAAGAAGCTGAGCTTAGCATCATCCCCTCTCCTGCTCAGAGCACCCTGACCCCCCAAGGCAGGGTTCTTGTCCTGTGGCTTCCCTTGGTTTCAGAAGGTCCCGATGGCCCCATCCCTGGGGCCGAGCATGCAGGGTCCCTGCCCTGCCTCTGTGCTCAGCGCCCCAGGGCAGCTTGGTGTGGAAGGTGGCGCGGGGGCTCGGGCCGTGTCCAGGTGCAGCGTCCTCTTGCCTGGGACCCTCCCTGCACCCCCGGGCCGTGCTCCTTGGCCGAGTGACCATCAAGGACCCTGGCCTGCTCTCAGCCCAGTCCTGCTGGGCTCCACCAAGGTGGTGCGGTTCTGCACGGGCTCTGCCAGGCCACCCAGGCCCAGCGGTGCCGCCTGCAGTGGGCTGTTCCGGGTGGGCAGGGGACCGGGCAGTGCCTTCCTCGGACAGGCCTCGCGTCCCCCTAGCTCTGGTCCCAGGCCCTGCGCGGAGCCAGACCCCGCTCCGGGGCTCTCCCCACCCTGCCTTGGGCCCCCATGGGATCGGGACTCTGTGTTCTCTGCTTCTTGGACTTTGCTGGACACTGGGGCCCCTGGCCCCTTTCTGCGCTCAGGAAATATGAGCTGCCTGTTTGAGATAGGTCGGCGCGGACAGCAGCTCCTGGTGTGGCTCGGAGTGGGAGCCCAGGCTGAGGGGACTGGGGACCCCTGCTTTGGGCCAGCTTGCTGAGCATCTTGGCTGGCAGGACATTCAGACCTGCCACCAGGAGAGGCTGGGCATGGCGAGCATGCCCAGAGGTGGGGTCCCCCCGCTGAGGAAGGGCAGCATGCCACAGGGGAGCTGCCCGGCAGCCCTCCTCCTCCAGGAAGCTTCCCTGGGTTCTCAGAACAGTCCTGTCCCCCTGGGCACCAGAAGGCTCAGTGCCAGGCCGGCTTAGGTGCTGGGTCGGGGGTGTCTGAGAGCCCCAGGCCAGGTCCCTGACCCGCCCCTTCCCACTCCTGGAGCCACCCTGCAGGGTGACGGGGACCTTGTGAGCATCAGAGAGCCGGGGCTGTGGGGCTGGGACCCACGTCAGGCCTGTGCTGTCTTGTCTCTCTGGACCCACTGGGTTCCACTCTGGATGTCGCACAGAGGCGTAGGCACGATGGACCTGAGTGGTCCCTATGCCCAGTCGGGCCATGAGGCCTGGCCTAGGACCAAGCCAGCCTGCAGTGGGCCCACATGGATGGGCCCCCTTGCAGGGGCTGTAGGGAGAGGTGAGCCCCCTGCCACGACCTGCCACGTGTGGCCTGAGGAGCCCCGGTGCCCTGAGGCACGTTCCTCCTCTGCTCGGGGGTCCGTGGGGTAGGTGCAGGAAGCCAGAGGCCCTCCTGGCCGGACCAGGGCAGAGTGGCCGCCCACCTCTGGTTCGGGCTGCCCCGTGCCTGAGCTTCATTAGCCAGTGTTAATGAAGAATCCGATTTAAATGAAAACGTCTGAGCTAAAATTTTCCATTCCACATTTGGCCGTGGCTGCTTGCTACTCTGTGGAACCCCCATCCTACTGGGTGGGGCCTCCTGCAGGCCCAGGTGGGGTCACGGGAGGCTCGGGGGGAGGGGGCCGGCCCGGGCCCGCAGCACAGCTTCCGTGGTGGGCGGTGTCCAACCCCAGCTGGCAGGGGGGCCTGGAGCACGCCGTTCCCCGGGGGGTTGAGGGGGTTGTCCCGAGGGCCAAGAGGTCCCCCGGGAGCCTGGCGCAGGCTCAGACGCCTGGGCAGTGCCTGCCAGGCCTTGCCCACCGAGCGCATGCTTCCTCACTCCTCAGGGTCCAGAGAGGGCGGGGGTGAGAGTCCACCGGAGGGGGACGTGTCTGCGTCCGTGTCTGTGGGTATGGATGTGTCACTGTGTGCACGAGTATGCTTGTCCGTACACACATCAGCACACACCCAGCTGTCATGTTGATCCCGTGTCCTGTGTGCACGAGTGTGCTTGTCCGTACACACGTCAGCACACACCCAGCTGTCGTGTTGATCCCGTGTCCTATGTGCACGAGTGTGCTTTTCTGTACATACGTCAGCACACACCCAGCTGTCGTGTTGATCCCATGTCCTGTGTGCACGAGTGTGCTTGTCTGTACACACGTCAGCACACACCCGGCTGTCGTGTTGATCCCATGTCCTGTGTGCACGAGTGTGCTTTTCTGTACACACGTCAGCACACACCCGGCTGTCGTGTTGATCCCATGTCCTGTGTGCACGAGTGTGCTTGTCTGTACACACGTCAGCACACACCCGGCTGTCGTGTTGATCCCATGTCCTGCGTGCACGAGTGTGCTTTTCTGTACACACGTCAGCACACACCCGGCTGTCGTGTTGATCACGTGTCCTGTGTGCACGAGTGTGCTTGTCTGTACACACGTCAGCACACACCCGGCTGTCGTGTTGATCCCATGTCCTGCGTGCATGAGTGTGCTTTTCTGTACACACGTCAGCACACACCCGGCTGTCGTGTTGATCACGTGTCCTGTGTGCACGAGTGTGCTTGTCTGTACACACGTCAGTGCACACCTGGCTGTCGTGTTGCACTTGTCCTGTGTGTGTGCATGCTTATGCAGTGTCCACACACATGTGCATGTGTGCATGCTCACAGGGACGTGTGCTCTTTTGTTCTCTCCCCTGCTTAGCTGAATTGGGCCCTGGCAGCACTGGTGACTGAGCCGGTCCCTGTGGGGGACCCAGGCCTGAGACCCCTTTTGGCACGCCCGGGGTGGAGGTTGCGAGCGGAAGGACGGGGGCCAGGGTGCAGGGCAGCCCCTGACCCTGTGTTCGAGTTAAGCCTAGGGGGCTAGAGATGGTGAATGGAGGGGGCTCAGGCCCCTGTCAGAAAACCCGTGTCCCCCTAGGCTTGCCCTGCCCTTGCTGAGGCCGCACCGTGTCCTCCCTGGGACGTGCTGCCCATGGGCGCTGGGGGGCGGGTGGTGCCTGTCCGGGGCAGAGGCCATCTGGCAAGGGTGGCTCCGCTGCCTTGCAGCTCTCGCCCTGGTCCTGCTGCCGCTTAGGGCCACGGAGGCTCAGGGAGGACAGGGCGGCATGGGCTGCCGGGGGTGGGGCAACAACCCTGATACCCACACCCAACAGTGAATTGGAGCTGACAGGTGTGCCACCCCGCTGCACCTTGCGTCCACGTGTCTGTCTGTTCCCGTCCTGGCCCTTTCCTTGGGAGCGGGCTGGCTCCTCCACGGCACCAGTGCAGGAGAGCACATTTCCTTCCACATGGAGGCCGTGGCCAGCCGTCTCCAGAAGGCGCGTGGAGAGCCAGTTCTCCGCACCAGGGCGGGTCTGCGGCACCCACCTGTCCCCGGTCCCGGCCGGGCCTGGCTCTGTCTCATCCACCCCTCTCCATTGGCATCTGGGCCGGTAGCCCCTCCCATCCCGTTGGGCAGAGCACGCCTCTGGGGCCCACCGCCGACCCTCCAAATGGCGCTGGACCAGAGCCCACGAACGCGCACCGAATGCCGCCTGTGTGCCGGGCAGCACGCAGGGACGGGAGCGGGGAAGGCGTCTGCTCCTGGCCGTGGACAGGCACGGTGGAGGCGGGCCGCCCGCCTGGCACATAGACGCTGTGTCCTTGGGCCGCGTGTCACCTCCACGGCGGGTCCCGGAGAAGAGGAAGGGGTGACGCGCGGCTCCCAGCCCGCCCAGTGTGCTGCCGTGGGAGCGGAGTCTTTAAATAGCCTCTCGCTTTCCACTAAAAATAGAGAAGTTCTACCCGCACGGAGGTGGTTGCTGGGGTGGCAGGGCTGGCAGCTGGCCAAGGCAGGCTTGGGTGCCAGTGTGACCAGTGTTG
This sequence comes from Bos javanicus, assembly GCF_032452875.1. Taxonomy (NCBI): domain Eukaryota; kingdom Metazoa; phylum Chordata; class Mammalia; order Artiodactyla; family Bovidae; genus Bos; species Bos javanicus. The sequence goes on from NC_083884.1 coordinate 73,176,249, forward strand.
GCTGGCCAGGGCCACCCACACGACTCGTTCACGCGTGGCCACAGGGCCTGTCCTTGAGGCCGGTGTCGGGGATCCCAGGGGCTCCTGGCCTCCATGCAGGGCCTGGGTGTGCACAGCGGACCCACTGGGCACCCGCTGCTCAGCACAGGAGGGACAGGGAGCCTGGAGCCAGAGGCGCTTCAGGGTAGCCTGGTGGGCAAACTCAGGGAACCGCCAAGAGTGGAGGCAGGGGCCCCCCGGCCACTGCCTGAGGCCAGGCACATCCTCAGAGAGGGCTGCGGGCAGGTCCTGTGAGGGCTAGGAAGACACTCTGGTGCCAGAGTGTCTACCAGGGACATGTGCAAGACCTCCGCAGCGAGCTAGCAGTCTGGGAAGGCTTACTGGAAGAGGGGACAGCCCTGGAGCCCAGTGTGGAGGGGTGATGAGAGACGGCGAAGGGGTAGGGGCATGTGCCTTCAGAGGCCACAGGGATTCTGTACTGCCCTGCGGAGAGAAAGGCGGCAAGCTAAGAAGGGACTGGGGCTGCTGGGGGTCCAGTGGCTGAGGATCCGCCTGCCGATCCGATGCAGGTTGGATGCCTGCTTGGGGAGCTGAGTCCCACCTGCCGCGGAGCAGCTCAGCCTGTGGGTCACAGCTACTGATCCTGCACACCTCGACAAGGGAGAAGCCCGCACGCCTGGACTCTGCGTGCCGCAGCTGAGGCCTGACACAGCCACAGACAAATACATAAGATAATGAAACAAGGCTGTCTGGGTGCAGATGCACCTAGGCCCAGGCCCTGAGACCGCACTCCACAGGGGACGGCACGCATCCTCCGCACCGTGCATTTACAGACCAAGGCCGCTTCCCACATCACACCCCAGAACCTCCCTGGAAGCAGGGGCCTGCTGGGCCAGGGACAGGTTTCAGTGAGGCCCAGGGCTGGCCTGAGCTGCCCAGCGGGTCACTGGCCTCTGCCCATCAGACCGCATGTGCAGAGAGGGTCTCTCACCCTCTGTGTCCACCCCTCCCAGGGCAGGGCACCCAGCAAAGATCTCCAGTGGGGATGGGAAGACAAGGCTTGGCTCTGGCCAACCCCTCCTGCCCTTCTCTGAGCCTCAGCTTTCTCAACTGGAAGTTGAGTTCCTGGCAGGCGCTGGGGGGTGGCTGGGTCAGAGCTGGCTCTGGTGGCCACCCTGAGCACTGCATGTGTGTGGCCTAAGGCCGCTGCCCCAACGTCCCCTCCCCACACACCTGCCACACCCCAGACTGAGCTCTCCCTGCTGTCCGACACAGGTGCCCATGGTTGACACGCGCCGTGTCCCCAGCCGTCCCTGTCTACAATGGCATCCTCTTCCTCTTTGTCCTGGCCAACTTCAGCATGGCTACCTTCATGGACCCTGGCGTCTTCCCCCGAGGTAGGGCCCTGTGCGGGGCGGCTCCCCACTCTCTCTCGCTCGAGTGTGAGTGGCTGGACGAGGGCAAGCCGGGCCGGGAGCGGAGTGGCTGGGGAAGGGCTGGCCTCTTCTGCCAGGGCGGTCAATTTCCTGCCGCCCCCGGCCCACAGCGGATGAGGACGAGGACAAGGAGGACGACTTCCGGGCCCCGCTGTACAAGAACGTGGATGTGCGGGGCATCCAGGTCCGTATGAAGTGGTGCGCCACTTGCCACTTCTACCGCCCGCCGCGGTGCTCCCACTGCAGCGTCTGCGACAACTGCGTGGAGGTGACGCCCCGCCCCGCCCCGCCGCCCCGCCCCGCCCCGCCGCCCCGCCCCGCCCCGCCGCCCCGCCCCGCCCCGCCGCCCCGCCCCGCCCCGCCGCCCCGCCCCGCCCCGCCGCCCCGCCCCGCCCCGCCGCCCCGCCCCGCCCCGCCGCCCCGCCCCGCCCCGCCCCGCCGCCCCGCCCCGCCCCGCCGCCCCGCCCCGCCCCGCCGCCCCGCCCCGCCCCGCCGCCCCGCCGCCCCGCCCCGCCGCCCCGCCCCGCCCCGCCCCGCCGCCCCGCCCCGCCCCGCCGCCCCGCCCCGCCCCGCCGCCCCGCCCCGCCCCGCCGCTCCGCCCCTCCGCTCCGCCCCTCCCTGACCTCACCTCTGCTCCACCCCTGGCCCCGCCCCTCCTCTGCTCTACGTGCACAGTTCTGCCCCGCCCTGCCCTGGCCCCACCTCTGCTCGGCCCCACCCTACCCCTGACTCCGCCCCACCTCTGCTGGGTCTGGCCCTGCCCCTGCCTCTGCTCCGCCTGCGGTCTGGCTTCTGCCCCCCCCCCCCCCCCCCCAGTGCTGACGCGCTGTTCCCACCCAGGACTTCGACCACCACTGCCCCTGGGTCAACAACTGCATCGGGCGCCGCAACTACCGCTATTTCTTCCTGTTCCTGTTGTCGCTCAGCGCGCACATGGTGGGCGTCGTCGCCTTCGGGCTGGTCTACGTGCTGAACCACGCGGAGGGGCTGGGCGCCGCCCATACCACCATCACGTATCCTTGGCCTGACCACAAAGGCGGTGTGGCCCGGGGACACATCTCGTGGGGAAGTCGAGGCCCGGAGGGCTGGGGCGGAGCCCGGAAGCCCCCGGGGAGTGGGTCCCCTTCCCTGAGTGGGGTGGTGGGGAGGGCCTGAGCCGTCTAGCCACAGGCAGCTGCTCCGTCCTCGCCCTTGGCCATTGGCCTTAACGGGCCAGCATGGCCGTCATGTGTGTGGCCGGCCTCTTCTTCATCCCCGTCGTCGGCCTCACGGGCTTCCACGTGGTGCTGGTCACTCGGGGCCGCACCACCAACGAGCAGGTGCAGACCTGGGGGGTGCCGCGCATTCTTGACGGGGATGGGTGTGGGCGGGTCCCCAACCGGCTGAGCGAGGAGCCTGGGCCACACGATGCCGTGCAGGAGCATGGTCGGAGCAGGGGCCTGGGGGCCCTTGGCTGACGTGCAGCAGTGCTGGGGAAGGCTCCAGCCCTGGAGCCCCCAGTGGGGTTTGGCACGTAGGGTCTCTCCTGCCCTGTACCCCTCCAGACCCCCATCGGTGGCCACTGTGGCCACCAGTGAATCAACCTAGAAGTTCCACTGCATGCAGGGGCAGGTCCTGGTGACCTAGGTGGGGGACATCCCTGTGCTGACGCTGCCCAACTGACCTCTGAGGAACCCCGCTGTCCCTGTTTGTCTTCCCTCCTTGGCTGACCCTGGGTGGCCAGGCTGGCTGAGGGGTTCCATACCCACAGGTGACGGGGAAGTTCCGTGGGGGCGTGAACCCCTTCACCCGCGGCTGCTACGGGAACGTGGAGCACGTGCTGTGCAGCCCCCTGGCGCCCCGGTGAGGCTCTCAGCCTGTCCAATCTGCTCTCGCCTGGCGGGCCCTCCCCTCGGCACGCATTCAAGCACGGCCGCCCTGGCCACTGACCCTCTGCCCTGGTGCAGGTATGTGGTGGAGCCGCCCCGGCTGCCGCTGGCTGCTCGCCTGAAGCCGCCCTTCCTTCGGCCGGAGCTCCTGGAGCGAGCGCCACCGCTCAAGGTCAAGCTTAGTGACAATGGGCTGAAGGCTGGCCTGGGCCGCAGCAAGGTGGGCGCCCAGGGGTGGGCGGGGGATGGGGAGCAGCGGGAAGCCGCCAGGTTGGCGGGACCACGAAGTAGAAGGAAGAGGACCACCGAGCCGAACAAAGGAAGGGTCAGGGTCCTGGGCGCTAGGATAGAGTTCCCAATAAAGCCCTGCCCCTGGCCGGTGCCTGCACACCACTGACCATATCCCCTTCCAGTCCAAGGGCAGCCTGGACCGGCTGGATGAGAAGCCCCTGGACCTGGGGCCGCCACTGCCCCCTAAGGTGGAGGCTGGCACGTTTGGCAGCGACCTGCAGACCCCGCGCCCGGAGAGTGCTGGTGAGGCGGGAGCACCCGAGTGGAGGGAGGGGCGCCGAGCGATCCCAGCCTGACCGCGGCCCGTCTCCTCCAGAGAGTGCCCTGTCGGCGCAGAGGACCAGCCCCCCGACACCCGCCATGTACAAGTTCCGGCCCGCCTTTCCCACGGGTCCCAAGGCGCCATTCTGCGGGCCGGCGGAGCAGGTGAGGAAGCCTGGCCCCGCCCGGGGTCCCGAGGACCTGCCCGGGAGGCCCCTCAGCCAAGAGCTCCTACCCGAGAGGCCCCGCCCCAGGCGTTCCTACCCGAGGAGGCCCCGCCCCCGTGAGGCCCTCGGGAAGACCCCTTCTGGGTCACAGAGGGTTAGCGTGCCATCTGGGGCAGGGTGTCCTGGTCTTTCTGGCCCTTGGCCTGCCTGCCTGCTGGCTCGGCTCTGTTCCCCGGGCCACTGTGGGCGCTGCCCCCGGAAGCACTGTGTGCGGGGCGCCTGGAATTCCACGTTAGTCACTGCCTGAGGCCTTCAGGGCCCCCGCGAAGGCTTCAGAGGAATTTGAGATTGTTTGAGGAAGCACATTTATTCTCTGCGTTCACGTGGGGCGGTGGGCGGCCTGAGCAGAGGACAAGAGCCCTGAGGTCCCCGGGCTGCATGCTTCCTTCATGGCCACTGGAGGGCAGGCCTGTTATGGGCCAGCACACCCGGATCCCCAGGGAGCTCCCCCAGGACTGATGGCCTGCCTGGCCAGGGTCCCGTGGCCCTTAGAATGGTCGCCTCCTTCCTGGGGTTGTCCTGGACCCCACAGAGGGTCTGGCTGGTGGTCCATGTGCCCTGAGGCCACCCACACTGCTGTGCCCACCCCGGGCCTCTTCCCTCCGGGGGCAAGGGGACTGCGGGCTTCTGGGGGCAGCTCGTCGCTGCACTTGTCGCCACTTGATGGCAGCTTCCCAGAGGGCACAGGGCATCTGGCAGGGCCTGGGGTGAGCAGACCTGGACAGGCCTTCTCTCCCTGCAGGTCACGGGCACCGACTCCCTGACGCTGGGGGAGGACAGCATCCACAGCCTGGACTTTGCGTCCGAGCCCAGCCTGGACCTGCCTGACTACCCGCCCCTCAGCGCGGCCGACACCTTCTCAGGCGCCCTGCGCTCCCTGAGCCTCAAGGCGGCCAGTCGGCGGGGCGGGGACCACGTGGCCCTGCAGCCCCTGCGCTCCGAGGGTGGGCCCCCCACGCCCCACCGCAGCCTCTTTGCCCCCCACGCGCTGCCCAACCGCAATGGCAGCCTGTCCTACGATAGCCTGCTGAACCCCGGCTCCCCTGGGGGCCACGCCTGCCCGGCCCACCCTGCAGCTGGCGCCCCCGGCTACCGTTCGCCCTACCTGCACGCGGGGGCTCCAGGCGACCCGCCACGGCCGCCGCCCCGCAGCTTCAGCCCGGTGCTGGGCCCCCGGCCGCGGGAGCCCTCGCCGGTGCGCTACGACAACCTATCCCGGACCATCATGGCCTCCATCCAGGAGCGCAAGGACAGGGAGGAGCGGGAGCGGCTGCTGCGCTCTCAGGCCGACTCACTCTTCGGCGACTCGGGAGTCTATGACACGCCCAGCTCCTACAGCCTGCAGCAGGCCGGCGTGCTGTCCGAGGGCCCACGCGGCCTCGGGCTGCGCTGCGGCTCCCGGGATGACCTGGTGGCCGGGCCTGGCTTCGGGGGCGCCCGCAACCCCGCTCTGCAGACCTCATTGTCCTCGCTGTCCAGCGCGGTGAGCCGGGCACCACGGACCTCCTCCTCCTCCCTGCAGACAGACCTGGCCAGTAGCGGCGGCCCAGGGGTCCGTCCCACCAGCGGCCCACACAGGTCGCCGGTGCACCAGGTGCCCCCGTCCCCACCTGGCACCCCCTGCTCACCCTCCTATGCCGGCCCCAAGGCCGTCGCCTTCATCCATGCGGACCTCCCGGAACCGCCGCCCTCGCTGGCTGTGCAGAGGTGGGTGCTGGAGTGTGGCTGGCCACCGGGCACGGGGCAGGGGTCTGCGGGGCTCTTGGCTGGGAGGCTGCCCAGGAGGCCTGAGGCTACCCTGGGGGGTGGGCCTCATCCGGCCTGGAGGCTCCTGCTGGCCAGCGTGAGGGTCACCGGCTCCGAGGACGCCCTGGACACCCTGGGGTGGGGGCAGGTGATTTTGCACCTTGAGCCAACAGCCCGCACCCTTCCCGGGCTGACAGACCCAGCACGTGGGGCATCCTGGGTCTTTCTAGAAATGGTCAACTGCCCGAGTTCAGAAGGCCAAGTCAGGGTGATGTCATCCTGCAGCGGGATATGCACTCTGGGCACCATGGTCCTGGCCGTCCAGGGCCTTCCCTGCTCAGAGACGGGCAAAGGGAGGCTCAGGCAGGGGGCAGAGGCAGGCTGGGTGACAGGCCCAGTGGGCGGCAAGGTCCATGCTATTGGTCAGCGCCCAGTGGCTGCAGGGCTGAAGGGCAGCCCCTCTCTTTCCTCAGAGGGAGCAAGGAGGAGGTCAGAGGGTGACTGTGGGCTCCCCAGCTCAGGGCGCCAGGACACGGATGCACTGGCCAGGGTCCACCTGGCCTCCTTGTGCTCTTGGTCTGTGCTGAGCAGCCTGGGAAAGAAGGGATGGTGGCTGTTCTGACAGATGTCTGTCCTCCACCCCCCATCCCCCATCTCCACGTGGGACTGTCCAGCTCAGAGGCAGGGGCTGCCCAGGGTTCCGTCTGTCTGTGTCCTCTGTCCGTTGCCTCCGCTGGCCGTGTTCTGCCGTGTACCCGTGTTCACAGTGTGCGTGTGTCTGCTTGTTTCGATGCAGGGACCACCCTCAGCTGAAGACCCCCCCAAGTAAGCTTAATGGGCAGTCCCCGGGTCTGACCCGCTTGGGGCCGGCCCCTGGCCCCCCGGGACCCTCCGCCAGCCCCGCCCGGCACACGCTGGTTAAGAAGGTGTCCGGCGTGGGTGGGACCACATACGAGATCTCGGTGTGAGGACCGACTGCCCCCGTCGCCGAGCGCCATGGGAACCACGACCCCCCGCGGCCACCCCTCCCAGCTTCTCTGCCCCTGGCACGGACGCCTCGGCGAGGAAAGCCATGCCTCCACGGCCCGTCCCTGGTCCTCGGCCGCCCGTCCGCACCTGCTCACCAGGTGTTGCGGGGCTGTGGGCCATGGGGCTGCAGGGCCTGTGTGTTGGTGGTTCTGCTCCCGTGAGCTGGGGCGGCGAGAGGCACGGAGCGCACCTGTGCCCCTGAGGTTGTCACCCGGCCGGCCCCACCCGCTTCCCTTCTGCGTGGGTTCCCGTGGCCCAGAGACGGAGAGAGAGGCCTGAGCCCCTGGCCGAGGGCCCCGCTGCCCGGCTGCCCCTACCCCTTGCCTTTCAGGGACCTGCTGCAAGCTTGTAGCTTGGCACGGCCAGCTCTCCCACAGGGAGCATGGGCCCAGCCCACAGGCACCCAGCTATTCTGACAGACAGGTGGACAGACGGACAGACAGCCAGCTGTGGGTGGGGTCCTGGCTCCATGTGTCTCGTCTCACCCCCGCTGGTGGGCGCATCCCCACGTCTGTGCTCTGAGCTGCCATGCTGCCTCCCACGTGTCAACGCTCAGGCCCCTGCCGTCCCCCTCCCCTGCCCCGCCTGGAAACGCGCTTTAATTGAAGCCTTAACCTCTGCTTTACGCTCTTGTGGGAGGTGACGGGGGCTGGGGGAGCAGACAGGAGGCCCAATGCCGCCCCTGGGGGCCCAGGCCACCCCGAGCCCCTCCCTGCAAACTGGAGACCCCCACCCAAGGCACACAAAGCCCAGGCCCCTCTGGAGCCTGGGGCCCACGTGGGAAGCACATCGGGAGGGCTTGGAGTTTCATCTGGTGCCAGGGACCCGAGAGTAAGCACACGGCAGTGTCCGCTTGCATTGTGTCTGTTCTATGTTTTTATATCTACATCGATATATCTATAATTTTATTAAAAAAAGAAAAAGAGTCACTTGGGTCCTTTCCTTGAGCAAGACCAGGGCTCCTGGCGGGGCAGAGGGGTCAGGCCGTGGGAGAGGGGATGGCAGCCTGTCCGGGCCTGGCTGCTCCTTGTGGGCGCTCTTGAACTGGTGCCAGGCTGGAGGCCGGGCAGGGGTGTGTGGCCTCCCGTGTCTGTGTCACCTGGAAGTAACAGGGTGTTGGGGGAGCTGGGCTGAGCCACCCCGGGGCCCCTGAGCAGGGGGTGCCTGTGGCTGGGATGTTGGGCAGCTGGACCGGTCCCTGCGCCCCTCCTCAGACGCGCGGTGGGCAGGGTGGGGGGAATCCACAGCCTTCCGGGGACTGGAGGCCCCGGGGTAGGGCCTGGTCCGCTGACCTCCGCCTTTCTGCTTCTCTCTCACTGGACGCTGCGACCCGCAGGGGCTGGATCGGCACCTGCAGCCGTGGATGGGGGCGGCGCGGCCAGCCCTGGGCGCCCCCTGGCCTGCACCTGTGCCACTTCGGCCGCCCAGAGGACCGCCCGCCGCTGCGGGCCCCCTGGAGCCCAGCCCCAGGGGCGCCTCCCCGGGGGGCTGTGTGCCGGCTGCACTTGGCTGCCTCCAGCCTCTTCCCCAGCCTCTCGGGGCCCGAGCGGGGCACCAAGTAGGCCACTCTGGGGCCCCGGAGGGCTGGGCTGCTGTGGACCCTAGGGGCCCCGGGGCCTCCGTTCCACCAGCCACAGCTTGACTTGATCCCCAGCCTGCCAGGGCCCGTGACCCTGCGCCCTCCCGGCTCAGGAGGCCCCCGCCCGCCACAGAGGGTCAGACCCCCCAGGCGGGGGCCCCCGAGCTGCAGGGGCCACCACAGCCTTCTGGGCTGTCGCTGCCCCCACACCCGGCCCCCTGCCTGACCAAGCACTTTACGCCAACTCCCTTCCTTCCCAGGGAGCCCGGCCTCTGTGGGCTGGGCCGGGCCGGGTGGGGGTCTCAGGCAGCCCCTGCAGGTCTCTGCACTGCCCCCTCCCCCTGCACCCTGCACATGAACTGATGCCTTAAGCTCCTGCAGCAGCCAGCCAGAGGAGACCCCAGCCCGCCAGCCCTGCCCCGACGGTCTTCCTTCCTTCTCTGCACACCTGGGGTACTCAGAGGGCCCCGCCATCCCCAGCCCTGCAGCCCCCAGCCAGCTGGGCCCCCCGACGCCCCCAGGGGCGGGGCGGGGCCCTGGCCAGCCCCCGTCTCTTGCCAGCAGAGCTGTTTCTCCCACATGGGGACGAGCAGCCACAAATCTGGTCTCTTGTTCTAAAAGGTATTCCCTCGCCCCAGTTTAATGCAGTAAATAAAATCTTTGGTGTTTTACCTCCATGGTTCTGTCCACCACCGTGGTGCCCCTGTCCTTCAAGCCTGGACTGGACAGACCCCCTGGGTTGGGGAGGTAAACAGGAATGGGGGGGAGGGCGCTGGGTGGTGGTTGGGCAGGTGTGCGAGGTGGGTGGTAGGCCAGACAGGGATGCAGGTTGTTTGGGTTCAGCAGCACCTCTGGGACAGAACCTGCTCCCCAAGGTCCGCCCACCTGGGGATGAGGCCTGGGGAGCTCACTTTCACTGGGGCTCCCTCCCCCCTCCTGGTGACAAGGGGGCTGCGGAGAGGCTACCCCCGCAGCAGGTGGGCGAGGGGTGCCAGAGAGGGGCGCCACCCCGGGGACCCTCGCTGCAAGATCCGCCCGGGAAGGCGTCACAGGCTCCAGCAGCGCCAGCCCCGGTATCCATGGAAACAAGCACACAGGCCCAGAGTCACGACTATATGTCCGGCCGCAGGCCCGGCCCTCAGGACAGCCCCCGCCCCCTCCCTTCTCCAAGCCTCCGGGCGGGGACGGTGCGCTGCAGTGCCGTGGACGGGGCCGGCGCGGCCGCTGGGCGCTGGGGACCGCGCCGGCCTGCTGGCTTCCTCCTCGCTGGGGCCGCTGGGCCTCCGGCCTAGAAGGGCAGGAAGCCGTCCACCTCGAGGCGCAGGAACGGGCCCAGCAGGGCCCGCAGCTTCCAGACAGCGGCGCGGCTCAGCAGGGGCGGCACCATCCCTTCGAAGGGTGCGGGGTCTACCACGTACACGTAGGCGGCGGTGCAGGCCAACAGAGCGCCCAGCAGCAGCCTCAGGGCCAGCAGCCTGCGGGCGTTGGTGGTCAGGGGGCGGGGCGCCCGGGCACGGGCCCTGGGCACTGGGCTCGGTCCCTGCGCAGGCTGGGCCACCTACCAGAGCTGGCCTCTGAGGCCCTCGGAGCATCCCAGCTGCAGCCGCGCTTTCTGCGGAGAAGGGGCCGAGCCAGTGAGGTCAGGGCAGGCCTGCTCACCCGCCTCCTTCCCCGCTGCCCGAGCGCGGCTTCCGGGAGGGTGGGGGTGGGGGCTTACCCCTCTACATGCCATCTTCTGGTCCTTCCTGGCCTGGGTGCGACACTGGGCCCGTTCCCTGGGGGGGCGGGGGTGCTGCAGTCAGCACCATAGGTACACCCCCTCCTCAGCCCTCACCACTGCCCTGGCGCTGGGGAACTGCGGACCCGTCAGGGACGGGTGCACCGCACCCTGACCCAGACACCATCGCAGCTCAGCCAGCCCTCGTCCCCGGGCCTCCAGCCCCCACATCACCCCAGGATCTCCAGCTGGATGTCCTCCATCTGGTCCAGCACGCCCCTGATGTCCTTCTTGAGGTTCTGGGGGCCAGAGAGGGTAAAGTGGGGGTTCTGCTCGCCGGCCCCTTCCCCGCCTGCTCATCCTCTGGGCTTCGCGCCTCTGGGGACCTACCAGAAGCCCGGTGGCCTGGTTGTTGAGGGCCATGTGTACTTCAGCCACGCCGTCCCACACCTGGTGGGAGGGGCGAGGCTGGGTCACGCCCTCAGGATGGAGCAGGACCCGTGCTGGACGCCTCTCTCCACAGGTGGAGCCCCCGCCCGGCGCCCCCACCCACCCCTGCAGGTGGCACCTCGGTGATAGCCATTTTCTTCCTCTCAAAGGACAGTCGGATCTGCTGCAGCTCGTTCTGGGGAGGGGGCGCAGTGTGGGCCGAGGTAGGGCTGGAGAGTGGTCGGCTCCCGCTCCACCGCGCCCCGCTCCACCCCCCGGGCCCACCCGGGACTGCGGCACGGACTCCTCCCCCTCCCCGGCCCCGGTCCCCCCCCGCCCCGCCCCGGCCCCGCCCCGGCCCGACCACGCCTCTCCTGGACACGCCCCCTGGACCACCTGGGACTGCTGCAGGAACGAGTGCCTGGCCCCGCCCAATCCCGCCCCCGCCCCATGCGGGCCACGCCCCCGCCCTTCCCCTGGGCCCACGGCCCACCAGGGACTGCAGCACGAACTCCTCCTCACCTCCCCGGCCTGGCCCCGCCCCCGGCTCCGCTCCCCGGATCACCTGGGACTGATGCAGGAACGACTCCCTGGCTCCTCCCCATCCCGACCCCGCCCTCCAAGGCCCCGCCCCCGGGCCCACCTGGGGCTGCAGCACGGACTCCTCGCTCCCCCCACCGCCCCGTCCCCTCCCCTCCCAGCCCTGGCCCCGCCTTATCCCGTCCCCTCCCCTCCCCCGCCCCCCGGCCCACCTGGGACTGCTGCACGAAGGACTCCTCGCCCCTGCACAGCTCCTGCCGCAGCAGTTGCAGAGGGGCCCTGTCTTCCAGGGGCTGGGCGCAGGCCTGCTCAGGGGGCTGTGGAGGAGCCCCCGGCTCAGCCCCAAGGCCATCGGCAGCGTCCGTGGTCATGGACTGCTTGGGAGTGGGGTTGGGGGAACGCATGGAGCCACAAGGCGCTCCACAGTGCCACCCGCAGTCCTGCCGGGGCCGTGCCCCGTCCCGCACTCACCCAGGCCAGGGCCGTGCAGCTCGAGTGCTCGGGGCACAAGGGCAGGAACTGCTGCCCCGGCCCCAGGAGGGCCCCCAGCTGCTCCCGCAGATCCTGGTTCTGCCTCTTCTGGGGTGGGGCACAGAGATGGGGAGATGGGGACAGCCGTGTCTGGGGTGGGGCTGGAGAGAGGGCATGGGCCTGGCGGGGCTGGGGCGCGGGGTCTGGTGGGGCCCAGGTGTGGGGCATGGGGTCTGGCAGGGCTGGGGCGTGGGGTCCGGGGCGTGGGGTCTGGCAGGTCCTCGGTGTGCTGGGGTCTGATGGGGCTGGGGCGCAGGGTCTGGTGGGGCCCGGTTGTGGGGCGTGGGGTCTGGCAGGGCTGGGGCCCAGTGCTCACCAGACTCTGGTTCTCCTGCTCCAGCTGGAGGAAGGACGGCTCTGCGGGCCCCAGGGGAATACCCTGGAGCTGGGGAGGGTCTGCCCTGGGTGAGGCCGAGGCCCCTGTGCCTGGGATCAGGGGTGGGCACGGGCAGGGCCGGGGCCCCGAGCTGGGCCCTGCCACCTGCCGGGAAGCCCTTCGCTCTTGCTCGTGGCTGGAGTGCAGGGCCCAGCCCCACCCCAGCCTGGTGTCCATCTGTCCTTGTCTCATCCTTGCCGGGTCTCGCGGCCTCTGTCGCTGCAGCTCGCCGTCCTCGCTTGTGATGAAGTTCCCGGGTACCTCGCCCCCGACCCTGGGCCCCCCACCCCCTGTCCCCAGGGCTGAGAAAGGCCTGGCAGTCTCCATCGAGTGGGTGGGGCTGAGAGGCGCCATGCAGGGCCACCTGGCGAACCCCGGGCAGGGTGGGTCCAGGCACCCCCCGCGGCTGCCCGGAGCTGGGGGCTGGGGGCACTGGGGGTGGGTGTGGCCACAGGGTCCCAGGGTTTTCGGCCCCTCCATTCCTCCCTGTGACCCCTTCCTGACCCCAGGTCCAGGCTTTGGCCTGGCCTGTCCTACCACCCTCTTACTAAGGGAGCTCTGGGTGTCATGGCTCATAGGCACCTCAGGGACGACTGTCACAAAGGCCTGGGCAGGACCAGGGAGGTCATAATGGGCTGGGGCGGTGGCTGGAGCAGGGCTGACCGGGCCCCTCCCACCACGTCCCATCAGCTACTTTCTTAAACTACAGCAGGTCCTGCAGCCGTGAGCTAAAAGCAAAGTCAAACAGCAGCAGGAGTCCAATGTGGCCCTGTCCCACCCGAGAGCCCCAAGGCTGAGGCCTTCCTAGAGGCAGTGGCCATGCCTCTCTCCACCCAGAAGAGACCATCCCACAGCCTGACCTTTTCACCTGTGAATCTCCAAGGTTTTTGTTGTTGTTGTTTTTTTAAGTCATTTATTGAACATTCAGTGGTCCCACAAGGACTGTTATCCAAGGTTGAGTCACCCACTCATGGCCATGGCCTGTTCAGTGGCTGGACACTGGTCCAGCTTTTCGCCGCTTCAGGGGTCTTTTCAGGGACTGAGCGACAGCCGGCTCCGGCACCCCACCCTCCCCTCCCCTCCTACCAGCGTCACGCGGTGTCCCGCTCTCTGTCCCACTGCACCCCCGCCCTCCACGGTGCCCCGACTCCTGGAGCCCCCAGCTCACAGTCCGCTCTTTGAGTTTCCTCCCTTGCTTCACAGAAGCGCATCCGCAAGCAGCTTCCTCAGAAAGGAGGGTTGGCGGAAGCCTGAGTGCCCGTGTTCGGGACACAGCTGCAGACCCCGGCCGTCCCTGCATCCTTGACCCTCGGCAACGTGACCCTGGGCTCTGGGCTAGCTTGAGCCCAGGGGGCCTGCTTGGGCCTGTGGGCTCTTACCAGGAGGTCTGAACAACGCTTGTGTGTCGGGCGGTGACTTTCTCGCTGCTCTCTGGATCCTCTGTGACCTTGCTCTCGGATTCCAGGTCACGGGGAAGGGGGGGCTCTGGTCATCCGGCGGGTCCCCAGCTCCCGGAGGGGATTGACAAGCCCAGCGAGACCACAGAGACCCACCCGGTAGGGCCAGCCAAGTGGTCCAGGCCTGGCTGACGGGTGTTTGCTTTAGCCTCTGGTGTGGGGAGCTAGATCGGGAGAGCCCTGGGGATCAGCCGGCAGATCACTCTGACCTCAGGCTGCTTGCCTGTGAGGCTGGGCCGGTCAGACAGTGTTTCCCGGTAGCTCAGGCCCTTCCCCGTGGGAGACCCTGCTATAACGTTCCAGGACGTCTCCATTGTTCTCTGCCTCTCCCTAGTCTTTTCTTAGAGCTTCCTGTTCTCCTTTAGGGACAAAGTGAATTTGGCGGGGAGGGGAGCTTTCACTTCCTGCTGCTTCTGCTTCAGGATCTTCTGTTTGGAAGGCCTTCCTGCCAGGAATGGTTAAGGGCTCTGCTACTCCCCATTAGCAGCCGGGGAGTTCTCTGGGCAGACGTCTGGAGGGGGCCAGCCTGGGGAGTTGCCTGTGGGTCCCCTGCCACCTGCTGACTCTCGCACGTGCTGGGTGGCCCCCTGAGCCGCCCCCTAGCCAGCTCGGGTCAGCAGCCCTGCCTCGTCCACACCCAGGTGCGGTCACCCCCCGCTTCCTGTCTGAAGTCCGTCAATACCCCTCGTCTGCTGGCGGTCTGGTGCCCCCGCTGAGTGCGGAACACCCACAGAGGACAGGCTGTGCCCAGCTGGATGCATGTGGCCTGGCCCCAGCAGGCTGCTCTGTGTTTCTGGGGGTGCATCTGGGCACTAGCAACAGGCTCTGCTGGGAGGGGCCGGGAAAGACGGGGCCAGGAGCCCAACTCAGGCCCCCAAGGCCTCCTGAGGCCACTCCCCGCTGGAGAAGATGGCACCCCCGGGGTGAGGTGGGGGCACCATCCCATCAGGAGCCAGCAGGTGCTGGGGAATGTTCCATGTGGGGGAAAGGAGCTCCTCGTGGAGACGGGGCCCCTGTACTGACAGCAAAGACACCCCGGGAACTGTTGGCAGCGGCCTCGCGTCTCACCTGGGCCCCCAAGGTGGTCTGCAGGAGGGGGTGCCTGGGACGCCGAATGACACCGGAGCCTCCCCCAGCCGCCTGGAACCCGCTCCTGGACTCAGCCTGTGCCTCGCTGTGCCCTGCCTGGGAAGCTTGGTGGTGGCTCGGAACCCTGAAGATCCCACACCCTGGACCCTTCCTCGCCCCATCCCTGTGGCCCTTGCGGTGCGGCCCTGAGTTTGGGCGTGGCCCAGCGGGTGGCGGGCTCTCAGAGGGAACCCCAGCTATGAAGGCATTTCCACAGACAGGCCTTGGGGTCGCAGAGTTGGACATGACCGAGCACACGTGTGCGAACACACACATGCCCACGGCAGAGCGCCCTGCAAATCTCACTAGCGTGGGGGTGCCCCCACACACCCAAATCGAGTCCAGGCCCCAGGAGGCTCAGTAGGGGTTGGGGGTGAGTCCCTGTGGCCGAGTTCCATGCCGCAGCGGGAAGCTGGGCCAGATCCAGCGTCACGGGGAGCCGCGGCCCTTGTTACCAGGCAGCGTGCCTCCCTGGACGCCAGTTGCCATGGCGGCCGCTCCCTGCCCAAGGTGCTGTGACGCCTGGGGGCCTCGGGGAGCCTGGTGCTGTGAACACGGCTGGGCCGCGAGGGAGAGGCCTGGAGGCCACACGCCTCCTGCCCGGCCTGGCCTCCTTGTGGCCCCAGTGTCCAGGGCCCCAGGCATGCTTCCCAAGTGGGCCAACAGGCCCGGGGCACGTGGGACTCGGGGCCCCTGGGCCAGCCGCAGCCTTCAGGGAAACCCCTCTTCGCACCCCCAAGGCAGGCCCCTGACACGGACCCACCCCCTCCTCAGACCCTAGGGCCTGCAGGCTTCTTGGGGCAGCCCCAGGCTGGGGACCCCCCCCTCTGGGCCTTCAGGCCACTCCCAGGGCCTGGGGGTCCGAGTCTGTGACGGACACCGCTGGCCCAAGGCTGGGCCTTGTGGGCTCCGAGGCTGGTCTGGTGCCCTCCTGGGGCGCAAGGGAGTGGCCAGACCCGTAGGCAGGAGGATGGATCCACCAGGAGTGGCGAGTGAGGGGCAGCCTGTGGACTGACCGCCCCAACTAGGGCCAGCGCACTGCAGGGGAGTGGACACCGGCCACTGCCTGCTGGGGGCCCCCGCCCCGCCCTGGCCTGAGGGACAGGGAGCAGGCCGGGCCAGGCCCTGGGAGTGGGGCGCAGCTGAAGGGCGAGCAGGTGCCTGTGGGGTCCTCCCACGGCGGGTCCGTCTCAGAGGCTGCAGCTGGGGGTCAGGCATGCCTGCTCACAGTGGGTGACCGGGTGGCTCGCCGGGTGTGCGCTGGGCAGCCCACCCCTCTTCCCTCCCTCGGAGCCCCTCTGGACAGCTGCTGTGCATTTTTTATTTTAGAATCAGAAGAGAGAATACAAGTGTCAAGGAAAATCCTCGCCGCGGGGCACCGTCAGCAGGGGCTGAGGGCTGCAGGCTGGGGGGTGGCCATGCTGAGGCCCCACCCAAGACGGGTGGACAGAACCTGCCCAGAGACCCCCAAGGGGGTCCCTGCCAGCTGGGCTCACACCTGCCCACGGTGAGCTAGCCCACAGTGAGCCCGGGAAGCCAGCCCAGCCAGCCGAAACTGGGGTCACCTCCTGAGACCCTTCCTGGGGCCAGAGTCCAGGACGCATGGGCACCATGCTGTCCACCCTGCCCCCGGCCCGCGCTCGCTGGGAGCGGGGGGTGGGGAGCACATGGGCCCATCCCTGCCCCTGGGGAGTGGACGTGGAGGGGTGAGTGAGACCCGGAGTCAGGTGGAGGGCAGAGACCGCGTGGCCGCGGCTCCTTGGCTCTGAAGGACAGTCCATCCTCTCTAGGCCAGCCAGGCGTAGGTCCCAGAATCCACCACCAGATGGCCACACAAGCCCACAGAAGGGCTGCAGGCTCGAGGACCCTGAGGCCCGGCGGGTGATCCCTGCTCGCGTCTGCCAGTGCGGGGGAGAAAGCCTTCCGCAGCTGGACCTGTGCTCCCGTGGGGGTCTGACCACATCCTGCCAGCGCCTCCCCGGGGTTCACCCTGGGGCTCATCCCGCCTCCTTTAGCCCCTCGCCTGCTCCCTGCCTGGGGTGCGGGTGCCTGGGGTGGGGCTCCCCACCCCACTCCGCTGGGGTGTGGACCCTCCAGCAGCCCTGGGCTGGCCCCAGGCTGCCCGGTTGTCAGTGGGCACACAGCTGGCGGGGGTCCCAGTTCCAGCCTCTGAGGCCCAGGCGCTGGGAGGCGAGAGCCTGTCTCGGGGCGGGGTAGGCCGGTGTCCAGGACTCCCCATGGGCCAGGATGGGCCGGAGGCGGTTGCCTGCAGGGTCTCCAAGGTGCCTGGGAGGCTAGGCAGGCAGCCAGGAGCCCCTGAGGCGGCGGTGGGGTGCATGGGGGGCGCTCTGTGCCAAGTGCCCACCGCCCTGGGCCTGGGGTGGGGCCGTCCGGGCCGTGGGCAGAGCCGCTGCTTTTGGCTGACCTCGCGGTGCTGCCATGGAAACAAGCCTGGACCCACCTGTAGCCCACAACGCCCGGCCTCATCCTTCTCAGAGCCGGTCAGACAGACACACCCGGTGTTGGTGTATGTGCAGGGCACGGAGCCTGGGGCTGCTCAGGGCAGGCTCTCTGGATGTGGGACCGGGCCCCAAGGCCCGCACCTCTCAGCCCTGGGGCCCAGCCCTTGCTCCGTGGAGCCAGGCTGTGTCCTGGTGAGGTGGGGTTTTGGGGTGCAGCACCAATCGCTGGTCGGGGGTGAAGTGGACCATTGTGGCTCTGGGGTGGGCCTCAGAAGTCAGGGAAGTGGGCAGGGCCTGGGCGTGGCGGGGCTCCCAGGGTGGCAGCTGCAGGCTGGGAACAGCTAAGGCTCCCGCGCTGATCTTGGGGTGTGCCCCTCCCCAGGGAGCAGGGACCAACACTCACCCACCCACCCAGCCAGCCACCCACCCAGCCAGCCACCCACCCAGTCACCCACCCACCCAGCCAGCCACCCATTCAGTCACCCACCCACCCAGCCAGCCACCCACTCAGTCACCCACCCACCCAGCCAGCCACCCACCCAGCCACCCACCCAGCCAGCCACCCACCCAGCCACCCACCCAGCCAGCCACCCACCCAGCCAGCCACCCACCCAGTCACCCACCCGGCCAGCCACCCACCCACCCAGTCACCCACCCGGCCAGCCACCCACCCGGCCAGCCACCCACCCGGTCACCCACCCGGCCACCCACCCACCCGGTCACCCACCCAGCCAGCCACCCACCCGGTCACCCACCCACCCAGCCAGCCACCCACCCAGTCACCCACCCACCCAGCCACCCACCCACCCACCCAGTCACCCACCCAGCCAGCCACCCACCCAGCCACCCACCCAGCCAGCCACCCACCCAGCCAGCCACCCACCCGGTCACCCACCCACCCAGCCAGCCACCCACCCAGTCACCCACCCACCCAGCCACCCACCCACCCACCCAGTCACCCACCCAGCCAGCCACCCACCCAGCCACCCACCCACCCGGCCACCCACCCAGCCAGCCACCCACCCGGTCACCCACCCAGCCAGCCACCCACCCGGTCACCCACCCAGCCAGCCACCCACCCGGTCACCCACCCACCCAGCCAGCCACCCAGTCACCCACCCACCCAGCCAGCCACCCACCCAGCCAGCCACCCACTCAGTCACCCACCCACCCAGCCAGCCACCCAGCCAGCCACCCAGCCAGCCACCCACCCAGCAACCACGCAGCCACAAGAGGCACTTACCTTACACACCAGCCTACCAGCCCCACCAGCCCACCAGCTTATGACCATTCCAACACTGGTCACCTCTCCAACCTCCCTGCTTGCATTGACCTGAGATGCCCCAGGATCCTTGGGTGCCCAACCTGGCCTGCTGGGCAGTTGGCTCCTGGGGGCAGGTGGTCAGCAGGAGGGGGCAGGTAGGGAGCCCCCATTCCCCCTGGCCAGGCCTGCTCTCTGCAGCCCTCCCTGACCCACCCTGACCCTACTCCCTCCAACCACCGATGGCTTTCCAGCAGGGGAGACCTCCGCGCCCCCGCCCCCCCGGGAAATAGCACGGGGCCCACAGCAGTGACAGGGGGCAGGCTCACCCCTGGCGGAGGCTCCTTGGGGCCCCTGCTGTGTGCAGGGAGCTGTTCATTTACCCCAGGAACTGGGCACAAGTTATAAAAATGGTAATTTCTTGGAGATTCAATTACATGTTTTCATTGTTACCCTTGGTAATCAAGGAAACGACTTTTAAAGAGAGTCTGGGATGATGGAAGTCTGGGGGGGCGGGGGGGGCGGAGCTGCACCCACCGTGGGCCCATGCGGGGCCCCGCCAGCCTGGTGGCGGCTGGGGAGACCCAGAGCAGCTGAGGACACCCCTGGCCTGCCCAGCACCCGGGCGGCCATGTCTGGCTCCCAGGGCCCCTGTGGAAACTGAAGGGGCTCCTTGTGGGGCTCGGGTCTGATTCTTCCCGAGTGACGTCTCAGCTTTAAATAACATCCCCAGGATTAACGGCGCTGGCAGCCCATGGCTCCAGGTGATTGGAAAAGGGTTTTATGGCCCCTCGGGTGAAATTGAACCTGCTCTGGCCGTGTGTTTCCAAGATGAGGTTTTCCTCCCTGGCGAAGGCGTCACGTTTCACGCTAATTACTGCGGGCAGGGGCTCTCTGCTGCTCATCAGCTATGCCGCCCGGGGTCGGGGCTAGGGTCTCTGCCAGCCCCCAAATCTTGGCACTCCCTGCTGCTAGTTTTGGGGAGGTGACCTCACTCAGCCAGGGGCAGGAGGGGTGGAGGGAGGCCCCAGATCGCGAGCGGAGGCCTGGCCCCCTCCTGCCAGGCCTGTGAGGTGAGGTGGCCCCACCGGCCCACAGGGCCCCTGACAGCTGGGACAGGTGCCCAGTGTCCCGCAGTGGACTTCTCCCTGAGTGATCACCTTCCTTTCACTTGCAGTAAACACTAGGCTGTATTTTCCCTTTCAAAAATAATTGAACTTATTTATTTTTAACTAAGATTAAACGCTGTCTGTCAGCTCAGGATAGCCCACTGTCCTGTCAGGACTTGTCAAGGCTCTCTCTCCTGCCGCCTCCGAGGGCAGCTCCCAGGTGGGCACCCTGCCAGCGGCTGGGGTGAGGGCAGCGGCAAAACCGCGTTTGTCTGGGAAACTTGCGTCCAGGAGAACCCGCTTTCATCATCACTGCTGTCACCATGGGCACAACTATCATTGCCACTGCCTTCACCACCTCATCCCCCATTGTCCCCTCCTCCATCACCTCCCCTACCATCACCACCAGCACCACCTCCTCCTCCATCACCAGCTCCACCATCACCATCACCACCTCCACAACCTCCATGATCACCATCACCAGCTCCACCATCACCACCACCACCTCCGTCACCATCACCTCCACCACCACCACCACCACCTCCTCCACCATCACCATCACCTCCACCATCACCACCATCACCATCACCTCCTCCACCATCAGCATCACCTCCTCCACCATCACCATCACCACCACCTCCATCATCACCACCATCACCATCACCATCACCACCTCCTCCACCACCACCACCTCCACCACCCCCTTTGGCACCCGCACCATCACGGCTCCTCCTGGTCTGCTGGTCACAGGGCTGGAGTTGACCTGGGGAGAGCAGGGCCCTCGCACAGCCACTATCCAGTCGACCTTGATGACAGGGCCTCCGAGATGTCAGCAGATGTGGGTGGGTGTGGACCATGGGAGAGGGCCACACTCCTGGCCTGGTGTTCTAGGGCCCTAAGTGGGACTGGGGAGGGTTGGGTCATGCCCAGGGCCCAGAACACACATGTAGTGGGGGGCCCTCCCTGCCTCATCCAGGCGGTGGTGGTGGGGGGAACATATTGAGGGGTATTAAACCTCGCTTGTGTTTGGGAAACACTATTAACAATTAAAGATCTTAAATCTTCGTGACACTCTTGGTGACCAGAAACTTAATATATGAGCAGATAATAATTACCTAATGATGAATAGCTGCACTTAATAGTTTCTGAAGTGATTGTGGTAAAGAAAATGTTAAACGAAAGCCCATCAGAACTGCCGGTTCTCTACACACTGCAGGAACCTCAGTGCTGGTGGGGGATGGAGGAGTCATCCTGGAACCACACACGGGTGTGGTTCCCTGGGCCCTCCGCTGCCCACTTCCTGGCCTGCGCCCCGGGCATGGGTGTTACCCACACACATAGGGTGAGGATCCCATGCCCAGTCACTGGGCCAGGTGAGAGGAGCCTGTCTCCCTCCCTTGGCAGCTTATGGAGGGGCTGTTGGCTTGGTTCAGTGAGCCCAGGAATCTCCACCCAGTACCTGTGGGTGTCCCGGGTCTCAGGGCCGGTAGACAGGGACATTCTCTGCCCCCGTGGGAATGGCCTCTGGGCCTCCGCCCACTCCGGGCCCTGTGAGTACCCCTCTGCCATTAGACTAATGCTGAGTCTCCTGGATCAGCCCACCAGTTCTCACTAAAGTGTGAGTGGTTGTTCAGTGCTGCCGTAACCCTGTCTCGGAAGCCTTCACCTGAGGGCGAGGAGGAGGGCAGCTCCAGGTGACAGAGGCCTGGCGCTGGTCGCCTGTGTCTCTGGACCCTTCCAGCCCTGGACAGCCAGGAAGCCCACAGCCCTGGGGGGCCTGCTGCCCTTCACACTGGCGGTTTCCCGATCTTGGTTTCTGGCCCCACCTGGTGTGACTCCCAGCTGCCGTGTGGCCCTGTCACCCTGGCTTCAAGGCAGGCTCACCTGAGCCACGCCCCTCCTCCGAGCCCTCAGAGGCACCCTGTCCCCTGTCCGAGCCAGTGGTTCCCGCTTAGCTGGCCCCAAGGCAGTAGTGGGAGAGGGAAGCCCCTGGCCCTGCTCTGGGCAGGTGGATGGCCGCTCAGGCCTGCTCCTGCGGCTCTGCTGAGAGTTCACAGTTTTCAAAGCACAAGCTAAGGGCAGGTGGAGAGACAGAGAGAAGACCGCAGCCCACAGGCAGGGCTGGGTGGGGACCCCTGTCGCTCAGCGCAGACAGCTGGCCTCCGTGGGCGGGGTGGGCAGGTGTGTCCTGGCCTGGCTACCCCCTGTCTCCCACCGTGTTGGGCTCCACCTCCCTCCACCAATCTAGGGAGAATTTAGCTTAATTAAAGTGGTTGATTTGCATTCAATTGATGTAATCCTTATCAGGAATTAAGTAAATCATACTTGCTTAAGGCTCTGAAGGCTCTTGGTCTATCTAACCTGTTGGTCTATCAGCCTTGTCCCAAGGGCTCCCTGGACAGGCAAACTGAGGCCCCGAGAGGGTTGGGGCTGCCCAAGGCCCCGAAGGCAGGAGCTTGGCCCCTGGCCACTGCCCTACCCATGTCCCGCCTGTGGCCCAAGCTCTCAGGTCCAGACTCTCCTGACCTCTGGCCCAGGGTCACCACTCTGAGCGACCCGTGGCCAGCGCCCCACTGTTAGCCTGTCGCAGTTCTGTCCGGAGGTGTCAGCAACTCTGAGACCTTTTTGTCTCCCCGGCTGGGGGTCAGTCTTGCGGGGGGAACTGCTCCCCGTCTTGGGTCAGGGTCTGGGGCGGGGAGTTGCAGCCCACGGCCAGCTGCACAGGCTCAGCAGGTAGGACCTGTGTCAGCCAGTCGGCGGCACTGGGGTCCCCAGGGCACTGAAGTGGACAGTCCTGGGGCTCTGTCCCAGGGCCCGGACACCCATGGGGTCCTCTGTGCCCAGGACCCACCCCCCTCAGCCTGGCTGACCCTCTCCCTGAGAGCTTTCCCGTTTGTGCTCAGGGACTCAGGGTGAGAGAGCTGATTCACTGGTCTGTCTAACAAGGCCTCCTCATTCATAATTCATTCCTGCTAATGACCTTCCCGCCTCTGAGGCATTGAAACTGTCAGTGGGCTGGTGGCTGGTGGGAGGCAGCTGGGGGCCTGGGGTCCCCG
Source organism: Bos javanicus (assembly GCF_032452875.1). Taxonomy (NCBI): domain Eukaryota; kingdom Metazoa; phylum Chordata; class Mammalia; order Artiodactyla; family Bovidae; genus Bos; species Bos javanicus. The sequence goes on from NC_083884.1 coordinate 73,198,752, forward strand.
GGGGGTGCCACTGCCCTGAGGGGCTGGTGTGGAGCCCTATACGGGCTCCCTGGCTCCTGGCCTTGACGGGAGACGCTCCGGAGGGTGGACGGGACCCGGCAGGGGACCGAGGTGAGGGGTCTGTGTCCTGCGGTCAGCAACCATGGGGTGTGGTCTGCGGCTGGGCTGGCCCACCCTGCGGACCGTGGCAAACACAGAAGAGGAGGTTTGGGGGAAAGGAGGCTTGGAGCTCATCTTTGGGGTGATCCCACTAGGTTATGTGGAGAAGTAATGGCGTCCCTTCTTGCAGGGTGGGCCTGGAGCAGGGGCGTTATCCTTTCACAGTCGAGGACTCACGCTGGAAGGGGAGGCCCCAGCACCGGCCACGACCCACCTCCAGGCTCTTTCCCAGGCTCATTCTGCAGACCAGGGCAGAGGACACGGCGGGCCCCAGGGAGGCCAGGGCTCACGGATGCCCCTTCCCGGGCAGGCTTCCACCGTCCCCTCTGCAGCCACGGACAGGCGTTCTCTGTCAGGCACAGTCACAAAACTTCTAAGACTTAATTAAAATCAATCTCTGATTACTCAAATGCCATCGACTTGGGGCTCGACGGGGAAAATACGGTCATCATTGTGGGAAACGTCGATACGAGGGCATCCACCATCCATCTCCGTGCAGAGCTGGCTGGGGCCCTCCTGCGCTCCAGCCCGGGGCCACCCGTTGCTGGCTCAGAAGTTCTGTCCAGCTTCTGAGACAGATGCCTCCTGGGGTGGCTCCCCGGAGTCGGCGGCGGCCGTGGGGACCCCTGGCTGCGTCATCTCACGGAGAATCCATGGCTCCCACTCTGTCAGCCCCGTGGCCTTGATGGGAACCCTCTCACTCAAGCAGGTTTGGGGGCCTGGAGCTCACTGGACGGCTGCTGGCCAGTGACCTGCTGGGACACCCAGGGCTCTGTGCCCTTTGGGTCAAACCGCCAGGTTCAGCCTCCCCAGGGAAGTGAGGACGGAGATCAGGGCGCATCCACAGATCCATGAAGTCCAGGAGGGAGGAGGTGACCCTGTGCCGGGTGGGAGAAGCCATCAGAGACCCCTGAGCCTGTTCCCCGGGGGCCGAAGACAGCCCTGGCGAGGCCTCAAGGGCAGCCCACGGTGGAGAGGGACCCTGGGAGACAGCCAGGGTTCCGGGGGAGGAAACCACCTGATCTGGTTTCTGTTTGTCCTTAGAGAAAAAAGTATCAGCCCTCAGCTCTCCTGCCCTTAAAATAAAAAGTCGAGTAAAGCACTTCCCATACATGCAGCAAACACTCTACCCTGCTGAGACTGTAGACCAGGGTGGGGGTGAGGGGGCGGGAGGTGAGGGGCTGGGCAGAGGGCGAGGGGGCCTGGTTGCCTGGGTCCCGTCTCTGTCCGCAGCCCTGGGCCCCCATCCCCGTGCCTGTGCCCCTGTGCCCGCCAGCGGTGGGAGGTGGGAGTGCTGAGCGTGGTCTGTGTCCAGGGCAGGGGTCAGGCTCCTTCAAGGTGGGCCCCAAGGCTGCGGGGCCTGGCGTGCAGGACGCGAGGACCCGCTGGCCTTCAGCGCACGTCCCAGGCTGGCTGGCGGCCGAGGGTGGAGGGTGCGGGGCTGAGGGGTCGGGGGCTCGCGCTCCCTGAGCTGAGCCCGCCACCCCGCGCACTGTCTGCAGCCTTCGCGGCTGGCCCAGCCTGTGTTATGCTGACTTTGTTACTTTAATTAATGCCCAGCTTCCTGATGCCTAATTAAACTGGAATTGCTCCACGTCTGTGTCCTGTTAGATGCAAGTTAATGCAGCCGTCGCAGTGGCTGTGAAAAGAGGCTGGCGTGTCCCTGGGGACAGGCCCAGACCACACCAGGAGGCCGGATGGATGGGTGGGCAGCCGCGCTCAGGGACAGCGCCCAGCCTGGGTCCGGGAGGTGGCCCTTCACTGGCCCATGTGCTGGGGGGCCCAGCACAAGGGAGCCTGGCACCCTTGGGCCCTGGGGGCACCTGCCAGCTTCCCCTCTCCTGAGGGGAGTTGTTTTCTCCCTGCTGACACTGTCTGTTCTGATTGCCTGAGAAGTGTGTGCCCCTGTAAGAAGAACAGGAAATGCAGAAAAATTAGAAGAGAGAATTCACAAAAACAGGTGCCCCTCCGCTGTCTTGGGCTCCCACAGCCATCACTGGGACAAGGTCCTGGAGGTGGGGGTCCTGGGGGTGGGCAGTAGGCACAGAGGCCAATAGTGGGGAGCCCTGTACCCCAGGACCCAGCTGTTCCAAGCAGGACCCCTGGGCAGGGGATGGCAGGGCTGGGAGCCAGCTCGGGGCATTCCTGCCCTGATGGCCCACTGACCATGGCAGTCCTCACGGGCACTCTGCCAGGGGCCAAGGGGGCCCTGCCTGGTGGGCCTGTCACCCCCGAGTCTTGGTTCCATTTCAGGAGTAACTGGGTGGTGGAGGAGTGAACCAGTGGGAAGGCCATCACGTGGGCGCAGGCTGCCTTGGGGCTGGGCTCCCACAACGGCCTGGGGCGGGCGGCGGGCAGCCCTGGCTGGAGGGCAGAGGTGGGGTGGGTGCGGGTGGGCCCCACTGTGGGGCCAGAGCTGGTGTCCAGCCGGTGGCCATTGCTGCCCACCCTCCGCCCAGATGCCAGGGCTCTGAGCTGCCCTGGGAGGGCCCCAGCCCTGAGCCCGAGGCCGGAGGAGTGGCCCCCTTCCCTGAGGGAGGCAGCTCAACCCCCTGGTGGGCACAGGAAGAATGGGAGGCGGCCAGCGTGGACCCCAGATGTGGGCTCCGGGGGCCTGGCTGCAGGGAGGGGCAGGGCCAGCCTGGGGCCAAAACGTGGCCCTAGAGCCTGTGGTCTCTGGGCCTGTCTGTCCCTGTGGCAGGTGCCTGGGTACCTGTCTTTCCCCTGCCCTCCCTTCAAGCATGAAGGGAGGTGACCGGTCCGTGGGCTGAGAGATGGTGCCCAGGGGCCTGGCTTCCTGAGAAAGACCCAGCTGGGCTGGGCCGGAGGGCCCAAGAGCAGTGGGGCCTGGGTCTGACTCGGCTCACTTTCTAACCCAGGTCCAGATCCGATCCAGAGCCACTGGCACACAGGATGGTGACAGGGGCTCCTCACACCAGCGAGCTCCTACTGACACCGCCAAGCCTAGCCCACAGGCCCCCGCGATCCCCCAGTGGGCCTTCCTCTGCTACAGCATCGGCACTTTGTGGTTTTGTGTTCAGGAGAAGGCTCGTGCAAGGTTTGCTTGACTCGGTCTGTCTGCCTGGGAGGCTATGAGCTGCTCAGAGCACGTGCCAGGCACACACGGGGCACAAGGACCATAATGCAGAGCCTGTTGGTGAAGGTCCTGGGGCCAGTGCTCAGCAGACCCCTGGAAGGGGCAGGGGCCAGTGGGGCGGGGGGCACCCAACTCCCATCCTCCACCTCCCGCTATTGCAACAGCAGTCAAGGAGCAAACAGGCTGACCTACTCCCCCCTGCGCGTTTTACAGCCCTCGTCTGCCGTGAACACACTCCTGTCGGAGCGGAAGATTCACAGGATGAACGTGACTTTTGATGTTCAATGGTCCCGTTCCCTTGGGGGGCCCGTGAATTGCCTCTTGTACTCCCAGACCCCTGACCCCACCTCAGCCCTCTCCCCACCCTGGGTCCCCCTACCCGGGCCCTGGAGCACTCTGAGCGCTGTACCCCGACTCTGGTCCCCTCCCCAGCTGCTAGCCGGGCAACCTCAGTGGTCGCTGCAGCCAGGGCTGGGGGATCCTGGCCCCGGGTGAGGGGCTGCACGCCCACCAGGACCCGGTCCAGAGGCTCACGCGCCCTGGGGCTCAGCTCCCCCTCCCGGAAAGAGAATGAACGAGTAACTGGGTTGCAGAGAAAATTCTGGCCCAGTGATGTGGGTCTAACCCTAACCTGGGACGGCGCCGGGGTAGAGCGGGCGCGGGCTGGGCGAGGGCGGCTCATGAGTTGCGGCCTCACGTCCCTTCCTTACGGTGCTGGCAGAAGATGTTCTCTGATTAGTCCTCTGAATTATGAATTAGGTTCTGGGTCCCTGTGCAGCTGTTCCTGGCTTGTCATCCCCACCACTTTATTTCCCCATCTGCTTATAAAACCAGGAGCTCCGTCCTGCAATAAACACTTCAAACGCTTTTTTTAGGGGCTAATTAATCGTGTTGCATTTCTCCGACACAGCAGCAGGCCGGACCTGCCCTGAATTCCCAATGCAGGCAGCTCCCTGGGGCCTGGCGGGGGGGGGGGGGGGGGTCGCTGGGGTGTTGTGGGCCCAAGGCTCGCCCCTCCACAGGAAGCCCTCTCCCCTGTTCTGGCTGGGTTCTCCCCCCGCCACCCTCCCTGGGCCACTGGGCACTCCTCCCCTCAGCTCACTGTGACACATCCAAGGTCAAGCTCATGCTCCTCCACACGCCCCTGTCCCCGCCACTGGCAACATTGACTCTGTGCCTCCCAACCCCCCAGCACCCAACCCTCTTGGTGCCCACACTCACACCTCCTGCCCTCGTCCAAGCGGTCCCCGTGCCCTGAGCACCCCAGCCCTCGTCCACCCAGGCTTCTCCCGCCCCTGAGATCCTGCTCCCATGTCCCCCTTCTTTAGTGGTGCCTCCTCCACTCTGCACCCTGAGGCCCAGCAGAGAGCGTGGAGGAGGAGGTTTAAAACAATGACATTAATAAGAAAACAAAATCACAATTATCGAGTTACAAAACAGGGAGCTCCAGGGCAATTAAGAGACAGCAGCCATTTGGGCTTCCCTGGTGGCTCACAGTAAAGAATCTGCCTGCGATGCGGGAGATCCAGGTTCGATCCCTGGGTTGGGAAGATCCCCTGGAGAAGCAAATGGCTACCTACTCCAGTATTCTTGGCTGGGAAACTCCATGGACAGAGGAGCCTGGTGGGCTACAGGCCATGGACTGCTAAGAATCAGACACGACTGAGCGACTAACACTGGTGCTAACCATTTGACTGTTCCCAACGCAAGGTCTGGGCTTTTGATCCACTGGAGTCTCACCTGGGCTCTGTTTTGCCCCAGTAACAGGTTTGCGTGTTAAGCCCATGGCCAGGTGCCTGGGTCCCCATGCAACCCCCATGGGACCCTGGAGGTGTCTGTCTGCAGGTCAGTAGGGCTCCCATGGGCCCTGTGGTCTTCATCTTCAGACCATGTTGGGGGTGGAGGCTCAGCTGTGTTCCCCAGGAGAAGGTCTTGTCGTTCAAAGCATAAGCTGTGGAGCTGGGCCTCCAGGTCTGGGGCTCATGGGTGCCCCCCACCCCCGCCAACACACACCGGTCAGCTCAAGTCACACCGCGGGCATCGGGCAGGCTTTGCTCCTCGTCCCATCAGCCCGGGGCCTGGGTGCCCTGAAGGGTGGATGATGCTCTGGCCGGGGGGTGGTAGGGTGGGCAGGGTAACTGAGCTTGCTTGGAAGGGGTGGGCACGCGGAAACCTGGGGAGCGTGGCCACAGGGGCGACACCAGGACATGTGAGCCCTTGCAGACGCGGGCCGCACACTAACCCTGTCTCGCTGCAGGTCCTCCGAGCGACCCTGACCCCATGCTGGTGGGGGGCTGGTTTGGGGGGTGAAGCGGGGGAGGGTGGGGCAGGTGTGGGGCCGGCAGACCCCGCACCTTCTGGGAGACCCCCCCCCCAGGGCACCTGGGGTCCTGCTGACACGACTGAGGCCGGCGAGGACCCCCAGAGGGGAGAGAGTCTCCTGTCCACTGGGCTGGGCTCCACTCTGGACCCTCTGACAGGCTGTTAATCGTGACACCGCCGTTTAACTCCGGTGTCGCCCCCTGTCAGCCAGGCCCCGGGGCTGAGATTTATGGGGCTGGGCTCGGGCTGCACGGAGAAGAGACCGCCTATCAATCAGCCCCGCTGGCGGGTGCGGTGCGCTCCAGAGGGACGGGCGCGTAGTCCCCCAGGAGGTAGCTGGGGCAGCAGTCCTGGAGGAGCCCGCACTCTGCACGTGGACTTTGCGCACGTAGGGGTGTCCTGGGCGGTGCTCACCCCACCCCCAGGAAGGGAGGTTTCCAAAAGGCAGGAGGGTCCGCCCGCTGAGGGCCCGCCTGCGGGACGGAGGCCCTGGAGCTGGCGGGGCCTCAGCTCAGCTCCGCGCCGGCGGCCTGGAGAGTCTCTGGGCCTCGGCGTCCCTCCCTGAGCTCCGGTGTGTTGAGGTGCCCAGGGTGGGGGCCGTGAGACCGGCTGTGCAGACGCCCGGGCCGGTTAGACCTGGGAGCGCAGAGGGCAGGGGGCGGCAAGGAGTCGGGGTGGCGGGGAGACTGGGGGCAGGCGATGGGAGGAGTGAGGGGCCGGGCGAGGGAGAATGAGGGGGCGGGGAGATGGGCGGGGCGAGGGGAGTGAGGGACAGGACGGTTGAGTGAGGGGCGGAGCGATGGGAGAGTGAGGGGCGGGGCGAGGGGAGGACTTAAGGCGAGGGGAGGAGTAGAGGCGGGGCGAGGGCAGGGCTTCCCAGTGGCTCTGCGTAAAGAACCTTCCCACACGACCTCCGAGCGGCCTGCGCTCCGGAGAGGCCAGGCTCAGCCGGCCTGTGCCCGCGGGCCCCTCTTCCGAGCGGTGGACCGTGAGCCTTGGTCCCCTAGGCTGCTCCCCACGGCCGCGCTGCCCCAGCCCTTTCTCTCTGCTCCGAGCCTCAGCCTCTCGCTCCTCTGGGTGACAAAGTCCTTCCTTCTTGAGCTCGCGTGTCCACCCTAGAGCCGGGTCTGTGTCCGCTCGGCCTCGGGCCGCGTGGGCTCGTCCAGGCGCGTGGACGCTGAACCCGCGTGACCTGCCTGGGCTCGGGCCAGGACACGTCCTGAGCACCCGGCGGTCCCTACCCTGGTCTCCCCGCCTGTCCCATGGCTGTGGATAGCTGCCCTGTCCGAGGCGGTCAGGCAGCCCAGCGAGGTCCGGTGGCGGTGTTCCTCGGATCCAGCCACTCAGAGAGGCGCTGGTCTCCACCCCCTTGTCTGACCCTTCCCTCCCCAGGGCAGACTCGAGGGTCCCCAGGGCAGTGCCTGGCTCCCAGCCCCTGGTGCAGGGCCTCGGGGGTTCAGGCTTGGGCACGGAGACAGGTGGCTGCTCTGAGTCCCTGGCACAGAATCCCGCCTGGGGCGTCTGGTGCACAGGGGGGATAGATGGGTTTCAGCAGGACCGGCTGCTCCTGGCTGGCATGGAGCACAGCTTCCAGCAAACCCAGAGGGGAGATCCAGATGTGGCAGGGTCCCAGGGAGACTTGGGGCCAGCACTGGGGGCTTGGGGAGCACGGGGAGGGGCATGTGCCCAGGAGTGAATTGCCACACGAGCATGCCCGTTCCTTCCTGTGGTTGGTTCCCGGCAGGTCACAGGTCCCGTGGACCTGGCCGCGCTCACAACCCTGCCAACACTGCCTCTGGGAAGTGAGAGCTTCGCTGCCTCCGTGCTGTCTCCCCTGAGGCGGGGCCCCCACAGGTGCGCCTGGGGCTGTCTGCAGCCTGGCCCTGCCTTCACCTGGAGTGTCCCCTGTGGGGCCCATCATAGGCGGAAAGACCCAGCAGGGAACCCAGGGGTCTGGGGCTGGACCTGAGGGGTGAGTCCGCGTGGTTGCAGAATGGCACCGCGAAGGCCCGCCTGGCTCCGGGTGTGGCAGCTCCATTGCACCCTGGGTCCACCTCCGACCTCACCAATTCAGGGAACACCTTGGAAACCGAACAAGGCACAGTGATAGGTTGCCAGTGTTTGGGGTGGCACACAGCGGGCGAGGCCAGTGAGCCACTCAGGCAAGGGGCTTCCGTGAGCTCAGGGCTGGAGCGGGGAGGGTTGGTCCTGGTGCTGCCCCCCTAATGATGCCCCTGGCTGTTGACACCAAGGACAGAGCCCGCCACCCAGGAAGTGACTCCATGCAGGAGGAGGACATCTCCTCTCTCCTCTTTTAGGCTCAGGTAGAGGGGCTTCTGTCAGGGTGCTGCTAAGGCTTGCAGGGAGCGCGTGGCCAATGGCTGGAGCTGGGTGGGGCCACCTCTGGGCGCAGACTCAAGGTGCTGAGAAGTCCTGCAGGGAACCCCAGATTGTGTTTAACCTGGAGTTCCCCCTTCCTTCCTGGTTCTGCCCCAGTCTGTGGCAGGTGCTGCCAGGTGCGGCCTGCTGTCTTCTAGCTCTGTCCTGGGCCTTGTGTGTGGGCTCGGGGTGAGGCTGGAGCCACCCAGGACAGTGCCGGTTACAGGTTTCCAATCCCCAGATGCCTCCTCTGAACTGGGGCCCACTGGACAGTGTTCACAGGAGGTGCCCCATTAATGCCCACTGGGTGAAGGAAGGGCTCTCTGACCTCAGGTGGGGGCCTCCACGCCGGGACCACTGTCCCCCCAGCTCCGTGTGGAGCCGAGATTCCGACCAGGGCTGCAGGCCTGCCGGTCTGGGCCTCGCGGAGCTTCCTGACAGGTTTGTTTACATTCTGTTTGTACGGACACCTTCTCCTTGCCGCCTGCAAGGCTTGTTTTCCATTTCCAGTGGTGCTGTAAGATTTCTTTTCAAAATATAATCATTTAAGTGAAAAAAATCCATTTGAAGAAAACCCTCCAGTAAACAATAGTGAAGCAGGTGGGCGGATGCAGGATGGAGTGGAGTGAGCCTTGGTGGTGGGCAGGGTGCGGCAGCGGGTGATGTGGGGAGATGGATGGGAGGGGCGGGGCGGGGGGGGCGGGGAGAGGGTGGGGAGGGGCGGGGCGGGACGGGGAGAGGGCGGGGGAAGGGAGGGGAGGGGAGGGGAGGGGTGGGTAGAGGGTGGGGAGGAGAGGGGAGGGGCGGGGAGGGGAAGGGGCGAGGAGAGGGTGGGGAGGGATGGGGAGAGGGCGAGGAGGGACGAGGATGGAAGGGGTGGGGAGGGTTGGGGAGGGGTGAGGGCGGGGCGGGGCAGGGGAGGGCTGAGGAGGGAACCCCCTGCTGCCCCGTCACGTGAGCCTCCTTGCCCACTGTCGCGAGGTGGAGGCCCGTTGGCTCCTGCACGAGAAAGTGGCCGTGGCCTTGCTTGTGCAGCTCTGGGCTCCCCCGGGCCTCAGGTCTGCTTGTACCCTCAGGTGTGCTCGTTCTGTGCCCGCTAACCTTCAGCACATATATTCATTGGGAGGGCGTCTAGGAAAGGAGTGTTTGGGGTGTCTGGGGCGCCCTGAGCTGGCAGGGGGCTGCTCCCGGAGCCCACGGCCCACACGGGTGGAGGGGCTGGCATGAGGGGCTGCAGTGTATTTGGAGCCGAAGGTCACTTGCATCCCGCCGCACGTGTGCCCCTCGGGGGCCACGGCCCGCCTGACCTCTCCCCCGGGGCAGGCGCTCTGCCTGAGGCTACGCTGGGCTCTGGGGGTCTCACTGCCTTGAGACCCTGAGGACCCGGCCCTGAAGCCCAGGACTACCGCCTCCCAGGCCCTGCTCCCGGCCCCACCAAGGAAGAGTCAGAATTCCCGGCTTCCTGGAAGAAGGCCTAGGCACAGCTGCATTTAAATGCGGAAGACTGAGATGCTGGGGCTCAGTGTTAGCGGTGATGGGTCAGCAGGCAGGAGCCGGAGACCCGCCCTAACGACCGCACAGGATGGGGGACTGGCACAGTCCAGAAGGAGGTGGGCGCCACTGAGACAACTCCAGGACACGGTGGATGGTCTGCCAGGCCCTGGCCTTCTCCCAACTTTCATCCTTCTTTGAAGATTGATCTGTGGGATCCCGGGAGTGGCCAGGAACGGGCCTCCTCCTCCAAGAAGCCTCCCAGAGATGTCGCCACACCTGGGCTTCCGAGATGCAAAACACTAGAGTTTATTCTGAAGACATAGATTGGGGTAAAACAGAAAGAGCTCTCTGGGGAAGAGAGAGGGGCTTGTAAAGGCAAAAGCCTCTTGCGCTAGACATGAGAAAGAAACATGTGTCTTCATGGGTGGCTGTCACGAGTTGTTTTAGGGTAAGTATCCAGTAAAGTGCCTTGAGTTTCTGGCAGGCATTCTGGGCTCAAGACATCAGATTCCACCCACCTGCACTCACCTCCTCCGTGGCTCTTGCGGCAACACCAGCTGTGCCTTGACTTTCCGCCCACACAGCAGCCTGGGGAGGACAGGGAGGGCACCGACCACAGGGGTCTGGCCAGTGCACACTGCCCCGCGCCTCTAGGGCCTCGCACATGTGCGGGCCGAGGCCGAGAGAGGCCTTGGCTCCCCAGGTACTCTCGGAAGCAAGCAGACGGCCCCAGGGACCGGGACCCCGGGGTGTCCGAGGCACAGCGACCCTGCTCCATCCCTGGGTGGGGCGAGCAGGGCCCAAGGCCCGCAGGGCGGGGCAGCCTCCGGTGGGCTGCTTGGCTGTCCATTCATCAGCCCGCAGCTCCCCTACCCCAGCCTTTGAAGCTGCAATAAATATTGATTGGGGCAAATCAATGTGTTTCTGAGGACCAGCTCGATAGCAGAGTTACAAGGATCAGGGCAAAGTCACCCACTCGCTGGACACCCCCACTGAGCCGGGGCTGTGTGCCCACCCAGGGGCCAGTGTGGGAGCTGTGCCCATGTGAGCGGGGGCAGGGGCTTCCCCGGTGGCTCAGACGGTGGAGAATCTGCCTGCAGTGCGGGAGACCCGGGCACCCTGTAGCCCTCTCCTGGCCGAAGCTGAGGGACCTGCCTCAGGCCAGCCGTGTCCAGGTATCTCCCATGGGTAGTGGGCTTGGCGGCTGAGGGTCTAGGCCACAGTGGAGAAACCCTCCTCAGGGCCATCTCTGCAGCCCGTGCGACAGGGAGCCCCCCCCGAGACAGGGAGCCCCCGAGATAGCGAGCCCCCCGAGACAGGGAGCCCCCCAGGACAGGGAGCCCCCTGAGACAGGGAACCCCCGAGATAGCGAGCCCCCCGAGACAAGGAGCCCCTGAGACGGGGGCCCCCGATATAGTGAGCCCCCTGAGACAGGGAGCCCCCCAGGACAGGGAGCCCCCTGAGACAGGGAACCCCCAAGATAGCGAGCCCCCCGAGACAGGGAGCCCCCGGGACAGGGAGCCCCCAGGAGAGGGAGCCCCCCAGACAGGGAGCCCCCAGGATAGGGGGCTCACTGCCCCTCGTGCGGCCGCTTCCATCTCCTCTCCTCCGCACTCACCCAGCCCAGCCCTGGATGTGGCATGGATGTGGCGCCCTCCTGAATGCCCACACCCTCCTGGCAGCCTCTGCCTGCCCTAGCCCCTCCAGCCCAGCCCCTTCCTCCCCGAAGGAGTCTGACCTCCCAGCTGGCCCCAGCTCCCGTGGTGCACACGTCCCCCAGCTGAGAGCTGGGCCTCTGAGTTCACATCTTCCTGGAGCCGGACCTCAGAGGGTGCACTCAGAGTCTATCCTGGAGGGCGGGACACAGGCGGGCAGGACCGCTCCAGGCCACCTGGTGAGGGTACGGCGGCCCTGCCTGTCTCCCACCGTCGTCACCTACCTCCAGGCATCTCGGGGGGCCTCCAGCGCTCTCGGCCTTCCCCCTTCTCCCAGAACTTTGAGGCTAGGTCTGGGGCGCTCTGACGGGTGGCTTTATTTACGACAGTTTGGGAAATGCAGACGTGATGTTTCCAGCCAACAAGCCCAAATCACTCGTGCAGCCCCATTAGCAGGGAAGCCAGCCTGTGCACATCACACTCCCCCTGCCACAGTGGGAGCCGAGGCAGCGGTTTTACGACCCCATAAAACTTTGGGAGTTTATGGCTATTGAACAAACATGTAATCTGATGCTTCAGGTTCAATATATGTAGCCAGAGGCATCCTGAGCTGGTGGGGCTGCAGCCCCCAGCCAGGCCAGGTGGTGGAGTGCTGAGACTGGCAGGGGCTGAGAAGTGCAGGGGCTGGGGAGCTGGGTGGGGACTGACCAGCAGCAGGGCCGGGGCAAGACTCATGGAGGCCGCGCGGGGCTCTGTCCTTCCACACAGCGAACCAGAGGGCGGGCAGCAGTGGATCGGCCTGTAGCCCCCGGCAAGGGGCCGGGCTAAGGGTGCTGAGGTAGGAAAGGCAAGTAGGAAACTGAAGTCACTCAGTCGTCTCCGACTCTGTGCAACTCCAGGAACTGTAGCCCGCCAGGCTCCTCCATCCATGGAATTCTCCAGGCAAGAATAACTGGAGAGGGTAGCCATCTCCTTCTCCAGGGGATCTTCCTGACCCAGGGATTGAACCCAGGTCTCCTGCATTGCAGGCAGACGCTTTACCGTCTGAGGCACCAAGGATGTGGCCATGGCAAAGGGAGTGTGTGCCTCCCAGAAAGAGGGGGCCCCCCTCTCAGAGCTCCTGGAAGGGCCATGGGACAGGCTGGGGGAGGGGTCAGTGGCTGCACTGACCCCCCATTCATCCACCAGCCGCCCCTCCACATACTGTCTGTCCCTCCATCCTTCCACCCATCCCTCCCATTCAGGCACTGGCCTGGCCACCCCTCCACACAGGAAAGACCCCCTGACCCAGGGTGAAGCCTCAGCCCCTGACCACCTGGGAGGCGGATGTCTGGCCTGCCAAGCCCCAGAGGCTATGGATGGGCCCCTCTGTGCTACCTAGAGGGCAGGCGGCGGGCGAGGGGGTCTGGGGCTCCCGGGTGGGCAGTGGGTGTTCGCCGGCTGCAGGCCCCGCCCCCCGGGTCTGCTCATGCCCGGCGCGCCTACCGTCAGAGTGTTCCCTTCCCGTCATGTTAGTGTTGAGACTTTGCCGGGCTCATCGCTGGCCTTTCCAGCGCGTGGTTCCAGCTGAGCCCCTGAGTCCAGCTCCCAGCATGCCTGCTTTTGTCCTCAGGAAGTCCTTCCCCTTCGGCCTGCGGGCAGGTTTGCCTGTTGGCTCTGGCTTCTTGTTCGTGGGCCCCCCAGGATTTGGGACCCCCTGTCTCAGAGGAAACTGCCCCCCACGGCCTGAGTTGCGGCTACTGAGGGGACAGCTACAGTTGGAGTGGGTGGGGGGCGCGGAGCGGGCCGGGGACCCCCGCGCACTCTCAGAGCCACAGCCGCCCCTGCCGGGCCTCATCTGGTCCGGTGGCGGAGGGTGGGCGGTGCTCTGTGGAGGCCCACTTTGTCCCTGGGTCGGGCGTCTGGGAACCAGGAGTGGGGAATGTGGCAGCGCTGGGGGAGCCCTCAGAAGTGGACAGGGAGAGACATGCAGAGTGGCCGCGGCCCCTCCAAGGAGGGGACTGGGCCCACGAGGAGGCTCCCAGGGATGGCGTGGGGCATGAGGCGGGGCCGATGCGTGGCCTGGACAAGATGGGGCTGAGCGTGGTGGACTGGCTCATCTTTGCCCCAAATCCCGATGATTCAGGGTCAGGAGGAGAAGCAGGCTTGGCCGGTCACGAGGACAGAGGCCAGAATGAGGCCACCGAGTCCACGGGTCCGCAGGGTGGCAGGATGCCGACTTGGATGCCAGCACTGGGCACGCTCCCAGAGGTCAGGCCAGGGCCCAGAGGGAGACAGGGGGCCAGTCTGCTGGGAGCACGCGGCCTGAGGCCCAGGCAGAGGCAGGAACTCGGGGGTGGGCACCCAAAGCTGGACATGTGCCTGAGGTGGGATGCAGAGAGCTGCCCTGGGTGGTGGCCGGTGGCCGGGGTCATTTCCGGGGAGAGGGCCAGGTTGTCCGATGTCTGACTGTCCGATGACTGGCTGTGACATGTTCCTGGGATGGCTGGCTGGGTCCCCCGTCCCCAGGGTAGGGGCCAGTGAGCAGGCTGGGCGGTCGTGGGGGCTCGTCACTCACTGCTGCTAACTGTGGGGATGGGGCGGCCCCCCCGTTCCCTGTCCTGGGGGTGTTGGGGGACCCTGGTGGGGGCTACCCCAGTGCCGGGTGGCCAGGCAGCTCTGCTCGGCAGGCACTGGGCCCGCCGTCCAGGAAGCTCCATGACTTGGAGCTCGGTCTTGCCCTGAGCCCCAGAGGTAGACAACCAACAGGGAGGGGCTCTAAGAGTGGGCCCTGCCGCTCCCCGGCCACCACGTCCTGCACGCACCCGGACTGCCCCCAACCCTGCCCGGGACCGCCCCTGCCCCGCCCAGGGGGCAGTCAGGGAGCGCCATGTTCCACCCCACGCTGGGCCACCCCAAGGGCTATGAGTGATGTTGGGCAGAGCAAGCCTTGGCTCTGCAGGGATGGGGCCGACGGAAGGCCCCCATCAGCATAGTCTGTCTGCTTTCCTGGGACACACGCCTCTCCGGGGCTCTGGGGCTGTGAGTGCCCCACCCCGCCCCGGCCCTGGGCGGTGGTCGTGGCCGTGGCGGCCGTGGTTCTGCCTTCTGAAGGGCATGGGCTGCTCCCGCGCTCAGTCCTGGTGTGGACCAGGCGCCTGCCCTAACCCTGCGCTTGCAGATCCTAGATCCTCGGAGAAGTCACCCTCTCGGGAGGCGGGCGCAGTCCTGACCGCGGGAACCCCCCTCCTCAGCACCCCCTCAGCCCTGGCGCTTCCCGCCCTGAAGGATGGGTCTAACAGCGGAGGGCCCAGCGGGCGGCCAGGGTGCTCCGCGGGCCCTCGGCCTTGCCAGCCTCCCCAGCAGCGGAGGGGAGATTTATCTTTCTGACTTTATGAGGCACCGGCAGAGAGAGGCCGGGAGGCAGGAGCTGAATAATTGACGGCCTGGCTCCGTGGGATCTGAAGGGAGGCCGGCCGGGTGGGAGCGAGTGGTCGTGCGCCTGCCATGGAGAGCGGGGAGGCCAGCCAGAGGGCTGGGACCGGGCTCAGGGCCCTGGGGCAGAGTTCAGAGCTCCGGAGCCGGTTGCCCCTTCTGTCTGGCGCCCGTCCACCACCCAACAACCTCGCAGCTCTGGCAGCCTGGTAACCCCCACCCTGACCACTGGGCCTGGACGTGGTCTCTGCCTGCCCTGGGCTCGTCTCTTGGCCGCATGAGCCGTGGGGACAGGTTGTGGGGCCCCCAGCTCTCCTTGGTGGCAGTCTTGGCCTCCGCCTCCCCCGAGGAGACCCCCCTGGGCACCCCTGCCCTCATCCCCATGCTCTCCTGCCCCCTCCCCGACCATCTCCTGCAGCCTGGGGGCCACTCCCCTGCCTAAGGGCGGAGCACCCCCAAGCAGCCAGGGGGTGGGGATGGGGGCCTCTAGGAGCCCAGGCCGCACTGAGGTCCTTGTGTGCCCAGCCCTCCTTCCTGCTGAGCGGGCTGTTGGGGACCACGTGTCTGGAGGGTTTCACGGTGGGCTACTTCCTGTGGTACCTGGGGCAGGGGCCCGGAGGGTGAGGTGAACGGGCCCGCCAGGCGCTGCTGCAGGGTCAGCCTTGCCCACGGGCTGTGCTCCCCCTGCCCCGCCAGTGTCCCCTCTAGGCCCAGGCCTGCGCTCAGGGCCAGGGACCAGGTCTGGTCCGCAGGGCCTCCGCCTCCCCAGATGCTGGAGGGACGTGATAAGAAAGCACGCGTCCCGCCCCCACATGCGGGGTCCTGGGCGCCGTAGGGGACCTCACCCCAGCCACCTCGCCCTCTCCCGGGTGTCCCAGCCCCACACGTGGCCTTGGGCACTGGCAGCCCGGACAGATGGCGTCTGTTCCCCGGGTCCCCAGGGCCAAGCTGAGCCAGGCAGACTGTGCCCTCGACGAAGTTGCCGCTTAGCACCGTTTTCGTGCCGCGTGCTGTCAGGTCCCCTTCACACAGCCTGGCGCCCTCTTGGCTCAGACGTAAGCGGCTTTGCTGCTGTCCAAACACAGCTAATCCCGTTTGGGTTTTGGGGACTGGAGGTAGGCAGCACTGGCCAGCGTACCGCCCGGGAGGAGGCCAGCCTGGGTCTTCCGGAGTCCCTTCCCTGCTGGGAGACCACACACCCCTCGCCTGAAGGGCCAGCAGGACACAGGGTGGACGGGGTGGGCCCCTCAGCCTGACACCCCACCCTGGGTATGCTCCCCTCCCCCAGCCCAGCCCAGCTGCCCTCGTCCGGGTTAGGCTCCAAGTGGGCCCCTCAAGAGCTTCCTCGCTGGGCTATCCGCCTGCAGCAGAAACCGCAAAACCAACCAAAACACACACAGCCCGCGGGTGACAGATTCAATTCGACTCCGCAAATATTGACTGCTGTCTAATCCCCTGCCCCCGGTGCCAGCTTCCTCTGCGGCGCCGGGTGCGACGGCTGAATCAACACGCTTAATCCAGGCCCCGTCGAGGTCGCAGTGTTGCTGGGTCACGGTGAGGGGCCTGTGGCCGGGCGGGTGGGCTGGAGCTGGGGTCTGACTCTCACCCGAGTTGGAGCCCCACAGCCATGCCTGGCGAGACAGGGGCTCAGGCCGGGCAGGGTGGGCCCGGCTTTTTGTCCAGGACCTGGATGCTCTGTGTGGTGTCCAGGCCTGGGCCGGAGGGGAGGGTGTCAGGGAGGGGCACCCTCCAGCTTCTCAGGCCCCCACCCTCCCAGCTGAGGCTCGGGTGGGCAGCGGGAAGGGTCCGTACTGGAGGGCGGCTGTGAGCCTGGACCCCTGTGTGAGGGGGCGGCTGAGGCCAGCACGGCCCGGCCCCCTGTGTCTGCTGGGCACCAGGAAATTCATCAGCAACGGAACTGATGGATTAAAGTGGAACCGGGAGAATTGATTTTTTCCCTTGGGCACTTAAACGCTGCTCTCCATCAGCTGATCATCTCCTGGGCCGGACGGCCCCAGGGACCGAGAGGCCGGCTCCAGCCCTGCGGCCGTGTGACACCCCCCTCCTCTGGCTGGGCGAGGACACCGGGCCGTCCCAGCCCCGAGCTGTGGCCGTGCTTATGTGACAGGTGCATGTGGTGGGGGACTCTGCGTCCGCTCACTCACTGACTCACGCGTTTGACTGGCCCTGCAGCAGCGGGTGGCGGTCCTCGCGGGCGCACAGCAGCGGCGCTGACAGTCCGGGCCGGGTGTGTGGGGCCCCAGCCTGTGCCCTTGGCTGGCTCAGGACCCACGTCCTCTTCTCCACGGAGCCCATGGCTCCCTCCTGCTGCCCTCTGCGGCAGGGGCCCGGCATGGATCCCCTCAGGCCAGCCCCCCTCCTCGCACCTGTCTCTGGGCCTGAGCATGTGCTGTGGCCCTGTGGGCCCTTTCAGGTGGCCCTGGGTGGCACAGCGCCCAGGCTGGGGCTCAGGACGGCCCCTGAGTGGCCAGGGTGTCGTCACCACTGTGCCCAACCTCACTGACGGGCTTAGGACGGGCGGATGCGCCAGGGCCGGGTGTGACCTCACTGGGCTGAGCTCAGGAGGCCGTGAGGGGCCCAGGAGGCCTGGCAGGGGCCGTCCGGAGGGCAGGTGCTCCAGGGCCCCGTGGCCTGGGGGGCTGCTGGGTGGTGTTAGCAGCATTGACCTTGGGGCCTCTGAGGCCTGAATTCATCACAGACACCCCTCCAGCACTGCCCCCCAAGTAAAGCCCTGCTGCAGTCACTCAGCTGGCTGGGGTGACGCCTGGTGACGGGTGCCCGTGGGGAGTGCCTGGGTGTGGTTCCCCCACGTTTGGCAAGCCGACCAGCAGAGCAAACGTAGGGGAGCGATGAAGCACAGAAGCCCTCTGACCCCCACTTAACATCCAGGCTGCTGACACCCCTGGGTGAGACAACACCAACCCACCTAGTGGTCTCTGGTAGCCCCTCCCTGCTGTCCTCAGGGGGACCCACAGGACCGTGGCCCCCAACGTTCCCCACGGGCCCCATGGGCCACAGGGAGGGCAGTGGGCACCCTGAGGCCAGGCCCTCTGGGATGGGGCACCAGGGGCAACAGCCCACTGCCTACCTGAGCTGGCGTCCAGGACAGACGGACAGATGGACGCATGTGCAGGTGGGCGGCTGTGGGGGCCCCAGGCTCAGATCAGACCCAGTGCAAATCAACAAACCTGTTTGCTTGGCACCGAGGGCTTGGGGGTGAGAGGAGGTCGGAAGCGCAGGCCTGGACAGGGGCTGCCCTCAGGTGACCGGCCGACTGTCTGCAACCAGGGGAGGGTATGGAACGAGCCCCGGCCCGAGCAGACACCGCTGCACGCTTCTGGACGGGCCCCTGAAGTTCAGGTTCCCAAGTGTCCTCTGCGGGCACAGCTGCCCTGAGGGCCCTGACAGAGACAGCCAAGCCCAGCATGGCCCCCAGCCTCCCTGCTGCCCCCGGCCTGGTGCCCTGCCTGGAGCCTGGAGGGGCTGGAGGCCCCTGCCCGAGGGGAGGCCCGCCAGGTCCATCACTCCGTCACAGTGTCCAGCCCCGAGGGACTCCCAGGTGCCCTCACCCTGAGGGTTTCATCAGACCAGCTGGAAAGGCACAGAGGCCTTCAGAGCCCCGACGGGGACCCCTGCGCAGGGCCCACCTGGTCCTCAGACTGCTGGTGTGGGGCCTGCTGCCCCACAAAGCAGGGGCTCTGTGGACAGCTCCCGCCCCTCTCTCTGCCCCCAGCACTGGGTCCTGTGGGTAGGTCATGACCTCTGCCCATCTCCTCCCAGCCCCAGTCACCCGCGGATCAGGTGTCTCCAGGCCTTGGGGGTCTCGGGGCCGAGATCTGAGGGGGACGGGCCCTGTCCTGTCTGCGGCCTCCTCCTGACCTCTGAGCCCACGGGATGGGCGGCTGAGCCCCTGGTCTGTCTTGAGGCCGGAATGCCCGACTCCCAGCCCTGGGTGGTGATGTGCCCAGAGGCCAGGGGCCTTCAGACGGGCAGCCCTCACCAGCCTGGAGCTGGGCATGGGCCTCAGAGTGCGGGGGACACAGCCCTCCCCTCCACTGGGTCTCGTGAAAACCGGTGCCTCATGTGGAAAGTGCCTGCCGTGAGCCCCTGCCCACACCCCAGGGCAGGCAGACGGAGGCCCTCCACAGCCGGCCCCCCAGGGACACCGCCCAGGGCCTGCAGCCCATCATCTGCAGAGCAAGCGGGCGCTGGGCTGAGCTGCGGACCTGGAGGGGGTGGGAACAGCCCGCTGAGGGTAGTTTCACACACAAAACACGGCTCCACCAGCCAGCGGGAGCTCACTGGCACCGACTCAGCCGTCAGGGAGCTCAGAGCCGCTAGCCAGGGGCTGAGCTCGAGGGGAGACATGGAGGACCTTGGCCGGGAGAGGGGTGACTCCACCCCAGGGCTGTGCTACCAGGTGGGGGCCCCAGGGCGCCCCGGGCCAGCCTGACCACGGCCGGGGGCGCAGGCCCAGGTCCCGTGTGCTTGGCTTGTGTGGATTTCCTCTGAGTCCCCTGGCTCGTGGACAACCTGGCCAGCTTCCAGCCCACCCTGGGCCCTCGACGCCATGGCTGAGCTCTGTCCCCTCTGGGAAGCAGGACTGGACTGGGGACGCCACGCCTCTGGGGCTGGGGGGGTGGGGAGCACCCCCTGCCGGCTTGGATGCCCCCCGCCCCTCCATGCCAGCACACCCATCTCCATCACAACTATTCCAGCAGCTCCAGGCAGATGTGGCAAGCCCGGCGCTGGCTCCATTGGTGTTTTGGGGAAATGGCCGCTTGAGGCGGGGCTGTCTGGCTGGGGGGGCTCAGCCTCACCCCTGCACCAGCCCCCTTCCAGGGGCTCTTGGCTCCCCAGGCTGCCTTCCTGCCTGGCGCACCCCTGGCCACCACCGCCCTTCTCGGTGCGAGATTTCGCAGTGGAGGCTCCTCGCCCGCCAGCTTGTGTCTCACATAGGGAATGTTTCCATTTTTACAGCAGATCCAAGCGCGGCCCCCAGGGGAGCTGCTGCCGCCCGCGTCAGAGGCTGGGGGAGCCACGGGCCGCTCTGCCAGCCTCGGCCCTAATTGCTGTCACTCAGGGAACTGGCTCCAGCCTGGGGGGGCACAGAGTGACTGACGGCAGAGGTGGGCGGATGGGGCGGGGGGACACGGGGCAAGGCTCTGCTTGCAGGACGGGCATCTGGTGGGTGCCTGATGGCTGGGCTGGGAGCTGGGCTGGACCCCTGGCCCCGCATGGGCCTGGCCTGGCCTGGCTCAGGCCGCTGCACCCCGTCCTCGGGTTGCAGCCACCCTGCCATTGCCACTCCCAGACTCTATCTTGTTGCCAGATGTTGCCTGCAGCCTCTGGCCGCATCTCCGGGTGGGGAGACACGGGCCGGCCCTCGTCACCTTCCAACCTTGATTGGGGCTGGTCTCCCAGGACGCAAGAGGGCTGGAAGCAGAGCTCTTCACGATTCCCAAGTCAGGTGATGACACGTCTCAGGAAGTGGAGGGCGACTCAGCCTAACCCTCCCCAGAGCTGTGTGCCCTGGGCACGCAGGGTGCTGCTGGGTTCATCAGGCGGCTATCTGGGGCACTGCTGACCCTGCAACCCCAGGGTCCCGCCAGCACCGGCGGGCACAGGTTGGGAGCCCAGCCAAGGCGGCTGTGGGGGAGGCTGGGCCCCGGCACACAGGGCGGATGCTGGGCTGTGCTGCACCCCGCCTGTGGCTGCCATCTGGAGGCGTCCCCGGGCTCCAGACAATGAGGACGGGGTAGCTTGAGGCTTGGGGCGGGTGGCCTAGCACGGGGAGGTGTGTCTAGCCTGGACTCTGCGATGCCCACCTTCTTGCAGGCCTTGCAGTGACCCGAGGCACCTGGCTGTCCTGAGTGGCGTGGATCTGAGCCTGGGGGGAGCTGGGCGCCAACCCCACCTCTGATGCAACTGGGCCTTCTGGGGCTCTCAGTTCCCTGGCCTCAGCAGCCCCCTGCCCCCTGCTCATTGGGACCCTGCCGGGGTGATGTGTGCCGTTTCTGGGTTCCCTCATAGCCCCCTTTGTCTCCCTGAGGAGGGAGCCTGCTCTGAGAGCCGGGTCCCCTCTGAGGCTCTACAGCAGGTCCTGGCTCCTCTGTCAAGACCCACGTCCCTGGAACCTCAGTTTCCCTCCCTGGACGGGGCGGCGTCTCCGTCCTCTGCAGGGTTCCAGCCGCTGCCTGTCCTGCGTCTCCATGTCTGGCAGGCCAGACGCCCATCTAAGAATTGGGGACCTGCTTCCCTGGTGGCCAAGGCTGCTGTCCTCCGAGGAGGGACCTCACTCTCACATGCTGGATGTGCCTGTCCTTCCCCAAGTGACCGGTCCGTAGCATGACAGCCTCCAGGGGCCCAGCTGAGTCTGCCCGCTCCCATCGCCTCAAGCCTGGGCCTGGCCCGGCCTCTGTCCCCCTGCCCAGCTGGGCCCCACCCCCGGATGCAGGAGTCTCGGAGGCGCCTCAGGCCTGGCGGTGGATCCCGAGCCCGGGAGCGGCCGCATCTGGAATGGACCTGGCCTGGGTCCAGCGAAGCCAGGGCCCTGAGGTCTGAGCACCACTGGACAGACTCAAGGGCCGCCCTGGAGGTGAGAGACCACCAGGCCCGAGGACACACCCAGGCCCCCGAGGTCCAGCCGGCAGCCTGGCCTCCTGGTGGCCTCCCTGAGCTGTGCCCGCTGTGCTGCAGGGGTGCCCTCCCCGCCCTCCCCCACTCCTCCCCCAGCAGGGACTGACCACAGAAAGCCCAGCTCCCAGTGGTCCCCGGGCCAGGCAAGGTGCGCGTGCAGGAGGAGCCGTCCCCGGCATCTCCTCCGTCCTGGGTCTGACCCAACCTGCCCGTCCTGGACCCCAGGCCTGGGGGCCGCCCACTTCCTAATCTCAGCCCCAGTGCTTTGGGCAGAGCCCCCTGCTGTTCAACACGCTCCCACCCGGCGGACTGAGGTGAGGGGAATGCATCCACCTGATCCAACCCAACCCCCAGTGCCCAGGCCCCATGCCCCTCAGTGCCCAGGCCCCGTGCCCCCCAGTGCCCAGGCCCCGTGCCCCCCAGTGCCCAGGGCTGTCCTTACACCCCCAGGGCCCAGGGCCCCGTGTCCACTGTACGTGCCATCCTGGGGAGCCAGTGGTCCCTGGGGGGCCCCACCTGAGGGGGGGCTGGCCCAGAGGGATGGGGTCTCTGCACCCTTGCTCACCTGCAGATGACACCCCCTCCACAGCCCTGACACATCTCGGGAGGTTGCCTGTTTTAAATGTAGGTCTTGTTACTAATATTACTCAGGTATTATTACTCACTGACTCAATGGACATGAGTCTGAGCAAACTCCGGAGATGGTGAAGGACAGAGAGGCCTGGCGTGCTGCAGTCCACGGGGGTCAGACATGACCAAGTGACTGAACAACAGCAACGGCAAAGCTGGCCAGTCAGGAGACCACCATCGCCGGGAAGAGGGCTGTTCCTCCCAGATCCCGAGAGGAGGGGGCCGTGCAGGGAAACTGCAGCAGGATCCTGCTGGAAGGACAGGGAGGCTGGGAGAGTGGCCTCGGGGTGCTGGGGTGTCCCTGCTTGTCTGGCCCCTCCCCTAGGTGACCAGGGAGGGGGGACGTGGCTTGCAGTGTGGGAACCCCGGGGTGGGGCTCTGGATTGGCTGGCTGTGGATGAAATGTTGGGAGCTGGCTAGCTTGGGGTGGGGGGGCGGTCGCTCCAGGGTCAGTGAGGAGCGTGACAAAGCATCAGAACACAGAAAATAGAAGGTGTGGGAAGCCCTGGGTCAGGGGCTGCTGACCGCCACCCCCCACCTGCCAGGATCCTGGTACGACCCCTCCCTGACAGGAACGCGTAGGGCCCTTCCCCACAGGGGCGCCTGCCTTCCAGCAGCTGCGGGGGAGCCAGCGCCGGCCAACCTGGGCCTCTGTCCTGCGGCCGCGATGACCTGCATGCGGAGACAGAGGTTATGTAACTGGGACATCCTCTCAGCAGATGACCCTGCACCTCAACCTAGAATGGAGGCCCGGACTATTTTTATGAAATTTAAACGCGTTGACGGCACACAGACTTACAAGGTGAGGGGTGGTTTCTGGAGGAAAGACGGCCCTTTTATCTTCAACATGGTAAAGTGTTTTAGTCACTCAGTCATGTCTGACTCTTTGAGACCCTGTGGACTGCAGCCCGCCAGGCTCTCCTGTCCATGGAATTGTCCAGGGGGGAACTTTGGGGTGGATAGTTCTACTCTCCTCCTGGGGATCTTTTCCACCCAGGGATCGAACCTGGGTCTCCTGCACTGCAGGCAGATTCTTTACTGTCTGAGCCACCAGGGGAGCCCCTTAACGTGGTAAGATGTAACAAAGCTTGCCATTTGAACCATTTCCAGGTGCGCGGCTCAGCAGCGCTGATGCTCAGGCCGTCCTGCGGCCATCAACAGTCACCTCCAAACCCTGTGCCCGTTACATATGCTGTCCCGCTGCAGCCTGGAAGCCCGCATCCTGCTTCTGTGACTCTGATGGCCCCAGGGGCCTCTTGTGACTGGAGCCGCGCTGCCTCGCTCCGTCTGCGTCTGGCCTGTGTCTGCTGCATGCCTTTTGCCTCCTGACACCTGGGCTTTCTGTGCCCTGCAGCAACGGGTGGGCGGATGTCCTGCTCTTGATTTCGAGGGCTTGAGTCTCAGTTTTCAAACACGCAACGGCCTCTCTGGTTCTGCAAGGATTGGGCACTTGTGAGGAAGGGGTTCCTGCGACCTCCCGCGGAGCAGGCTGTGGACGGCGCCTGAATGGAGCCTGAGCCCTGGGGGCCCGCAGCCCCGCAGCCCATTCCTGGGGCCAACAAGACTGCCATGCTGAGTCCCGCGGGCCGGGAGCCCAGGCTCTGCTGCGAACCCCCAGGCCTGGGGACGTCTTCCAGAACGGCCGGGCTCCAGGTGGCCCCAGGACTGAGTGCCCGGGCCCCTGGTGCCATGCCCCTTCTTGGTGAACCTTCCTGACGGGCGGGTCCCCATGCCAGACCCCAGGCCACAGTACTGTAGGGCTTGTACCCCCTGACTTGGTGGATCCAACTGTGCTTCAGGGTGAGAAACCCCACGGAAGCGTCCGATGCGGGGGTGTGTTCTGCTCCTCGGCCCAGTCTGTATCCCCACTCCAGCCCGGTGGGGGTCAGGTGGCCCCCTGCACCCTGACACTGTGGAGTGACCAGGCACGCCCCCTCCCCCGCCGCTGACCGCCGTGGGCTCTCTGGGGCCCATGTCTCCTCGGGGCCACAGGCGTTAGTCCTGCTTCTTCGTCTGCCGCCTGCTCACGTGTGCAGGGCCTGCAGGGGTGGCCCCGCCTCCCGTTTGCCCGTCAGGGACCGGACCGGGTGCCCGGACTCTCACTGAGCCCTTGGCCGGCAGCGCGGGGCTGGCCTGCACCTCCTACAGCCAGCTCGGCAAGTGTTCTGTAGATGGCGAGCTTTTGCGAGTGTTTGGGGAGCCCTGGTGTGACTTTAGCGTGTGCTGGTGATGACCGCGGGGCGTGGGAAACGACAGGCTTTACAAATGGGAATCTGCTGAAATGCCCCATTATGGAGATTTATGCCGGTCCTTAAATATTGGAGATTAATTTTTTGAAAACATGTATAAAGTTAAGAGATTTATACCTAAAACAATACTATACACTGTGACAGGGAGGGATTAGAGTCAATTTATTTGTGTATTAGTCAAAAACTCAATTTCATATATTGTGCAGAAAAATTAAATCCTTTCTGCGTTTTATTACAAATTATGTATTCTCCATATATGGAGATAAATAATTGATAGGGTTACAGATACTTAATCTAGAAAATATTTATTAGGAGCAGACGACTCATTTTTCACGTGTTTTCTTGAGGACAATATCGCACACTCTAAAAAATTAATGACCACGTTTTGCAAGAAGAAAAATGTCTACACCCCAATTCTTTTGTTCAGCATTGCGCTCTAGCCACAGGCGGCGGGATGGAGGTGTGGGGGTCGTGACGTCCACCCCTGACCCCTCTGTGGGCACACGGGGCATCGTGCCCTGGGCCAGTGGAGCCTCAGGTTGGGGGGGCACTTTCGGAGGCCGTTCTATTGATTGCACGCGCCCTGGCTTGTAGTTGAAGAAATCATTGTCTCATAACAGCGTTTGAAGACGGACTCCCAGAGCCCAGAAATCATCGCCCGCTGACTCTCCGCTCACTGAGCTGATGGTCCAGGCCGCCAGCTCTGTCGCGAGCTCAGTGTGTGAGGAGGGCAGCTTCACAGCGGCGGAGGGAGGGGGGGGCGCACATTCTCAAGGCTTGCTGGGCCCACCCTCCACGCACTATTCTGCCAGGGGCACCCTGCTTGCACCTGGAACTCCGCAAGGCCACCTGGCCCTGGGCTCCACCCGCCCATCGCCCCAGCCCAGGCCTGCGGGGGCGACAAGAGAGGACCCGGGTGGGGGCGCACTCCGGGAAGAGTGCACCCTTGCCCATGCCCTCTGCACGCCGCCCTACTGTGTGCTCAGGAGGCTGGGCAGCTGGTGGGGGCTGACCGGCTTCTGTCAGGCCACCCCAGGGAGCCGAGGGTGGAATAAGTAACTATTAAATAGTGCTTATGAAAGAATAAATTTGGTATCTAACGGAAGTGTTGTTTCTATACATAGAAGAAAAAAGATTTAAAATAAAAACCAAAACAGTTTCAAAGGCGCCGTGGTATTAATTATTCATTTCTTGCTAATGAAAACATGCGTTTGCAGGAGACATGCCCTCCATGGGGTCTTGGGGCTCCCTGATAAGCTTGGCCCGAGGGCTGGGGCAGGGAGCCTGAGCCTCGGTGTCCCCTTATGTAAAGTGGGGGACCAGGTACCCCCTCAAGCCTGCTAGGGGAGCACCTGCTGTGTGCCAGGCAGGCTGCTCGAACGCTCAGGACCCTGCAGGGGATAAGAGGGACGGCCTGGCCTGGAGGAGTGACCAGCGGGTGCTGGTCACCAGGACCCCCACCCCTCCACAGCCTGCCCAGGGGAGTGGGGTGGGGCCTGACCTGGGGCGGGAGGGAAGGGGGATGGAGGCCGGATGACTCAGGCCCCAGGACAGCTGGGTGCACGGCCCACTGCGCCAGCCAGGCCGGACCACGGGGCCTTGGCTCTTGAGGGAGAGGCCGACCTCACTGACGGGCCCAAGGCCCGTCCCTGCCCGGCAAGGCCCAGAGGCTGCAGCTACACGCCCATGCTGCTGGCCGGCCCGTCAGATTCCGCCTTGTGGGCTTCAAGCCTGCAGACTTTCGCTCAGGAGGGGGCGTTAAGTCTGCGCCTCCCAGGGCAGCCTCAGACCCTGCTCGTCTCCCATTTCTGTGTCCAGGGCTTGACCCTGTATCAGTCAGGTGGACACCAGCTGCTGACGTAACAAACAGCCCCAACTGTAAAGCAGCAGCAGAGGGCTCCTGCTCACGTGAACCCGCTGCTACTGGGGGACCCAGGTCAGCGTCATCTGCCCACCCAGGCCAACGGGCAGCCGCCAGCGGGACCTCGCTGGACCCTGGCCGAGGGTGAGAGGGAGTCCCTGGCCTGGCGCCCAGCCCCACGTGCCCAGCCACTCTGTCCGCAGGCCACTGGCCAGAACTGCCCACTGCCACTGTGTCAGAAGGGCTGGACTCTTGGGCAGGAAAGGTACTGATGGGAATGCTTGGCTAGCATGATTTTGCCCTGCAGAGGCCGCACCACACATCCTGCCCCCCAGGGCAGTGGGTGGACCCAGGAGGCCCCGGACACCCTGCAGCGGGCAGCAGGCACCACGGGAGCCCCAAACAGAGCTGAACCCAGAGCCCTCCACGGGGCCCCCAGGCATGGGGCCTGGAGCGCAAGTTCTGGCCACCACCTGGGGCTGGAGGACCCCCAGGAATTTGTCCTTTTATCCTGTTCACTCATTCACTCACTCACTCATGCATTCATTCACTCATGCATTCATTCACTCACTCATGCATTCATTCACTCATGCATTCATTCACTCACTCATTCGTTCATTCATTCACTCACTCATTCGTTCGTTCATTCACTCACTCATGCATTCATTCACTCATTCATTCGTTCGTTCATTCACTCACTCATGCATTCATTCACTCACTCACACATTCATTCATTCACTCGTTCATTCATTCACTCACTCATTCATTCATTCACTCATGCATTCATTCACTCACTCATTCGTTCATTCATTCATTCACTAATGCATTCATTCACTCATTCATTCGTTTGTTCATTCACTCACTCATGCATTCATTCACTCACTCATTCGTTCATTCATTCATTCACTAATGCATTCATTCACTCATTCATTCGTTTGTTCATTCACTCACTCATGCATTCATTCACTCACTCACACATTCATTCATTCACTCATTCATTCATTCACTCATTCATTCATTCACTCACTCATTCATTCACTCACTCATTCATTCATTCACTCATTCACTCACTCATTCAATTTATTCACAAACACCACTGAGCCCCAACACTATGCAGCCTGACCTCACACCTGGCAGGTGGGTCCCCTGGGGGGCACAGGATGCCAATCCTGCTGGCCACCCCTCCAGGCCAAAGGGTGCGGGGGCCAGAGAAGCACTTTGAGTGGCACTGACAGCCTCGGGTGGTACAGGTGGTATCCACAGTGACAGCTGGCTCTGGGGATGAGCTGTGCCCTCGGGCAGGCAGCAGTGGGGGACACCCAGCAGTGGCCTTTGAAGCTCTGCCATGCTGGAGTGGGCTGGGGCAGGGCGGGGGAAAGGAGGCTGCCAGACCCCATCCCAGTGCGCCTGTCCTGGGGCGGCATGGCATGGTGCCTGTGACCTGCTTCCACTTGCGAGAGCCTGACCTCAGGATTCCCCAAGGGCCAGTGAAGCCTGGTGGGGTCTGGCCCTGGGACGGCCCAGGTCAGCCTCAGGAGGCATGAAGGTACGGGCCCAGCCTGTGAGCAGTGAGGGTGGGCAGCCTGGCCTGCCCTCCTTCTGCCTCCCTGTCCCCACAGCAGGTCTGACCTCGCTGGAAGCATCACTCAGCCCAGTATGGATTTCCTGTCTTCACTGAGGCCGCTGCGCTGCGAGCAGGCACTCAGTGCATGGCCGGCCCCACGATGTTTTTCGGTCGCAGAGGGCAGGCGGGTGGGCTGAGTTGCTGTTCTGTCCGTGGCTCTGAGATGGCCTCACCCTGCACAGACCATCCCCAGCCAGCACCCTCTGCCCAGCCCAGGGCACCACCCCAGGGCCCTTTCCTGAGTGGGGTGACGAGGGCACAAGCCTCCCGTGGGGGACTGTGTGTTGGCGGCCGGCCTGGAGAGGGGTCACTGGCTGGCCGGCATTTCACAGCCGGGCCCTGGAGGAGCGCTCCGAGTGCCTGAAGGCCAGGGTGCTGCGCAGGGTCTGGGGGGAAGGGGAGCTCCGCTCAAGACCGAGGCCGGGTTCCCTCCTAGGCGGGCCAACCCCGTGACCTCACGGGCACACAGGCGTGCCTCTCATGCGGCGTGTTCACTGACACACACACAGAACTGGCTGTGAACCTTGAGCGGGGACCGCAGGAGCCACGGGCGGGTGTCAAGGCTGTAGCAGTGATCACTAGCCCCCGGCAGCTGCTCGCCTGCCCAGAGCCCCGGGGCAGTCACGGCCCGGCGCGACCCCAGCCCACAGTGTTCTGGCGCGTGGGCCTCGTGGTGTGGTCCCCACGGCAGGGCCTGCTCAGAGGCCCCAGCACTGCGGTGGTGGGTGGGGTGCAGGTGTGGGGTGCAGGTGGAGGGGAGGAGGGGGCGCTCCCGGCAGTGACCGTGTCCCTACAGCAGGTGGGGAATCGGGCTCCAGGCCGGGCTCGGGCCCTGGAGGGTCTCAGGAAGCAGCCCAGGCCGGACGGGCTCACTCAGAATCCGGGCTGGCTGAGCTGCCTTGCTGTCAGGGGTGGGACCAGGGTGCGAGCTGGAGCAGGGTGTGGAATTCCCAGGGCCCTTAGCCCCAGGCTGCACAGAGAAGAATAACGGCTCTGCTGTTAAAACAATTTATTTTGCTCTCCAAGAAACTAACAGCTGTTTACAGTCAGCGTGTCTGAGCGACTCCCTGGGGTGGCCGTTTTGCGGATCCAGCGTCCCTGCGGCTCCTTGTGTGAGGATAGGCCCTGTGGGGCCCGAGGCTCAGGACAGACGGAGGCTGGGCCCGTGACCCTGAGGCGTCTCAGAGCCCTCGGGTCCACGTCCCATAGGCCGAGGCCTCTGGACCCTGTCCTCGGGAGGTGGGGAGGCCCCTGGAGGCCATGGGTTGTGAGCACAGGCCAGATGAGGGGGGAGCTTGTGCCCAGAGGACGTGCAGTGGGGATGCAAGGCCTGGAGCCCACGCGGGCCACACAAAAGCTCTCTCAGCTCCACAGACCTGTACCTGCCTCCCTCAGCTGCATGGACACAGGGCAGCCTCACTGGGTGAGTTTGGAGCGTGGCCGTGGCGGACCATGGGGCACTGAGAACAGGACCCTGCGCACACACTTGGGGTCTCCTGCTGCCCTGGGGCTGCTCCCCCCACACCTGCTCTGGGCCCATCTCCAGAGAAGCCCCAAGACCTCGGGAGGCTCCAGCTGTGGACGCTGGAGGCTGGTGGGCTTTCCAGCCCAGGCCCCACGGTCACTGCAGCACCTGCCCTTGGGGGCAGGGATCTCCCTGGGGTTCCGCAGCAGCTTGTAGTGTGTTAACGCCAGGCAAATGGGGGTTAGACTACGAGGGGGCCCCCCGACTGTCACCACGGCCCAGGGCTGAGCACAAGTGAAGGTCCAGAGCCCATGGCATCCAGTGGATTGAGGGGCTGTGCCCAGGGTCGCATGGTCAGGCCCGGGCAGCCCATCTGCCAGGGGCGGCCAAGGGTGGCTGGGCGACAGATGGGGCCTTAGGATGGAAGAGAGGAGCCACCGTGCAAGAAGGTGGAGCGCTGGCGGGCGGGGGGCGGGCGGGTGACGTGCAGGTGCCGTGCACGCTGTGCATGCGGGAGAGTCCGCGTGCATGTCGAGGGGCTCCTCGCAGACCGGGCCCGCGTCGTGAGGTCCCTGGAGAGCATCCACTGCTGAGCGGAGGAACCCAGGCCGGGGGCCCTTTGGGGACTCCCCGAGGAGGTCTCCCTATCACCCCGTTTCACAGAAGGGAAAAACGAGGCCTGGTCTGGCGGGGTGGCCCCTGGGTCCGCAGCCTGCCGGCCCCTCCCCACCCCAGCCACCTCCCTGCCGCTGTGCTCAGCACTGGACGGAGCACCGGGCTCTCGTGTCCTGCCGCCTTGCGATGATAACCGTCCACTCCAGCTCAGCCCACCGGCCTGAGCAGGGGAGGTCGGGGCAGCTCCCCCAGCCCCAGGCTGCCCCCCGCCCTGGGGCCCGTGCTCCTCCGGTGCCCAGGGACCAGGACCTATTCAGGCTGCACAGGCCTCTCTGCGGTGCCAGGCTCCAGCGAGCAAAGATCGTGCCGACGTCAACAAAGTGGGCACCGAGGCGCCTGTGTGGACGTGTCAGGGAGAAGGCCCAAATAGAGGGGAGAGTGGGGCAGGGCGGGGGTTCCCTCGGGGCTCCGGACAGCGTGGACAGCACACACGTGGTGACTATGCTGGGGGCCGGGGTGTGGGAGCTTTCCCCCGGGAGCCCACATGCAGCCCTGCCTGCCCAGCCGGAGCGCCGTCTTGGGGCCCAGCCTCCAGCCAGGGGCACAGGGGGTGGGTGCTGGGCACAGTGCCCCTGACCGGGACACAGGAGCACCAGGGCCTTCTGGGCCCAGGGACCCCCGCTGCCCATGTAGTGTCACCGGGAAAGCACTGGTGGGCTCAAGGCTCTCCTGGGTGTGGTGTCCTCGCTTAGCTCCCTCTGGGTGGCGCACTTGACAGCCAGCCACAAACAGCCATCACTGGCGAGTCTCCTGGTTAATGAACAACTGGCCACAGCGTCCCGCCTGGCCCATGCCCTCCCTGGTGCCAGGGGCAGGACCGTGGAGGGCATGGCTGTGCTGTGATGGGGACACTCTGGGGAGGCAGTGGCCTCAGCAGGGTCCTGCCCTGGCCCTTCCTCCCGCCACTGCCATCTGGTGGGAGGGTTCCAGGAGGTCGGTGGGCACAGTTCTGGCAGGGCCTGTCCGCAGCCCGCCCCCAACCGCATGCCTGCAGCCTGTTCCGAGGAGACATCTGACTCCAAAGCCCCCCACGCTGCCCGCAGGCCACCCCATGTGTGCCTAGCTCAGGCTGTGACGAGGTGCCAGCTCTCTGACCACTTGGACCCACCCTGCCAGCTCCCCTCCCCACTCTGCGGGGACCTGAAAGGGGGGACGAGCTGCTGTTCTCAGGACTGAGGGCCCACACGCAGAGCACAGCTGCTGGGTCCTGGCTGGGGTTGGGAGGTCTTGGCTGGGGTGGGGGCTCCTGGATGGGGTCAGGGGGGTCCCTGCTGGGACAGGGGAGTCTGTGAGGCCCCCAGAGTAAGACCCCGACCCAGGCCCCCCACAGGGGCCCAGGGAAGGGCCGGGCCTTCTTTGGGCTCTGGGCCTGCAGCAGGGGGCACTGCCCCTCCCTCCCTGGCTGCCTCCCTGCTCAAGCATTCCGCGGCCTTGGCTCTGAGCGGCAGGGGCTGGGCCGACAGGGTGCCCCCACTTCCTGCACTCTCAGCCACAGCTGAGGCAGATCTGGCGCCCTGTACTCAGGTCCCCGCACCCCCACTTGAGCCGTCCTCTCATCAGGGCCATTTGGCCGACTTCGCGAGTAGGGTGCTTCATCGCAGTGTCTTTAGCTTGTGGGCCTAGCTCGGGAAAGGGGATGGCTCGGGAAAGACAGCCGCCCGTCGTGGGGCCTGGAGACCCCAGAGGCTGTGGGATGGGCAGACCCTCCAGACGCATCCTTCCAGGGGCGCCCAGTCACCTCCCTCTGCCCAGCACCCCTCACCGGGCTCCCCAGGGAGACCCTGCCCCACCCTCACGGGCTACAGGTGACAGGTGAGCCCGGGCCCCAGCCAGGCTGCAGGAGACAGACCCTCCATGACCAGGAGGGCGGCAGGTCACGTGGCCGGCAGAAGCCGAGGCCCCCCATGTGGCACTGTCCATTCTGGGGGCTCCGCTCCACCTCAGGCTGCCCCGCGGTCCCAGGAAGGCGGTGCTGCTCAGGCATCATGGCTGCTCCCACGCCCCCTCTCCAGACCAAGAAAGGCCTTCTAGGGGAGGCTTGAGGCAGCCCAGGCCACATGTTGGCTCAACCCAGGCAGGAGGCTAGGTTCCCCTCTGGCCATGGAGGGTTGGGTTGAGTCCACACCTAACATGGCTAGGGCTCTGTTTGCAGGCAGATGAAGGCTCAGACTCTGGGGCTGGTGGGTACAGTCAGGGCCGGCTTCCAGGAGGAGGTGGCCTCTGATTCGGGACTTGGAGCATCCGTAGGATTCATGGGGTGGAGACCGCTGGGAGCCAGACGCTGCACTGACTGCCTGGGTGCCCAGCACAGGCGGCGAGGACACAGCAGCTCCCGGAGACGCCGCTGTGGGGACGGCAGGTGCCAGGCGCCCCCTCACTTCCCGTAGTTCTCACCCGGGCGCATGTCCTATTTCTGGAGTGCAGCACTGGGTGCTCTGTGTGGCGGTGTTAATTGGGGTTGGTTTTCAGCCTGCGCCTCATGGGCAGGAGACCTGCAAACATCACTGGACCCAGTTCACCTGCGTGGGGAGAGCGGGTGGGGGCCGTCTTGCCCCTTGGGGGTGTCTGTCCCCAGCAGACCAGGTGGGTCCCCAGCCGGGCCCCCCAAACAGCCTGGACCTAGCAGTGGGCATGCGGGTGGGCAAAGCCACACCCCCGTCCCGGCCTGGGTGGTCACTCTGAGTCAGGCTTGTCCCAGGACGTGGCCTCGGGGCTGGTTTGTGCCCCTGCCGGCCTGGGGGTCTGGGGCTGGAGGGTCCAGGGCTGGAAGGCCATGTGTGTCCTGGTGACAGGAGAACCTTGGGCCCCCTCCCTGGCCCTGGCGGCAGGGCCTGTTTAGGGAAGAGTGGAGGGTGTGTGTGGATGGCGAGCAGGTGGACGGGTGTGTGAAGGGGCCCTCGGCCCTGCCCGGGGTGCCGACAGAGGGGAGACAGGACAGAGGCCCTGGGGTGGGAGGGACAGGAGTCAGGAACGGGGGTGGGTGAGAGCCTGGAGGTGGCCAGCTGTGGCTGAAGCTGCTCCTGGGGGGCAGAGGGGCCCCTCAGGGGGCTCAGCCATGAAGTCCCCCTTTGTTTTCAGAGGCCCCGACAGTCCCGAGGCAGACCCCCCCCTGCACCAAGCTCCCGAGGCCTGGAGACTCCCCTGACTCGGAACAGTAACTGCGTCCTGGGAGCCCCTGGCACCCCTGCATCCACCCCACTGTTCGTCTCTGTTCCACCATTTTTCACAAATAATTGTGTGCACCATGTGGCCGCTGGCTCTCGTCCTCAGACCCTCCCGGGGGGCTGGCCTTGATTCCCCTGCTCAGCCTTCGTCACCCCATGTGGTTCACATCACTGCTCCTCTGTCCCCGGTGAGCGCCCTTGCAGCCTGGGCCCACGTCAGAGGGGAGGGTCCGCCTCCCCGTCCTCTCTGCCCGAGATGGATGCTCCGTTATGGCCCACAAATCTCTGCACAGCCCTTCGTGACGACAGATCAGAGCCTCCTGCCCCCTGAGTTGTTAGTGGCGGCTTTAATTAGTGCTCCCCACAGAGCAGGGGCCAGGGCCCCAGGCCTCTCCTGGGGGTGCCACCAGGCTCACCCTGGGGGGCTTCCACAGGCCAGACCACACAGCTGGCCTCCCCTCGCCCGTCCCAGGCAGCCGAGGGGGTGGACGCCTCAAGCCCAGTCGCACCCCTGCTGGCCCCCAGCTCTCAGCCTGGGAAACGCCAGCATGAAGGACCCCAGGCCTCCCACGGGGGCCGCAGGCTGGGCGTCTGTCTGCTTCCTGTTGCCCAGCCCCGGATGCCACTGGGACTCTCGGTGGGTGCTCCGGCTGTGGCCCCAGCAGCCCCACTGTGGCCTGCACAGCCCGGGAATCCAAACGAGAGCTCTGAAGGCACAGAAGACAGGCCTGTGGGGTTGGGGGTGTGTCCGCTGGGGGGACAGCTCACGGATGGTGTGGCCGGAATGGGCTGCCCACCCTGTTGGGGGCTGCAGCTGTCTCAGCGGCCCAGGAGTCCTTCTGGTGCTGGCTCGGCCTGGACCCCCCTCATAGAGGTTCCATGAGTCTCTATAGAGACCCTGCTGTGGGGGTTTACTCATTCCTCCTGACAGGAGGGAAACCGAGGGCCAGCAGGTGTGCTGACCTGCCCTGGCCCAGGCCCCACGTCCGGACCTCCTGGACCCTTGGGTCTGGGCCCTGTGGGTGCCTTCCAGGACCTCCACGATCACCTGGGGAGGGATCAGCCTGGGGGGGATCCCAGAGGGCTTCTTGGAGGAGAGGGTAATGTCAGAATTGAGTGTTGACGTGAACAGAGGGTGCTGGGAGGAGGACCCCATGGCACTGTTGTCTGGGCACTGGGTGGACAGTAGTTGGGCAACTATACCCCCCAGGGTTCCAGCTTGGCCACGTGGGGAGGGCTGCATCTGGAATGCTGCTGTCCCCGACCCCCATGACAAGCACAGGCTGGACCAGGCATGCAGGGCTCCAGGGTAGCCTCAGGGCGGCGCATGGGGGCAGAGAGGCTCTGTGGGGGCCAAGGCAGGATCAGGTTACCATGCCTGTAGAGGGCAGCTGCCCTGAAGCCCCGGGGCCCAGCTTACCCGCCAATAAATGCTTCCTTCCCATAAACGTGCTCCTGACATGTTTTTGGTCTCCGTGGACGTTGGTCCACCATCAGCTGCTGAACGTTCTGCTGCTTCTATTATTTCAGAACTAATTCAAGGATTATCCTAATGTTTCTTCTAATTTCTGTGCGGAGCCCCGGGCACCAGACAGATGGGGGTGGGTGCTTTGCGTGTGGGGACCTGGGCCAGCCCTGCAGGTTGGTGGCAGCGCGGGGCGGTTGCGGGGCCCCTTGGCCCCCAGAGGCCCACAGGCAGGCCACCCTGTCCTTCCCAGGCTCTGGGCTCATGGCCGGCAGGGAAGTGATCCCCGGGAGCAGCCCAGCCTGAACCCAGCACCCGAGAGGGCTGCTCATCTCCCACCGACCCTGCCAGCCCAGGCCCCGGGAGTTGCCCTGCCCTGACCACTCTGGGTGGGGACAGGAAGTGCTGTGAGCCATGAGGAACCCGTGCGCCGTTGCCCTGTGGCTGGCCTGCCATCCTTGGACGAGGGCCAGGAGCGCCCTGGCAAACCAGCAGCCAGGCTGGGGCGGTGGACACTCGGTGCTCTTCTCGTGGCCTGAATCAGCTCCCTACCTGGCTCCCAGTGTCCAGTGGGCCTGACCCCCAGGGACCCAGTGATGGGTGGGGGTCCGGG
Source organism: Bos javanicus (assembly GCF_032452875.1). Taxonomy (NCBI): domain Eukaryota; kingdom Metazoa; phylum Chordata; class Mammalia; order Artiodactyla; family Bovidae; genus Bos; species Bos javanicus. Next base: position 73,233,678 of record NC_083884.1, read on the forward strand.
CTGGGTGGGACACACAGGAGCTGAGCCTGCTGCCCTGGGCCCAGTGCCAGCTGGTGATGTCATTGCTTCCTGTGCTGTAAATATCACCCAAACTCACAACTCCCAAATTGTCCTCCAGCCCGGGCCCCTCTCCTGAGCTCAGCCTGCACAGCCCACGCGACACCCCCGCCCAGATGTCTCCTAGGCCTTGAAAACGGGGGCTGCTCCTCCGGGCACCCCCACCTCGGGCATAGGCTGCTCAGCACCAGGACCGGGAGCCCTGCCCACTGCTGCCTTCTGCTGGGTCCGGCTCAAACATGCCCATCCTCTTGGGCCCCATCTGACCTGGGCCTGGCCAGGCCGGTGTGCCCACCCACGAGTCTCCACTGTGCTCGCAGCGGCCAGATGGGCTTTTTCGGGAAATCAGAACGGGAACAAAGTCCGCGAGACCACACCCCCGCCCCCAGTCCACCTGCTTCACCCTCAGAGGCCTGGCTAGCCCTGTCCCGGATCCCTGCTTGCTGTGGCCTGGGTTTCTCTGTCCTGGGGGCTGGGAGGAACCCCCACCTGAGGGCCAGCTGGTGGGAACAGACACAGTCAGCCTTAGGAATGCCCCAAGGGCAGACAGGTGCCTCTCACTGAGCAGTGTCCACCCCATCCCAGGAGGTGTGCAAGGCGAGGAGCTCAGGTGTGCCTCCAGGCTCTGTGCAAATGGGCGTCTGCAGTTTCCTGGCCACCAGGAAGGTGGTGGGAGGACCCAGCCGTGGAGGGGAAGGGGCCGGACCTGAGAGACAGAGAGACCCCCTCCCCACAGCAGCCCGATTCTGCTCTGGGCCGGGGCAGGGGTGGGGGTCTGAGCCCCCACCAGGGGCGCGGAGGGGCTAGGTTGGGGAGCGGGGGCTGAGCACACCAGGTCCGCTGCCCCTCCCCTGCGCTCTGGAGCCCCAGCCGCGCCCACGGCCAGCCAGCTGGCTCCACGGCAACGCTCGCACCCCCCACCCCCCTACCCCAGCGGAATGTGTGTTCCTCCCTCCTCAGCTCCCCAGGCCCTGCCCCCGGGGGAGGGTGGGGGGCCCACATGGCTTCTCTAGTTCGAATCCTTACGCCCAGGTTTTGGGAAAACGTGTGTGTTGATATTTTTGCCCGTGCTGCGTGTGAGCACACGTGCGCGTGCATATGTGTGCACACGTGTGGTCCCTGCCCGGCCTGTGCATGCACGTGTGTGCAGAATGGTGTGGGCGTGTGGAGCGCAGGCCCGGCTCCGGCTCTGCTGTCAGCCACCAGGCCCAGGGTTGAGGGTGGCACACAGTCCCTGCAGGGCCTCTCACCGCCCAGGGCTCCATCAGGGCCACCCGAGCCTACCTGCAGGATCCTCTGGGACCCCCCAACCCACACGGGAGCTAGTGGGGGCAGCCGAAGTGGTGCTGGGAGGCCGGGACCGCTAGGGACTCCATTCAACCGCAGAGCAGATGGCCCCACAAAGGCAGCCTTGTCTTGCTGGGCATGGTCTGCGCTGTAGACACTGCTGTCAGGGCAGTCAGGAGGGAGGGGGCCAAGGCACACGGGGGTCGGCCTTAAGGCCAGCAGGGCTGGGAGGGGCGGCGGCCAGAGTGTTCCAGGTCCCTGCTGGCACAAGTGCTGGGCTGAAAGGGGTCTTGCTGCCCACCCAGGCCGCAACACCCGCAGCAGGCCCTCCACCTTCCTGGGCCTCCGGGTGCCATGAAGGGGGTGGGGCGGCACTTCCCAGCTCACCCCCCTCCCCTGGCTCACAGCAACCCCCAGCCTGAGAGCCCACAGCTTACGAAAAGAGCTCTTTATTCCACATCGTCCAATGTTTTTACACAAGTAAAATAAAATGCATATCTCTATATACTGCGTTCCGGGCGGGAGGCGGCGTTCTGGAACAAACGCCCCGCCGTGCCCTGTAAACATGACGGGTGGAGATGGGGAGGGCAGGCGGGTGGACGGTGGGCGACGCCGCCAGGGAGGGCGGCCGGCCGGCTGGCTGGTGGCGGGAGGGGACCCCGTATGTACACACACCCAGCTGCTGAGTGAGGCCTTGCGCTTGGGGGCCAGTCAACAGCGCCCGAGCACCGTCCACAGCACCGGCGCCAGAGCCAGGGGGACGAGGCTGCAGGCGAGGCCAGATGGGGTGCCTGAGCCCTCCACTGCGCCGCTCCCGCCGCCCCCACTGCCCGCCTGGCCCAGACGGCACTGGCTGCGTGTGCGGTTCTTGCGGGAACAACCCGGCCGCCTTCGTGGGCCCGTGGTGGGGGAGCCCGGGGGCTGGGAACCCTCAGGCTGCACCGCCGTCAGGGGGGGCTCGGCCGAGCCCGGCAGGGTCCCGAAGGGCGAGTCGTTGATGTGCCGGGGGCCAGAGCGGTTGCCTGGTGCGCTGTCTCCAGGCGGGACTCGTCCCTTGAGAGCGTTGCCGGCCGAGGCGGGCCTCCCGGCCTCCAGCACTGAGGCCTTGTCCACGGCGTCCGGCTGGCAGCACTTGGGCAGCCCCAGAGGCTCCTCGTGGACAGGCCCACCGGTCCAGATGGGAGGGGCCGGCAGTGTGGCCACGGCGCAACCCTCCAGGTCGGTGGCGGCCAAGCGCTTGAGGTCACGGCCGGCCAGGCGCGCGGGCAGGCTGCAGGGCAGCTCTGACGAGGAGCCACGGAACTGCTGCAGCCAGGCCCAGAGTGGGCGCGCCCGGCAGTCGCACACCCAGGGGTTGTCGTTGAGCCGCAGGTACTGCAGGGACCTCAGGGGCGCCAGGGCCTCCGCGGGCAACGCGGAGAGGTTGTTGGCAAACAGGTAAAGCGTCATGAGGCGGCCGAGGTCCCGGAAGGCGTGCGGGTGCACGCGTGCCACGCGGTTCTGGTGGAGCAGAAGGCGGTCGAGGCTGTGCAGGCCGCGGAAGGCGCGCTCGGGCACGCTGGGGATGCGGTTGCCGTGCAGGAAGAGGTGCGTGAGGTTGCCCAGGTCGCTGAAGGCGTCGTCGGGAAGCGCCTGCAGCCCGTTGTCCTGCAGGTAGAGGTACTGCAGGGCGGCCAGGCCGCGGAACAGGCCGGGGCCCAGCTCCCGCAGGCCGCAGCGGTCCAGGTGCAGCGTGTGTAGGCGGCCCAGGCCTCGGAACGTGGCGGGGTCCACGGCCCGCAGCTGCGCGTTGTCGCTGAGGTCCAGCTGCTCCAGGAGCGCCAGGCCGGAGAAGGCGGCCGCGTCGATGTGGGCCAGCGCATTCGAGTGCAGCCACAGGATGGTGAGGTTGCGGCAGGCGCGGAAGCTGGCGGCGGGCACGTACGCAATGCGGTTGCCGTGCAGGAAGACTCGCTGGCTGGCGGCCGGGATGTCGGCGGGCACAGCCTGCAGACCCTGCTGCGGGCAGCTGGTGGTCACCTTGGGTTCGCTGTAGCACACGCAGGCGCCTGGGCAGGGCGCCGCCACCCTCCACGCCTGCAGCCACAGCACCCAGGCCAGCAGCTGGCTTCCTGCGGGCAGAGGGGAGGGCGGTGAGGTGGGCGGGGCGGGGCCCGCGTTTGCAGGAGGGATTCCGCCCCTGTGAGTGGGCGGGGCCGGCGAGGGCGGGGCTGTGCGGAAGGGGCTGTTGTCCCTGTGAGTGGGCGGGGCCCTGTTGGGTCGGGGCTTGCAGGAGGGGCTCCGCCCCCGTGGTGGGTGGGGCCATCGGGGGCGGGGCTTGCAGGAGGGGCTCCGCCCCGAGACCTCTAGTGCGGGGATCCTTGCCCCACCCGCCATGAGGAAGCTGCTGCACCCCCAAACCCGCCAGGGGTCTTAAGCTCCGCGGGAAATCTTGACTGCCGCCTGGGACTCAAATACACGAGCTGCCACGCCGCAGCCACCACTCGGGGTCCAAGGGAAGGCCTCCTGGAATGGACACTCACACCTGCAGACGCCAGAGCGCCGGTTGGCCTGTGCGCAGTCCCAGCGCCAGCAGCTCACAGGCCAGGCGGGGAGAGAAGCCCCTGGCAAACACTGGCGCACCAGGTGGGCCCCACTCACCCCGCGAGCCCAGGGCTACTGCTCACGTCCAGGCCTGTCTTCTGACAGCTTCTGCAGCAGCACCACCCACCCCAAGAAGGTCCTCACGGGCTGCAGGAAGGGTGGGGCTGTGACCCAGAGCCCCTGGAGCCAAGGCCTGCCTGGATTCTGAGGGGGCCTCACCACCTAGGGAGCTGGGAGCTGCAGCCCCTCGGCCCTCAGCTGGGGTCTGGTCCCACAGCTGGACTCACCTGCTCCACCAGCCCCTGGATCAGGAGCCCCGAGGGCAGAGGCAGGGGGCAGGCAGGTCCAGGACTGGGGTGCTGCAGCCCCGGCTGAGAGCCCCTCCAGGCAGATGTGCTTCCTGGTGAACCTCCGGCCGCCTCCTCCCCTCCGCCTCATCTTCTGCTCCATCTCCTACCCAGGCGAGGAGCTTACTCCAGTCCAGCTGCCCCCAACCCTCCCGCCCAGACACTCTCCCAGGGGTTCCACCCCAGCCAGGGGGGTGCAGCTCCCCTTTTCCTTCCCCCATCGCGGGGCCTCACCCAAGACCTGGAGAGGGTGGGAGAGCGCTCCTGGGTGCTTTCCCCAGGCTGGGCTCACTGGCAGGGTCACATGCCCAGCACTGGGCTCCCTGCCTGTCACCCCACTGTTGGAGCCTCTGCTTTGAATGCAGAGGTTCTTTCTGCCTCGGGAGTGAGTCTATCAAAATGTGAATCCCCCTGGGAGGGTTACGGCTTATCAGCTAACACTTGAGTTATCAGCTAACACCTTCGTTGACAGCTAACACCTGCATTGACAGCTAACACCTTCCTTGGCAGCTAGCTAAGAGCAGGATTCTGCAGACCCGAGGCCAGCAAAGTGCTGGGGTTGGAGCCGGGAGGGAGAAAGGAGAGGACCACGGGCCAGCTTCCCCAACCCAGGACTGTGACCTTGGGCTCCCGCCCCCTCCTGGGTCCTCTCTGCCTGGGCAGGTGCCGACGCTTGCCCCAAGCCCAGAGGCCCAGCAGGCTGGGTGTATCCACTGGGGCTGGGCCGTTTGTTGGCTGCTGGGGACACGGAAGCCCCAGGCCCACCCCCTGCAAGCCCTGGATACCCCTCCCTGGGCTGGCAGCACACAGGAGGTGACCGGGTAGCATCTCAGCTGGCATCCCTTCCCTACTGTCTCCTTCCAGGCCTCCTTTGGGAGGCAGGGCCCGGTGAAGCCAGCTCCGTGGCCTCCTACTGCTGTTAACCACAGAATGTGCCTGTGCTATAAAAATGGTACTTCCTGTTCCTGAAACCTTGTGGCAGGGGACTCTCTGGGGTGGGGGCCGGGCGGGGGGCAGGTCCTCATCAGGCCAAACTCTGGACCTCACCACCACGGCTGGGCCACACCATCGTGACCAACCCGCCGCATGCCTGCCGACTGAGCTTTGTTACCCTCGCCCCCTGACCCGGGGCTCCCATGCCAGCAGCCACGGTCTGTGAAGTTGTCTGGGTTGAGGTCGGCTCACCACCAGAACCAGCCGTCCCCGTGCGGGGCCTCCAGAGGACCATAGGCCATGGGCCACGTGTCTGGGCCCTGCCAGGAGGCAGGCATCAGGCACACAGACATGGTTCCCCTCTCGCCCAGCCGGTGGCTTTTTGGAAACCAACTTCTGAGGGTCAGTCCCTCTGCATGGGCCCTGCTGTCAGCACAGCGGCCGGCGGTGGGCCCGCTCCTTGCCTCAGCCTGCGGTAATTGGCTCCGGCCTGGCCCCCTTGGGGCCTGCCCGCTGGTCTCCATGGCAACCCCTCTGCTGAGCAAGCAGAGGGGGCATCTCTTTATGAGATAATCAAGCCCAACTTTGGGTTATGTGTTCATAATCACGGCGGGCGCCCTGGAACGCGGGAGCCCCCACCAGGTAGCGGGAGGCTGCCCCTGGCCACGCCCCAGGGGCTGGACCCCACCACTCACCTAATCCCTCCCACCTTAGAAGGTGTCCCCACCCCCCCGTCCCTCAGCCGTACCCAGACTGTCTCCCAGCCCATCCCCTTGTCCTGCAACCCCCTCCGCCGCCCGCTCCTTGCTGGCTTCCACGGTCCTGGCCTCTCAGGCCTCCGGGTCTGCCCCCATCAGATGCCCTCAGGCTGCGCCCTGCTCACCTGCCTCTCCTTTCTTCCCCCTCAATCCCCCCAGGCTCTGGCTGGCCGCCCACTGCCCCAGCCCCACTGGGCCCCCGTGGGAGCTGACCTCCCGCACACAAGGTGAGAAAACTGCCCAGCGCGTGGACCTCATTCACAGAGACCACAGCACGGCACGCCGGGCCCCCTCAGGGCTCTGTAAGCCTCACGACCCGGGTCCCTGCCAGGCCAGCAGGCCCCTGGAAGCCCCACGACCCGCGTCCCAGCCAGGCCAGCAGGCCCCCTCAGACCCTGCAAGCCTCACGACCCGGGTCCCTGCCAGGCCAAGGTCCCCTCAGGCCTTGCAAGCCACATGACCCGGGTCCCAGCCACGCCCCCTCAGGGCCCCTGCAAGCCTCACAACCTGGGTCCCAGCCAGGCCAAGGTCCCCTCAGGCCCTGCACCTCACGACCCAGGTCCCAGCCAGGCCAGCAGGCCCCCTCAGGGCCTGCACCTCATGACCCGCGTCCCAGCCAGGTGACCTCAGGTACCCTGCAAGCTTCACGACCCGGGTCTCTGCCAGGCCAAGGTCCCCTCAGGCCCTGCAAGCCTCACGACCCGGGTCCCTGTCAGGCCAGCAGGCCCCCTCAGGCCCTGCACCTCACGACCCGGGTCCCTGCTAGGCCAGCAGGCCCCCTCAGGCCCTGCACCTCACGACCTGGGTCCCATGCCAGGTCAGCAGGCCCCCTCAGCTTCCCCCAGAGCCAAGCCCTCCTGTCCCCGGGCCTCTGCACAGAATGGCCGGGGTCTCCTCCGGTACTCTCCCCGTAGAGGGGCACCTCCAGCTTAGGCCAGGTCTGCTCTGGAGCCGTGGTTCAGGGCTGCACTGGGGGAGGACCAGCTCCTTGGGCCTTGGGGGCAGGGGCTTGGGGACCAGATACTGTTCAGGGTCTCTCTTCCTGACTGGCTGACAAGGCTGGGAGGTGTCAGGCCTGGCATGGCCTCCAAGGCCATCTGCACCAAAGAGATGGAGGAGGGCTGCCAGCCTTGAGGCCCAGAGCCTCCCTGCGGCAAGGGGGTGGCTGTGACACCCACCCTGCGGCTGTCACGAGGGCCCACCAGCTGGCACAAAAAGGCCTGAGACGGAGTCGCAGTCGCACGAGAACCCGTTTTCTTTTTGGTGTGTGAGCCCACCTTCAGATTAGGAAGCTGAGGCAGTGAGAGGCTAAGCTGTGACCTGCTGCCACTCAGAGCAGGTCCTGGGGGCACATGGGCAAAACAAGGAGCCACAGAACAGCCAGAGGGGCAGGAGGCACCAGCAGTCCCAGCCCAAAGGGCAGCCAGTGTGGCCACGGCCAGAGCGGGGCCCAGGCTTGGAGGTGTGGGTAGCTGGCCTCGGGTCCCGGAGCCTGGGGTCGTTGGTCTGTGGCGGGCTCGGGCAGCATCCGCCCAGGACCCTCTCGAGCACCAAGAACGTCCCATGGAGGGTCACATCGCCAACTGCGGTACAAGGCAGAACAGGAGGCCACAGCCAGCTTAACCAGGCCAGAAATAGCTCGGGTGGGGGTGGTGTCCACGCGCCGCAGAGGGTCACGGCTCCCCAGTGCGGCTGCGCCCGCGCCCCATCCCTGCCGGCCCCACCCGCGATGGGCTCACCGCCCGCCCCCGACGTCCATCTGTCCCCCTCGGTCATCGCTGTTTCTCATCCTCACCACCCACCTTCCGTCCGGCCGGCAGGCACAGACACGCTCAGTGCGGCACACGTGGCTGGGCCGTTTCGGGCCCCTTGCCCGGCTTGGGGGTGGGTGGCGGGGGTATGGGCTGGCCCGATCCCTAGCAGGCAAGGTGACCCCCTGTGGCAGGAGGGTGAGGGACATGGGGTTGAGCAGTGGGGGAGACAGGCCTGCTGTGGGCAGAGCCCGTGACAGGCAGACCAGGGCTGAGCGGGCCCAGCGGTCTCTGGGGGACTAGCGTGTCGCCCGTTTTATAGGCGAGGGGGTGCGGTTTTGGGGTGGTGGGTGGGGCACCCGCTCACAGCCCAGGAACTAGCAGGCATCCCAGTCTCGGGGGTCCGGGCACTGAAAGGCCTGCCTGAGCCGCGGAGAGCCAAAGCTCCTACCGCCGCCTCAGCCAGCAGCCCTGCCTCAAGCCCCCGGGAGGCAGTTACACAGAGGCTAACAGGGGAGGGGGGCCTGGCCGCACAGAAGTGGGAGGCCTGGGTGCAGAGCGCACCCACCCGTGTGCTCTGAGGGTGGCACGGTCGTGGCCCTGCTGGGACTCTGTGGTCCAGGCGCACACTGGACCCCACCACACGGCGTCTGGGGGCCACGGAGCCCAGCTGGCCGCAGGCAGACATCGAGGGAGGCGTGCTGGAGCCTGCTGCAAAGTGAGGACCCAAGAGTACCCTCTGACAGGTGGGACACAGGGTGTGTGGGCTGCAGGCCTCGGAGCCAAGGCTGGGCCGCCAGCACGCAGGGCTTGGGACCCCGCCCTGTCCAGGCACATGTTCTTCCACAGCGCCCACCTCCCCGGGGCCCCACTGGGTGGGCTGGGGGTGGGGGTGGCGCTGATGACACCACACCGGAAGCCTGGTCCAGCCCCAGGACCACTGGTACAGGCCACGCCCGACTCCCAGCAGGGACTCAGCAGGCACTTCCTCCTCCCACCTCGCACACCATCAGGCCCGCAGCATACACCGGCTGCCTAATTACCTGGGGATCTCTGTCCGCACGGCCCGGCTCGTCAGGGTCCTGTGCTAATGCAATGCAGTGGCCACTGTCGGCTCGCGTCCCCAGAGGATACTAATGAGAAAGTGGCTGCTGGCCGACATGCCCCTGCCCCGGGGGGGCTCAGAGATGGGGCGTGCCCCATGCCAGGGCCTGGGCCCTGCTGCCACACAGCTACCACCAGGCCCACCAGCCTGCCTCGATGCCATCCACTGCCCCCTCCTGTCCTGGACCAAATGCCGAGCCTGGCAGGGCCAACAGGGCTGGCTCCCGCCCTCCCCCGTCCTCCTGGGACCTTGCCTCTGCGGTCAGCTCGAAGCTGACTGTTCCCGCGAGGCCCTGTTGGCTGCCTCCGGCAAGGCCACTGCAGTGGGGGAGCCCACGTCCCGGGGCCCACACTTCGGGCGTGCACTGTGGGCACGCGCGCACACACACACACCGTCTCTGGACGTGTGCTGCTGGAGCCTGGGTGACCCGGGCTTAGAGGTGAGCTTGCTGGACGGCCCCAGGGCTGCTGTGACGAGGCGACACCGGCAGACGTGGGAGTCCCAGGGCTGGGCCGAGGGGTCGGCCGGCCTTTGTGGTGGAAGCTGATGGGCCATCACCTCAGTGGCTTCCGAGCCCTCGGCCCTTTTCGGCATCGGTGATGAGGCCAGCGGCAGCCTCTGCAGAGCGGGACTTACTTGGCTCTGAGAAGACAACGGCCGGGCTCTGGAGGCCCTGGACCGCTCACCCTGGGGATCAGCCTGTCCTGGCTCTTGACTGCTGCGGTCACCACTGACCCGAGGGGCAGTTGTACTGGGAGCCTGCTCCTGCTGTCTCAGGAGGGTCAAGTCCTCCCAAACGCTCCCGACTGGGGTGGTTTGCGCTCCGAGATGGGCTTACCCCGGGCGGGGTGCTTGGGGGCTTTGAAACTGAGCAGCAGAGCTTGGGTGGGGCAGCAACCAGCAAGGGAGACGGTGGGGAGAAGCAGCAAGGCCCACGGAACACCCCGGCTAGAGGCAAACGGGGGGCCCGGACCCTCAGCCCGAGACGCTGCCACCGGCCGAGGCCACCGCCTCTGGGTGGCCGTGTGTCCATGGGAGGCTCCGGGGAGGCCTGCTGGCAAGGAGGCCCTGCACGCGACGGTGTCTCCCCTTTCCTGACCAAGGTGCCCCACTTTTATTATTCGTCCTTAAATGGGAAGAGCTGTCAGCCACAGCCTGGATCCTGACGTTGGGGGAAGTGCGTCAAACCCAGCTCTCTGTCCCCGCCTCCCACCAAGTGGATGGCGTGGTGCTGGTGGGCCAGTGAGCGCCCCGCTCCCGTGTGACCCGGCCCCAAGCCCCGGAGGAGGAGAGACCCCCCCCCCCCCCGCCCCAGCGCAGGGCAGACGCGAGGCAGCCCCGAGCACTCCAGCATCAGGGCCTTAGGTCATGCAAGGCTTTCGTGGCCAAGCTCGGCTCCCAGGGAGGCACACTGTCCACCCTGGCACCCCAGCTTCCCATGCGTCCAGCGCCAGGGGCCTCCTGGGAACACCCAAGGCACAGACACCCTCATTCCTGGGGGCTGAGCTACATGCCCCCAGTGCAGCGAGGAGATGACCATCAACCCCACGCCTCAGATGTGGGCACAGAGCCTGATGGAGGGGCAGCGACCACGGGGAGCCAGCAGGACGCTCACTGCAGGGGCTCACCAGGTGCCTGGGCACAGCGTACAAGACCGCCGCCTGCCACACCAGGTGACCAGGGCAGGCCCTGAGCCCCAAGGGACCCAGAGAGCTGGGCGGAGAAGCAGCCCCTGCGGCGGGTGAGCCACTGAGCCCCCTGCCCAGTGCCGGCTCTGGGTTCCCTGACCCCCTGAGCGCTGCCACCTCAGCCCAGGAGTCCCACTCCATGGGCTGCCTGAGGTGGACCCCAAGGTCCGGCAGCCCTGGTCTCCGCTGTGGCCTCTGGGACATGCAGAGTGGCTCCTGCCTGATCACCCACACCCACCAGTCGATGGGCCCCTCTCTCAACAGAGCACCCCACCAGCCTCCATGCCTCCCCGGTAAACATTACCAGAAAACCAGGTGTCTGGAAGAGGTGCCAATGCTGACAAAAGTGGAAATGATTCTAGAGGAAGCAGAAACTGTGCGGTGAGTAGATAAAAACTAGGGAAATCCAACCAGTGTCCTCACAGGGACAGGAGAGGATATAAAACAAGAACAGGGTGCTATGAAAAAGGAGCCGTCAGGAAACAAGAAGAGCCCTGGGAGCTAAAGATAGACCTGCTAAAGTTACCAAAAATCAATGGAAAGTCTGGAAAACAAGGTCAAGGAAGTCTTCCAGAAAGAACAACAACAACAAAGAAAAAAAACAGAAGAGAAAAAGATGAGCATGGAGCCAACACCTGTCTTAGGAAGCTCCAGAAAGAAAAACAGAAGAGAAGAGGGGAAATTACCGAGAAATGATACTTGAGAACTTCCCGGAGCTGAAGACCCCCTTGGGCGAGTGCCTGGCACAACGCGGGACCTTCGTGGCACGGCCTCAGGCCTCAGGGTCAGGAGAGGAGCCGCGGCACGGCTGCAGACTCACTTAGGAGTGGGCACGCGGCTTAGACCTGCTGACGTTCGAGGGCTCAGAGACTGGTTCTTCACGGGGTCTTTTTTAGATAGTGGAACACGCTTCAGCTAAAATTGGACATGAACCCAGAAAGAGAGAAACACGAACCCCAAGAAAGACTGGGTGGTGAAGGGCAGTCAGGGGCAGCTGTGAAGGGACGGCCGCGTGCCTGGCCCAGGAGGGGATGGCAGGTGAAGGCCTGGAGGGAGATACTCCCCCGACCCCGGGGAAAAACCAGACCGCCAGCAGAGTGCCTGCTGTGGAGCAGAGGAGGTCCCAGAGGGTGGCACCTGGGATGAGGGCAAAAGACAAAGTCAGCTGTAAACTCCAGGAAAAACCAAGGGCCATGCCAGAGCGAGGGGTTACCCTCTGTGGCCATGCGGTGATGAGCATCTGCGTGACCTGGGTTAGGAAACAGTGGTTATGAATTCAACTGGCAGCCTCGCTGGCGAGCGTGCTGGAGAAGGGGGCGGGGCGAGGTCGGAGCCATGGACACATGGGGGTAACCACCTGGAGGAATGGGGCACGCGGCGGCAGCAGGTGGGTTGGAGGAGGACCGCACACCAGAATCCCGGGACCAGCCTCCCAGGGCCCGGTGCAGGCTTTAACTTTGAGCAAGACGCGGCCGACCACGGTGTTATCTTTTTAAAAAGACTGCAGGCTTGGCAGTGAAACCTCAGAAACAGAGATAAATAAAAAGAAGAAAATAAAGTGTCTCTGCCAGAAGGTGAAGAGGAACGTGGGTTAGCGGCAGCATTTCCAAGGTGTGGGGCGGGGGAGAAACTGGGACTGATTCTCCCCAAGCCTCCGGCACATGGCGGGCGGCTGGCTGCTCTTCAGCCGCTGCTCGGCCAAGGGTGGCCAAGGACGCCCCCCGTCTCCAGGGAGCACCGGGCGCTCGGCTCCGAGGCCTTGGAAATCCAGGCTCTCAGAGGGATCGCTTCCAGCATGAAGATCATCTGTGCGCCGGGCCCCTCAGAGTCCCCCGCCCCGGGTGCTCCCAGGTCACAGATCCGACTCCTGACCCCAGACTGGGGACCCTCAGGAGCAGGGAAGCCAGGGGGAAAAACCCCCGGGGCATCGGGGTGGGGGTCCGCTGACTTTGGCAGAGCGCGGACAGGCCTCCCCTCTGCCTCTATGCGAGCCTCAGTCGTGTGCCTGCGTCCAAACACCCGGTGTGCGGAAGGGGTGGGTGATGTGAATAAGTAATTGCTCTTTTATTAACGAGTGATAAATTATTCCTATATGATTGTGTGATAACTTTGCCTTATTTGAAATCACTTTGGGATGGAGCTCGTTGGCGGCTTCTCACCAGCGAGGGTGGGGGCACTGGGCGCCACTGCTCATGGAAAGCAGGTCAGGGCACTTCGGCCGCTGTGCCAGGCACCCTGGGGTGGGGCGGGCAGGCTGGCCTGGTTTCCTGAGCACCCGCCCCTGGGCCCAGAAGTGCCTGAGGCTGAGGTCGGGCTGGGGAGCAGCCCCGGAAGGCCCCGAGCATTGCTGGGGACGCCCGCAGCTGGGCACCGGGGGCCACCCGCACGTCACACCGCTTGGCCCCACTGACGTCCTGCCTTTCGCCCACCTGGCTCCCGCCTGGGCCTCCGCGCTCTGCCCAGCCTGACACACACGTTTGCCTTTCCCCCCAGATTTTTCCTAATTTATTTCACGTCCTCTCTCCTTGCTCAGCCCGGGGACTCCGGCAACCTCGGCTTCTCAGACCTGGGTTTGTGGTCTGTGAATGGGGGTGTGGAGGCTGTGAACCTGACAGACCCCCACGGGTGGGGGCCCGTCACCCTCCCTCCACGGTCACCTCGACGGTCTCCTTGCTTGTTTTTGCCCCACCCCCCACCCCGGGCCACAGGCACGAACAGGGTGAGTCAGATGTGTTCTCCGTCGGTCCATCTGAGCTCACATGCTCACATTGGACGGGGTGGCTCCCTGGGAGGAGGAGCAGGGGAGGCTGTCCCGACAGCGGGAGCCCCTCAAGGGCCCTGCCCGGTGGTCTACTCTCTGCAGACTCGTCCCCTCAGCTGAAGAGCGCATACAGCCAGACCTGGCAACGTGGGGACAGTGATCCCTGCCCCGTGTCCGAGCTGTCCATCTGGCAGGAAATGGGCCGCAGGGGTCGGACGGGGAGCCTTCCTGATTCCCAGCGCCTGCCACGGCCTGGTGCTGAAGGGAGGGCTCCGGAGAGGCGCCGAACCCCCAGGCTGCTGCCCCCACCCCCGCCGCCCTGCTTGCCGCCCTGGGAGCAGGTGACGAGTGCGGTCCCGAGGGGCACCATCTGTCTTGGCTGTGACGGGCCCTCTCGGTGATGTCCGGGAGGGATGCAGCAGGAACGTCTCTATGGGGAGAGTTTTTCTTTTGCAGATTCTCGCACAGGAAGCCAGAAGCTTGTCACACCTGTCCCCGTGTCAGCCTCTGCCTGGCAGAAACTGGGGCTGAGACTGGGAGATGATGTGCAGCCTAGACCTGGCCAGGGGCCCTGTGCCCGCTGGCGGGAGCTTGGAGCTCGCCATCCCCACCCCCATGGCCCCGTCTGTCCCGCTCGAGCTCCCCTCACCCCTCCCTGCACCCTTCTTGGTTCCCATATTCATCTGACCCCCACCCCGACCCCGCCCTCCCGAGCCCCACATGGTGGACCGTCCCGGGGTCTCGGGGCTTCTGCTCGCACCAGGAGTCCCTGGTCCTGGGCCAGGACGGGGTCCCAGTATGGCTTCATTGGGGGCCTGATGGGGCCCAGGCCTCAGGCTCCTCACCAGCCTGCCAGCACCCACACCAGCTCCTCTGGGGACCCTCGTGGACTTTCAGGCGTCTCCCTGGGACCCGAGGGCCTGATTATGTCACAGGAATCTCAAGGTCCCCGCGGCCCTGCATGGGACACCTGCTGGGGATGCAGCTGGAAGCCAGCCTCTCTCAGGGACCTGTCAGGGGTCCCCCTGCCCCTTGTGTCGTGTTAAGCATGGGGCACAGCTCACCCCGCCAGCAGGGCTGAGAAGGGTGCTCCCCAAGTCTGGCCTCAGCTGCTAAGCCAAACCGACCGTCCCGAGGGGAGGCTGCCACGTGGCGGGCGGGCAGGTGGGTGGGGGCCCGGACGGGGCGCACGGGTAGGGGAACCCACACTCCAGTCTGAGCGCCACCCGATGTCCTCGGGGCAGGGCAGGACGTGGGGGTCTCAGGCAGCACCATCACAGCCTCTATTCCCATAGCATGGCCCAGCACAGGGCAGGGGGGGTCCCAGCTGAGCAGAAAGGGCCCCCAGGAGCTGGGACAGTCAAGCCCGCAGTGGGGCCCCGGGCAGCAGTCTCCACTGACTCCCTTCGAAACCTCCTGAGTGGCAGGGAGGCCCAGAGGGTGAGGGGCCTGCTGGGGCATGGTTGGCTTGGGGCCAAAGCCCAGGCTCTCCACGCAGGCCCCCCGCGCCCTTGTGGAGAGCACTGCTCACAGGTGGGCACCCTCTGCAGACCTGCACCCTGGGTACCACCTTGGGCACCCGGCCCGTGCTCAACAGCCACTGGCCCCAAAGACCACTGGCGCCCGGGGCCCTGGGCACTGACTCAGGGCAGTCCTGAGGCCACCCCACCGTTCCTGCACCCACCCCAGCCTGCGCTCCGGTGCCAGCCCTGGGCTGAACTTGGAGATGTGGACGGTGGGGAAGCAGGTGTGTGAGTGCCAGATGCTGGGACCTGGGAGCCGGAGCAGAAGAGACTTTTCCGAACAAGACCCCCAGTGCAGGCCTCGTTGAGGTGGGGCGGACACAGGAGAGTTCGGGACAGGAGGAGCCTGGCTGGCAGCATTTTAGGACAGCGTCTCAGAGCCTGAAAGGAAGATGAGATGGCGGCAAGCATATGTGGGCGTCTGTGGCCACGGGCCCAGGAGTGGGCCGGTCCACAGCAGACCCCTGGAGGAGGAGGGGCGGGGAGGGGTCCAGCTTGACACTGGACTTGCCCTTGGGGAAGGGTAGCGGGAGGTGGCCAGGATGCTAGGCCTCGGGCCCGGATGCAGGGGTGGAGGGACGTGTGGTACAGGGCAATGACCACCAGACAGACTGAAGCTGGGGAGCCTGAGACCCCCAGAGAGGCACGTGGAGGGAAATGGGTATAGAGCTGCCAGGGGTGGCAGCCCAGGGGCCTGAGACTCCCCTCATTTGCACACGCCTGGCACACAGCCCAGAGGCAGCAGACATTTGTTAACCAACCCCTGGGAGCTGAGGCCCAGATGGCACTCCGTGGCAGGCCAGGCTGAGGCCTCAGAGCTGGCCCTGCCCGGCCGGCCCAGAGGCCAGCAGGCCCAGGGGCTGTGGACTGCCCACTAGCCTCGACCCCGCCCCGCCGTGCAAGTCCTCTCTGTGTGTGCTGAGCACCTACTCTCTGCCTGGAGCAGCCACAGGACGCCATGAGCCAGCCCCCCACCCCCACGGGCCCCGCACACACACCCAGCAAGCACCCCACACACGTCCAACTCAGGGCATTTTCCCACCCATGAAGGCACCGGGCCGGGAGTTGGCCACTGTGGGTCATGGACGAGGCCTCTGGTGACTGGGAGAGGGTGGTGCTGCCCAAGGTCACACAGCAGGCCGGCCCTGCCCGGGCTGATCCAACGGCTGCCAGACTTCAGGCTGAGGAGAATTCTGGCAGGTCCCCGAGCCTGTCCCATCTGGGCTCTGGCAGGAGGTAAATAAAGGCACTGTCTCAGCAAGGTCGCAAAGGTTGGGACAGACCAGGGACACCATGCTGGGCCCAAGCAGTTGAGGGGCAATCTCAGAGGGCTCCCTGGAGGAGGTGAGGGGCCCAGGGCCCTGCCATGGCCTGAGCCCCTCAGTGCCCCACCCTCTTCCTCCATGGGCCCCTCACCCATCAGCTTCAGCCTCAGCCTGACATTTCCCGTGACATTTGCTGCAAAGAAATAGAGCCATAAACCCAAAGGTTAAATTTGCACATTGCCTTGCTGCCAGGAGAGCAAGGTCCCTCCGCCTACCAGGTGCATGTCTTCAGGGCTTGTGTGGGACAGCCCACCCTCCCCGGGGCCCTGGGTGGGGGCCCCAAGGTCCCCCTCCCAGCCCTTCCATTGGATCTCAGCCACCAGTTCCCAAAGCAGGTTCCTGGGCACCACAGGCCCTGAGCGTGCTACACAGGGTGCCCGTCAGAGGGGCTCTGCCCATCCAATGCCCTGCAATAAAGAAGCTCCATCGGCACCTCCTACCCAGCCAATCCCAAACCAGCTCGACCACGAAACGCTCGTCCAGTCCCCCCAACACTCCATGGAACCAAGATCCCCTGGAGCCTGCTCTGTGATGGTGTTGGGCCAAGGAGCACCCTCCTCTGCTGCGCCCCCCCCCCCCCGGGGTGCCAGGCGGCTGCCTGAACAAAGCTGAGTCAGCTTGGGACACCCCGCTTCCTGTCCTGGGCTCCCCGTGTCAGCATGGGCCCAGCTCCACGTGCCAGGGCCCTGCCGGGGCAGGCCACATGCCGGGTGTAAGCGTGGCTGCCCGACTCCTTCAGCTCCACCTCTGGGTTAGCGTGGGCAGGGGGCAAGGCCATGGCCAGGGCCCCCATGGCCCACTGTCCATCCCAGGCCTGCTAGGAGACGGCAGTCAGGACTGTGGAGGGCCGGGGTGGGGGCTGTCAGAAGGCGGCAGAGGAGAGGCCGGCCCACGGCGCCGGAGGCACCAGGGCTGGACCTGGGTGCCGCCAGCAGGCCCAGGCGGGGTGTGAGAGGCCCTCGGAGTCGGGCTCTGGGCGGGTGGGCGGGGCTGGGCCAGACCCCGCCTCCTATGGGGCACCCGGCCACGCCCCCGGCTCCTGTGTGGTGTTTGCACCCCGTCTCGTGTCCTGCTGCTCAAGCGGCCGTGTTGAGAGGCCAGGGCCGCTTAGGACACGACTGAAGGCAGGTCCTTGGAAAGGGCTTCCACCCTCACCCGCACACCCGGACACACAGGAGCGGGTCCCATCGTGCGCAGAGTTTAAGATACAGCGACCAAGGAAGAAACTGTGGCAGAGGACGCCCGGCCAGGCCCACAGGCTCTAGCGATGGCGGAGATGCAGGCTGTGGGTGCTGCCTGCCCTTGGGCCCGGGCGGATGCTTCCAGCTCCGTGGTCACCTGTCCTTCAAAAGCATTCGGTCCTAGCAGCTCAAGACAGGCAAGGTCCACAGCCCTCAGCTGCTGGGTTCAGAGGGGGTCTGACAGGCCAGGAGAGCCAGGGAGTCAGTGAGGGAGTGAGTGAAGGGCCACCCAGGAGCAAAGGTGGGATCTGGGGACTGGCCGCTGGGAAGGGAGGAGCGGGTGGACTTGGGGGTTGGAGGTCAGGGCACATTGACCGTGCAGAGCCAAGAGCAGTCAGGAAGGCCAGGACGGGGCCCAGGGGCGGGGGAGGCACTCACACCTACCCCCCACTCCCAGCGACACCCCTATTCTCCCCTCGGGCTCCTGACCCCCTGTGCACGCACAGACTGAGGCTCTGTGAGGACTTTCTGGCTACAGGCCCAGGACAGCAGGAAACACGGCCCCCCGGGGGGCTCCCCTCTGCCTCCTGGAGCCCCAGCATGTCTCCCACAGACCCCCCCGCAAGACCTCCTGCTGGTTGAGACTCCCAGCCCAGGCTCGCCTGCCCCACCTTTCCTCCACGACCACAGGGAGAGCCGGCCCTGACCGCGGCCCCTGGCTGGCACTGGTTGTCACGTCAGGAAGCCAAGGCTCGGGGTTCAGCAGCCTGGCGTGGGGGACACACGTGGCCATGCCCCCTCCCGCAACGCCCTCTCTCCCTTCTGTCCCCACCTGCCCCTCCCTTCTCCAGCTCCCCAGGGGCTTCCATGGGCCTTTGTTCCCCATCTTAGTGGGGAGCGTCCTGCTGGCAGTGCAGGGTTCCAGGAGGACTTCCCTGTGTGGGACTGCAGACCAGCGCGGGGTGCTGGTGTTCTCAGTCGGCTGCAGGCAGAAGCACTGGAGCCAGCACTCTGTGGGGGCCTCACCCTGTACGTGTCCCTAGCTACTCCCAAGGGAGGCCTGATCACTGACCCATGTCCCCAGTGAGGTGAACCGCACACCCAAGGTCACACCACGGCCGGTGGCGGAGCTGGGACCACATCCGGGCCCTGATTCTCCTGCCATTCCACACCCAGGAATTGGGGTCTGTGAGCAGCCTCCTGCCTCACGTGGGCACTGGTTCCTCTCTCACCTCCTTTGGAGCAGGAGCGGGGAGGGTACCCACTTTACAGATGGGAAGACTGAGGCTGAGAAAGGGAGCAGCCAGCCCCCATTGCCTGCCCCATCATGGGACCCACCCCAAAGCCTATAGGGATGAGCTGCTTGTCCTCATTCTATAAAGACTGGCCCTGTTGGAGGGGGCCAGGTGGTGGGCCCCACCTCTCTGAGCCCTGCGCTAGGGTCCTGCTCAGCATGGTGAGAGCGGGTAACCTACACCCTTACCTCAGTCCTCCACCCTAGCAGCTGAGGCAGGCGACCCACCACAGAACCCCTCACCCAGAGGATTCTCGCCGTGGAGACCACCAGCCCACCGGGGACAGAGCCTTCGTGAGGTCACCCTGGGTCAGCTGTGGGGTGGGCACATGCCTACCCTGAACTGGACCAAGTGGCAGACTCCGGGGCGTGCCAGGGGCTGGCCTGTGTGTCACGGCACTGAGGCACTGACCTCGAGGTGTGAAGTGGGCCTTCCCCACCCAGGTAGGTCCCAGCCCCCATCAGCCAGCTCTGCCTCAGCCTGAGGGGAGCAGGGCAATCAGACACCTCTTTGGCCTCAAGCCCAGGGCTGGGCACTGAACTAGCTCCAAGCACCCGGTTCCCGGGGCTCTGCTACAGATCTGGGTGGGGGGAAGCCAGCCATGGCCTGCCTGGGCACACAGGGCACCTGCACTAGGAGTGGAAGAGACACACGCCGCTGTGCTCGCAGGAGCACGCGGTCATGAGAACAGAGACACACGTGCAGACGCATATCGAGTTCAGGCCACACAGGCTCCGGGGCTGGGCACGGAGGATCCCTGGACACCGGGTGGCTCCTCCAGCCCGATTTCCCCCACCCTGAGTTCCCGCTGCCTGGCCTCCCCGCCAGGACACGTGCTCCTGTGCGCCCAGCGTGAGCCCACTGAGGCGACCACAGCGCCCGTGCTATGTGCACGCATGGCCGTGGGCGTGCGGGCGGGGGTGGATGTGCACCACAGCGTGTGCGCGCGTGCACGCGGGGCAGCCTGGCACGCGTGTGCACATGCGTGTGCAAGTGTGCAGCCTTGTGGACATGAGCACGTGCAGAGAAACGTGTGCAGCCTGCGGCACCACGGACATGAAGGGGGGGAGACCAGGGGCGCACCCTCCAGGCAACGCATGCCCCACCCGCCCCCAGCCCTTCACACCAGGTAGAGGGGAAGGGTCCCGCGGGAGCCGCCAGGGAGGGGGCGCTCGAGCCCCTCCACGTCCCCTGCCCCTCCGCGCAGCCCGCAGGGGCCCTCAGGTTGCGGATGGGGGGTGCTTGCCTGCACCTCTGCTCGCCGACCCCTGGAGGGGGGACAGCTCTGGGTCAGCCCCGCCCTCCGCGCCCTCTACTGTCGCCGACGCCCCCATCATCCCGCTGCGGTCTGACCCCAGAAAAACCAGAGGTCCTGAGCCGAGTCCGCGGGGTGCGAGGAGGGAGGCGGCTGGACACCCCCACCCCTGCTGGGTGCCCGCGTTTCTGCAGACCTGCTCGTTAACCCCTTCGCGGCCGGGCGCTCAGAAGCCGGACCCCACCCTTCCCGACAGCGGACCCCCACCTTGGCCCCGCCGCCGGCCCCGCCACCGCCGCCAACTTTCCCGGAAAGCGGCAACTTTTCCTGCCGCCGCGGGCTCCGCCCTCCCGGGGCCGGGCGGCACTGCGGTGACCCTCCGCAGCCCCCGGCAGCCCGGGCGCGCCCCGCAGCTCGGGGAGGGGCGCCCGGATTCCGCGCGCGGCCGGCCCGGGAGCGGCACTCACCTCTGGCGGACGCCCTCTTCATCGTAGGGGTCGGGCGGGGCGCGTCGGGAACCGAAAGTCGCTCCGGGGCCGGCGCCCGTCCGCCCGCGGCCGGGTCCGCATCCAGGCGCCGCCGCTCCGGCCCGGCCCCGGCCCGGCCGCGGGACGAGGCTGCGCGCTCCGCCCGGTCGGCTGGGCTGCGGGCGGCGGCGCGGAGGCGAGGGCGGCGGGCCGGGAGCCGATGAATGTTTTATGGGATCATGTGGTTTGACGCGCGAGCGCTCCGCCGGGTCCCCGCCGGCCGGGCCGGGCGGGGCGGGCCGGGGGCGGGCCGGGGCGGGGCCTGGCGGCGGGCGGGGCGCCCACCTGCGCGCTCCGGGCCGGGCCGGGCCGGGCCGGCGGGAGGGGCGTCGGCCGAGGACGCGGGCTGGGCGGCGGGGAGGCGCTCGGCCCGCCCGGTGCAGCGGCTCCGCGCGGCCCGGACAAAGGCGGCGCGTTTCTAAAGAGGCAGCGGCCCCTGCAGGCGGCCGCGGGGATGACGGTCCGGCCGAGCCGGCTGAGGGTGCGGGTCGAGGGCGTGGCGGCCCGGGCGTTTGGGGTTCCCCGAGCGGCCAGCTACCCCTCAGGGCTTTGTCCGCAGGCCGGGGAACGCGGGGTGCGTCTCGGCGCGGCCGACGCCCTTCCTCGCTTCAATAAACACCGGAGGCCAACCCCCTCCGCCAGCAGCCCTTTGCTGGGGGAGCCTTGCTCCATTTTTCAGTTGGAAAACAGGCTCGAAGCTTCGCCGACTTCCTAGGGCCCCACCTGTCTTTGTGACCCAGGGAGGGGACTCAGGCTCAGGCCTGCCCCTACCTCCACAGGTGTCCGCCCCCACCCCGCCCCGTCCCCTCCCGTGGATGTCGTCTCCCGCCCAGGAGCTCCTCTTCAGAGCCCACTTGCTTGGTGCCCCCCACTCCTACACAGAGTCAGGCCCGACTCTAGGGCCAGAGAACCCAGTGATGCACCCTCACACTCTGGGGACACCTGCACAGCTGTCCCGCCTTCCTCTGCGTGGGGTGGGGAGGGGGGAGCTCTCCTGAGTCTTCAGCCAGCCCCTGGGTCAGCATCCCTGCAGGCTGCCTGGAGGCCACGTGGATGGGGATTGGCTGGCAGGGGGTCCCTGGGATCCTGTGCTCCGGGAGGCCTTGGGTCCTCCCTGTGGCTGCAGCATCCTGGCTGAGGGCTTGGGAATCCCCCTGGGAACCCAGCCAATATCCCCCAGAGGCTGAGGGGCTGATGACTGGGAGGCCTGGCACGTTCTGCCTTCTCATCAGACCTGCCTCCCTCCTGACCGCAGAGGTGGCTTGGGCGAGGTTGGCAGAGCATGGGGGAGCAAGGCCGGCTGGCCTTCCAAGGGCAGGTGGGGCCTCTCTGAGTCCAGTGTTCCCATCTGCACACAGAGTCACAGGCAGCCTCACAGGCTGGACACCACTGCTGGTGCCTGAAGCCCTCCAGCTGCTGCATGTGGCACCAACCTTTGCCCGCTGCGCCCTGGTCACCCTTGTCCCAGGCTTGGCTGACTGGGTCATTGTGGAGCACACTCGATTCCCAGACGCGTGGGAGGTAAGTGGGAGTCAGGACCCCTAGCCTTGGTGTTCTTGGCCCGCCCCCAGCCACCACGCACAGCCGCCTCCCCAGTGGATGCTGGGTGCCACCGGTGATTCCTGCCACCGAGCGGAGGCGTGTCCCCCACCGTGCAGGCGGGGAGCCTGAGGTCGGGCTCACAGCGCTGCAGGAGGCAGAGGCTTGTCCCTGGTGTCAGCCCTCCCACCACGGCCCCTGCACGTGGCCGCAGCACCCAGCTTCCAGACCGGGAAGAAGTTCTCCCCTCAGGCCCACCTGAGACCAGAGGACTGGCCCCGTCACTCTCAGTGGTTGTCATTCTGAGGTCAGGGTGAGTGTGGACCTGGACCCAGTGCTCCTGGGTGGCTGTAACTATCTAGGCCCCCAGGTGCGCCCACCACTGCTAAAGCCTGTAGATTCAAAGCCCTTCCTGGCAGCAGTGGGGGGCACCCGTTCTGGGGCCACACGTTTCACCCTCTGAGCTCGGATGTTCTGGCTCTTCTGGCCTGGGGCTTGGGCCTACCACGCACCCAAAGGTCTGTGTGGTGGGAGTGAGCTGAGGCCTGCAAGCCACTGTGGACTGTGGGAGAGGACACTGGGAGACTGTTTCTCCCAAGTCAGCACCACGGCCAGCGCCCTCCTCGTTGGCTGCGGAGCCTGGGAGATGACCCCTATGTGGGGGGGCCATGGGTGTTGGCTGGGGAAGGGGGAGATGGGTGTGGACCCACAGGGAGAGGGGTGCTGAGCAGGGCTGGGTGGCAGATCAGCCTGCCTCCAGCAGGAGGCTGCGGGGGGTGGGCGTGTGGTAAGGGTGTGGGTACACCCAGGAAAGCCTGGGGGACGTGCTGCAGCCTCTGGGGGTCAGTAACCGGGGCCAGAGCTGGAGACACCGTGGGAAGGGCCTGGTTGCACTCTGAGGACCAGCTGCTGGGCTGCCCAGTGGGGATGGAGAGATGACAGGCTGTGGTCCAGGCCACACCTATATGAGCTGCCCAGGCTTTCTGGACATGTGTCTCTGGGGCCAGGAGGCTGTGGACACCTTGCTCTCAGGGCTGCACAGCCTGCTCCCCCGCCTGGGCTGAGCTTCTGCCTGAGCTGACCCCGCAGCTGCCACACGCAGGGAATGGCCTCTGTCAGCTCTCCCGTTCCGCCCCTCTGGTGAGGCCACATTCCTGGCTGCCTCACCCTCACCCCATCCTGGGGACCAGCCCCCGAGATCAGCCTGTCGGGCAGGAGAGGCCCTGTGGGCTGTGTGACCTCGGCCCAGGCCCTGGCCTTGCTGAGCTCGGGGCAGCAGGTGGACGAGGTGGACACTGATGCCTCCTGGCCTTCATCCCTGAGGGGGCATGCGAGAGTCTCCCTCAAGCCTCCAGGTCCTCTGGCACAATCCAGCCTGGACCAGGGGACACTTCCATCGTGGCTGGTACCGGGTGATGGGTTTGAACCTGCTCGGAAGCTCCCAGGGGCTGTGTTCCATCCTGCAGAGACAGGCCTGCGGTGGCTTTGCTTGGTGGCTGGTGTGGGACTTGTGGGCATGTGGTCCCCTGACGGCTGTCTGGGGAGGGATGGGGGCACAGGGCATGGTTTCTGCTGCACGCACGTCAGGCCACCCTGGGTTACCCGAGGAAGGACCTGATTTTGCCCAAGTGCTGCTCCAATGTGACCCTTCCTGGTACTGAGTGGGTGGCTGGGAGTGTGATCCCAGTGCCAGGGAGCTGGGGGGTGTTGGCCTGCCATCTGGCCTCTCAGTGGAGGGCAGCTGCCTGCTCGAGGCCCAGAGGAACTCTGTGCCAGGCCTGCTAAGTGCATCACCCCCTTCTGTGCTGTGGTGCAGACACCACCGCCACCACCCACTTTACAGACAGGACAGTGGAGGCCAAGGGGACTTGGGTAGACCCACGTCCTGGCAGCCCCTCCCGCTGTTTCACCTAGATGCTCCCTGTCCCCCACCCCAGCCTCAGGGCTGCAGAGGGTGTTCTGGCCCCTGTCACCATCAGCCCTGTGTCCCTGAGGAGTCCCTCTGCTCAGCTTTGCTGATATTAGGCCACCATTAATCCACTTCCTCATCTCTTATTCATCAAAGCCACATGCAGCAGCTGCTGGGGCCGTGCAGGGAAGGGGTGACAACCCGACCCCCGGCAGCCGCATCCCCCGCATCCTGCTGGGCCTGCCCAGCTCCGAACGACTCCAACCTCCACAGCAGTCAGAAGCCTCTTCCCACAGGGAGGCCTCAGGGGTTCACCCTGCAGGGAGTGCCCCTCCCACCCACGGGAGGTGTGTGCGTGACACCACGTTGGCCCTCACGCAGCCCCAATCCCCGGTCCCATGGCCAGTCTCTGGGATGGGAGCCTGGGCCTGGGAAGGGGCTGTGTGGAGCTGTGGCCCTGAGTCTCTGGGATGGGAGCCTGGGCCTGGGAAGGGGCTGTGTGGAGCTGTGGCCCTGGCCCCTGCCCTCCCGCCCCCGGCTGCATCCCTTCTCCTGACTCCTAGGCTGGGCTGAGTCCCCAAGGCTCCCTGCGGGCAGGCGCAGCGTCCCGTCTCAGGGAGTGTAGGTGGCTGGCCCCTGCCTGGGAGCCAGCTGGGGCCTTGCTGGGGCCTGAGGAGGACACTCCTGGTCCCCGGGGAGCCCAGAGTCTGTGCAGGGGCCGCACTCCGGAAGGCAGGGTCCTCAGGCTTCGCCCCAGGCGGCAGGCTTGATTCGCGCCCCTCCCCCACGCCTGCAGGGAATGCAGATCCTTCCAGAGCCACCCACCCAGCAGTGACAGCTAAATTGGGAGCCGCTGTTCACACCAGGAGCCGGCGAGCGGTCAAAACCGGGTCGGGGGAGGGGGCACTGGGCCCACAAGCGCCCAGCACGCTGGGGAAGGCGGCCGGGGCTGCTGGGTGGAGTGGGCATGAGTGGAGGGTAGGGTGGACTGTGCAGACCCGCCCGGAGCCACAGGGAGAGGTTCCTGTGGGGCCGACCCGGGCTGAGTGAGCACCCAGTGCTGCTTTTCCTGGGGTTCCCTGGACCCCGAGACCTTCTCCAGGCTGCCTCAGTCCATGGGGCGTGAAGACTGACTCCATTCTCCCAGTGGAGGGGCAAAGGGCAGGGTAGGGCCAGTCCAGCTGGAGCTCAGCACTCGCCCCCAGAGTGTACTGTGAAGCCCCCGGCCCTCCTCCCCTCAATGCCTTCATCCGCTCCATTTCTCAGTCATTTAGTCATTCAACAAACACACTGAAGGCCCACTCCAGATACCCTTAAGTGTCTCCAGACTCAGGTCCTCTCACTCTCACAGGATACAGATTGGGAGGCTGAGCTCCAGGGGGAAAGCCTTGTCCTGGGGTCACTTATGTACGGAAGGGTCACCCAGAAGCCCACAGGGACTGACGTCCAATGGAGTGGGCAGCTGAAGCAGAGCCAGCTTGGGATTCACCCACTGCCCCGACACCCTGCTGGGGGGCTCAGCCTGAGGTCCCGAGGCTCTGCCCCTGGCAAACGGCTCTTCACCCTGGAGCCTCCGGACAGAGGGCCATGCCCCACACCCCAGCCTATTCTGGAGGGAGCCTCACCTTGCCCCCTGCCCCCTGCCCAGGGTCACAAGCAGGGAACAGGACAGGGGCCAGACGTTGCCTTCAAGTGATAGAGGCCTCAGTGGCCAGTCCTGGAGACTAGGGTCCTGCCTGGGACTCGCCAGGTGCAGTTCCGAGCTTCCTCATCTGTTCAGCAGGTCCTATTGCCCGCCTTCCCCCAGGGCTGAAGGGCATGTGTGCAATGTCTGGCTTGAGGAGGGGGCTCCAAGGCGGCTGCAGCAGCAGGCAGGCCTCTGAGACCGGGGTATTTTTAGCCAGGATTCCTGCTGACAGGCCAGGCTGGCCGAGGTTTGCTGCCAGCCGCAGAGGCGCTTCTCCCAGCCTGCATCAGGATGCACAGGGTCTTCCCTCCCCAGCCCAGCCCCTGCTCCGGGCCTCTGCCCCTCACCTATCCAGGTGCAGCCTTCCCGGTCAGGGGGCTGGTTCCTCCCAGGGGGGAGGCTGTCCCAGGTCAGACACTCTGGGAACTGAGCCTGGCCCTGGGGGACCGCTGAGCGCAGGTGAGGGGAGACCCTGCTACGGAGCCATCTGCTGCCCAGGTCCTGGGCCTCGGGCTCGGGCTGCCACTCCTGACTCGCCTAAGGGTGGGGTTTCTGGGAGGCTCTAGTCAGCGCACGGGCTCCAGGCTGCAGGGTCTGTCCGAGGGCCCCCTGGCTGCAGCCTCTCTGCCCCGCTGCCGGCCCCCTCCGGAATGACTAGTCAGCAGAGTGGCCAGAGCCACCAGCCCCGGGCCCGGCTCCTCGCCCCCCCGGACACCACTGCCTAGTGCCGCCCACCTGCTCCGGCCACTGGGTCTCTCTAGCCTGTCCTACAGGGTGGGCGGCTCTGCATGTGAGCACGGGGCCACGCCTGGGCCCGCAGAGCTTCCTGGCTCAGCCAGAACCGTGTCCCTTCCCACAGACAGGAGAAGACACCCGGAAAGGTACTGCGCCCGGGCCGCGCCCTCCGCACGCTCCACTCCCCAGGGGCAGGGGCCGAATCACGGTCCAGCACGCTGGACAGCGCCGCGCCTGCGCACTCTGCGCGAGGGCGGGCCGGGGGCGGGGCCGCGGGCGCAAGTCAGGGGCGGTGGCCCAGCGCGGGGGTGCGTCGGGGGGGCCCCCGCTGGAGTGCCGACTGGTGGTTCTCTGGGTAAATCAGGAGGCCTTGCCAAAGTAATTCTGAGCAAGCAAAGAAACCCTGGAAAAAATTTTAAAATAAGCATACTGAGGGAGACGGGCCATGTGGGATCCCAAAATATACTCTAGAACCACAGTAATTAACACAACCCATGGACAGTCAGATGATGGGAGAGAAAGCCCAGAAAGAGGCTTCAGTGCGAATGTGAGACGGGAGCAGGTGAAATCCAGGAGGAGAAACGGATTATCCAATAAATAATTCAAAATATATAACAAATACATCATTTTAGGACAACTAAACAGACATTTGGGGGATATGTTTGGATTCCCTACCCCACTCCTGATACTAAAATAAGTTCCAAATGGACTACAGCTTTAAAAAGTATAAAACCCATAAAACTACTACAAGAAGAAGGAAAAAAACCTGTAAATTGAATCATTCTAGGAACTATACAAAAACCAGAGATGGATATATCCAACCTCATAAAAATAAAAGGCAGATGCTTGGCAGTGAGTGGGGGGCACAAGATAAAAAGATAAACAGCATACTGTGGGAATATCTGCGACTCACCTCACAAAAAGACACTTTCTGCTACATTCAAAGAATTCTCACCCATCAATGACGAAAAGACCAACAACTCAAGAGAAAAAAGACCAAGATATGAAATGAGTCCATCAAAACAGGCTCAAGCTGACTCAAAATAAGAAACATACAAATGTAAATTATGGCGGGATAAGCGACCCTGGTGATCCAATGCAGGGGCTGTGGGTTCAATCCCTGGTCAGGGAACTAAGATCCCATGTACTTTGTCCCAGATGCCACATGGTGTGGCCAAAAATTAAAAAAAAAAAAAAAATGACAGTGAGATGCCGTCTCCTGACCCTCTGACGGGGCAACAGAGCGCATTAAGGCTCAGGGACTCATGTTGTGAGAGGTGGTGGTGCTTTAGTTGCTAAGTCATGTCGGACTTTCTTGACCCCGTGGACTGCAGCCCACCAGGCCCCTCTGTCCATGGGATTCTCCAGGCAAGAATACTGGAGTGGGTTGCCATTCCCTTCTCCAGGGGATCTTCCTGACCCAGGGATCGAACCTGGGTCTCCTGCACTGCAGGCAGATTCTTTACCTACTGAGCTACAGGGGAAGTCCTGTGAGAGAGGGCACGCCTGCATAGAGGGCTGGGGGTGACGAGGTGAAGGAGTCAGCCTCAGGTGGGGCTGGGCCGTCAGATGCTTGGAGACGGAGAGGGACACACACTCCTGGGCCCCTTTTATCCACATCTCAGGTTGGAGATCCAGTGACAACAGAAAATAAATCGTTATTTGCAAATAGCCCAAATGCCCTCCGCCCCAGCTGTGGCGGGCAGCAGGCAGGGGCTCTCCTGGTGCCCAGCCATGTGGTGCCCGCACCAGGTGCCCCGCCATCTGCCCGTGTCCTCGCTGGCGTGGGGCTAGCAAGACCTGCCCTAGGCTGTCGCCCCGCGGTCCCACTTCTCAGCCACAGGGCCAGACTGACAGGGGCATGGAGGCCCTGCGCTCCCAGCACCCCCAGGAGGGCCACCACCCATCCCCGGGGGTCCTGTTGACTTTGCCCACACCGCTGCGTCACATCCAAGCCAGGCCCACTGGTCATGGGCCAGCAGACTCTGGGCTCCCATCCGCTGGCTGCGTGTCCCCAGTCAGGCCCTTGCCTTCCAGCTTCAGGCCCCTGTTGCTGAGATGCAGTGACACCAACTTCTTAGGAGGTGCAATTAACAAGCGAGGGGCAGGCAGGAGGGATGTGGGGGGAGCGGCCTCCCTGGCGGGGTCCCTGACTTTGCGGGTGCCGCGTGGGGCTATCCGTGGGAGGTAAGGAGACAACAGTCTCATTTGGAGAAGAGGTGGGTAATTTAGGAGCGCTGCCTGGAAGAGGCAGGTGGCTGCTCCTGAGTGCTGGGCTGGGGCGGCTAAGGCTGACTGTCCTGTCCTCAGGGACCAACTTGGTGCCCATGAAGAGTGAGGGGGTGCTTGACCCGCCGGACCGCTGGGCAGCCCCTGGGGCTGTGCTTCGGGGAGCAGAAGCTGGGCGGGACCTGCTCTCACTGCAGCCGAGCATGGTCTCCCTTGTCCATCTCTCACCAGCTTGTCTTGGCCTGGCAGAGCCTTTAGGGGGGAGAAGGTCATCCTTTCAGTGGAGGCTGATGGAGGCGGGATGGCAGCGGGAAGGGGCTGAGAACTGGGGGAGACGCCTGCAGAGGCTGCTCAGCTGCCCAGTCAGAAGCTCCTCCTGTGTACCCCTTGGGGAGCAGGCTGTGCCCCACCCAGGCCCCAGGATGCGGAGACCCCGTGTGGGGGACCGGGCTCCCGGGAAGGAGAGTCCAGCCCCAGGAGCGTGGATCACAGCCGCACATGCGTCGGGTGCTGATCATGGTGCAGACGTGGCCGCAGCCTGGCCCAGGTCTGCAGATGGGGGACTGAGGCCCAGGAGGGCGCCCACGTGCACAGGAAGTGAGGAGGGGGAGCCCACAGCCCGGTGAGCGGGCGGGGGTCACCGTCTCTGCCCCACCAGGCCTGACTCCCTCAAGCCCCCGATGCCCGGTGGGTTGGGGGCCCAGCTGATGAACCACACCTCTGTATCCCTTTGTTCTTGAGGAGTTTCAGGGACTCAGAGGCAGTTCCTTCAGTGAGTAAAGGACATCAGGTAAAAAACCGAGGAAAGAAGGAGTACAGGCTACAGTTGGTAACAGTGACGTGTCGATGTTGGTTCACTGATCACACGCCCTAAGTAGACTGCTAACGGCAGGGGAAGCCGGGGGGCTCCGCGTGGGAGCGCCCTGTGTTCTGCTCTCGGTTCTTCTGTAAATGTAAAGACTGTTCTAGAATTTTAAAGTTTATTTGAAAAAAGAAGAAGAAGAGATGGGGGGCTCCCCTGGTGGCTCAGTGGTGGAGAGCCCACTTGCCAGTGCCGGGGACATGGGTTTGATCCCTGGTCCAGGAAGACCCCACGTGCCTTGGTGCAGCTAAGCCTGGGAGTCAGAGCTACTGAGCATGCGCTGTAGCACCCAGGAGTCACAGCCGCTGAAGCCTGCGTGCCTCACGGCCCGTGTTTGCAGCCAGAGAAGCACCGCACTGAGAAACCTGTGCTCTGCAAGTAGAGAGGAGAGAAAGCCCATGCAGCAACGAAGACCCAGCACAACCAAAAATAAACGAATAATGTTTTTAGAAAAAGATGTGTGGGGGTCTATACGAGGGAGCGGGTGGGCCTTCCCTCCCGGACTACCTGTTTCCTCCCTGCTGGGCCCAGCGCCGTACTGCCCTCTCCTAACCAATGCCACCCCCTCCTCACGCCCCCCCAGCACCCTCTGGACTGCTCTTCCGGGCGGGGGGAGGCCCGGTGGGCGTGACCCCCCATGCCACACCATTGGGCCTGGCGATGGGTCTCACTCTGCACTTAGCACCCAGCCCGGCTTGGCCTCTTTTGAGCTCCCAGAGGGTTGGGCCGTGGGCTGGGTCCGCCCCCACCTCCTGTGGGGGTGTGGGCTCCTTCAGTCTCTTCTGCAGAAAACAGGGAGCGCTGGGTGACCCCTGCCCGCCCCACGGCCCCGGAGCTCTGTCCTTCCCTCGCTGAGCGGCGGCCTCGTTGCCAGGCTGGGGCTCCTGCGACAGAACAGGGGCTGGGTGGCTCCTGCGAATCTCCAGGGGGTCGAGGAGGTCGCCTGTGCTCACTGGGGCTTGCCCGGCCATGTCCACCTGCTGGAGGAGGGCCAGCAGGGCTCTGCTGCAGTAAGCTTTCCCTCTGCTGGGCCTGGGTGCCCAAAAGCTCAAACCAGGCGATGTCTGTGTGCTTATCTCCAGGAGTGATGAGAGGCTGAGGGCCCAGCTCTGTTACTGACCACTGTGAGCCAGCCCCTAGGACCCAACATACCGGAGGCTCTGTCAGTCCCAGCCTCCGCCCCCCTCTCCTTCCACAGCGGGAGGCCTCACACGGGGCTCTCCTGGAGCCTGGAGCCCTGACCCGGCCCCATGGTGCCCACAACCACCAGAAGCCCCCGTCTGGGGACCTGGGGCACAGTGGGCAGCCCCCGGAGGTGGCTAGGCCCCTTCTCTGCTGAGACTGGGTCTGCACGTGCACCAGACCCCACGCGGGCATCTCCTGGGTTCTGTGACGGCATCGCCTGGTCATGACAAGGGAAACCAGAGCCCCCCAGGCTCTTTGCAGAAGGCAGTGCCTGCTCGCAGGAGTTTCCCATTAAACATGGAGGGAGGGCTGCCTGGGAACTGGGCCCTGTCACGGGGTCCCAGCCTACATGCCCTCCGTGCTTTGTGTTCACACCCGTCGCCTGCTCTAGGGGCTGGGACCGTGACCCCCTCAGCGCTCCCTGTGAGGGTGAGGGCTACCATGGGCCCGGGGCGTCCAGGCCAGGGACGGCGGATACAGAGCATAGCCCCATGGGGCCTGGGGAGCAGCCTGGCTCCCGTCCCCCAACCGTAAACTCCAGCGAAGGCCCTCACCAGCCAGCCTGCTGTGGGGCGTGGGGCGGCCAGTGAGGTCCCTGCTGGGTCGACCTCTCCAGACTGCCTGGATTGGGACACAGGGGCAGGGTCTTCTCCTAAGTCATGAGGCCCCCAAAGAGCCCAGCCCCCCATCCTGACATCTGGGGACAGGTGTCTGAGGGCCGATGGCTGCTTCCATCAGGCGGAGGGGACCATTGAACCTCGAGGTTGTCCCAGATGCCCCCGAGGGCCACAGAGAGTGGGTGACACCCCAAAGGGTCAGCCCTCCGCACCGTGCCAGGGGTCGGGAAGGCAGTGGCTGCAACCGGGAAGTTCTGTTGTGGACGTCTGCAGTTGCATGAGTCTGAGGAGATGATTAGAGGGTAGACTCTGGGGAGATGAAGTGTGAGTGGTATTTAGGGCGTGGAGAAAGACCCTGAGACACCGTGAGTGGGGTGACTTGGACTCAGGCCTGCACAGTGGACCTGCAGACCGGGGCGGAGGCATTTGGTCTGGGATCAGGGGCCCCGTGCCGTGCCTGCTGTGGGCGTGCAGGGGCCTGAGCCTCATGGGCTCTGTAGGCTCCACAGCTGTGCCCTGTGCACACGCAGTTTTCCCGGGAGTGAGGAGGGCGCGTCCACTCCACTGCGCACAGCCCTGCGGTGCCCATGTGCCCAGCGCCTCCTGGGCTGCAGAGAGGCTGCAGGAGCCGAGGCTGCCAGGCCTCAGTGTCCCCGGCTCTGAATAAGATCCTGAGAGAAGCAGCAGGAGCCAGTTGTGGCTGAGCCCGGCGTTTCACGGGACGGAGAGGAGGCGGCACGAGCTGCCAGCATCCCGGCTTCCCCCAGCGGCCCGCCGGGACAGGAGGGAAAGCCTTGAAGTGCCAGGGCTTTGAATCCCATCTCCATGGCAACGTGTGGGCACAAAGGGCTGGGTGAGCTGGCTGCGGGGCTGTGGTGGCGCGAGGCTGGGAGAAGGGGCCTTTCATTTATGAGGACAGAGTGCGGGGAGCGGGGCTGCTCCCAGCCGGGCCCGGCCAAGCTCTGGAGGCTGTGCCCCGTGCCCCGCGGCCAGCACCAGCCCGCACAGCCCCAGGCCCCCTGGCCCATCCCAGAGAGCAGAGCAATCAGTCACGGGGGGTAAATCAGTCACGGGAAGGGCCGCAGCGAGCGTCCAGCGCACACCCAGCCTGAGAAGCCGCCCAGAGGCCCAGGGGCGGAGGGAGCCCCGCCGTCCCTGGCACCCCAGTCTGCAGGGCGTGCTCACTAGAACAGGCGCAGGGAATGTGGCAATGTGGCCG
Organism: Bos javanicus; assembly: GCF_032452875.1. Taxonomy (NCBI): domain Eukaryota; kingdom Metazoa; phylum Chordata; class Mammalia; order Artiodactyla; family Bovidae; genus Bos; species Bos javanicus. The sequence goes on from NC_083884.1 coordinate 73,266,036, forward strand.
AACTCAGTTGCCACCTAAGGTCCTCTCAGAGAAGGAGACTGGGATGGGCCCGCCCAGGAGCGAAGGCCCAGAGGCAGGGCAGAGCCGGGAGAATCTAGGGTGGGTGGGACGCCGGGAGCCCCCCAGAGACCCCCTCAACCCCGCCCCCGGCCACTGGCGCTCGCCCCCTCCAACGTGAGGTGCGTCCTGCCTGCTTTCGCTGCACCCATGTCCACGCCCTGCTTCCAGCTGCCGGCCCCACCTGCCCCGAGTGTCCCTCAGCGCTCACACCCATCCCTGAGCGGCCACATGCAAGGGACATGGGCCAGGGAGATACTGACCCAGAGACTTGGGGGCCGCCCAGAAACCACCCCCAGGAAGCAGCGGTTTCTCTGCACTTTTAAAAACATCCGGGCCCCCTCCAACCAGGTCTGGGCGGGCTGCCCTGTGCCCAGGTGTCCCTGCTGAGCCCCACATGCCAGACGTGAGGTTTCACCAGCTCCACACCCCACACTTCTGTGAGCGCTGCTCCAGCCTCAGGGAACTCACACCCCTCATACCCCTCACACCCCTCACACACCCATCACACCTCTCACACCTCTTCACACCCTTCACACACCCATCACACCTCTCACACCTCTTCACACCCTTCACACACTCATCACACCTCCTCACATCCCCTCACACCCCTCACACCCCCTCACACCCCTCAAACACCCATCACACCCCTCACAAACCCCACTCACCCCCTCACACCCCTCACACCTCCTCACACCCCCCACACCACTCACACCCCTCAAACCCCCCTCACACCCCTCACACCCCTTACACCCCTCACACCATCTCACACCCAAAACACCCCCCACACCCCCTCATATCCCTCACACCCTCTCACACCCCTCACACGCCCCTCACACCCCTCTCACCCCTCACATCACTCCCCTTAAGCTGGGCTGCCGCTTTCCCTGTGGCACTGGTTTGGGTCTCCCCATGATCTCTGCTGTCTATGGGGTCGCACAGAGTTGGACACGACTGAAGTGACTTAGCAGCAGCAGCAGCAGCAGCATGACCTCTGGGTCAGTTTGGGGAAGATCCAAGTGTCAAGTCTGGGGTCTGAGCCCAGGGACAGGGAAGTGAGGGCCCCTGGGAGCCAGGCAGGACCGCGCAGAAAGGGAGGGGGCGCGGGTGGGTCTGGGTGGGCTGTGCAGTCTGGTGGCCAGCTCACGGCTCCTTCTCCCCAGGGGACCCTGCCTATTCTGAAGGGGGACGCTCCAGCTCAGGGGGCCTGGAGGACTGTGCTCCTCAAACTGCGACCCCCTCCCAGACCACCTTGGGCTGTGCCCACTGCCCTCCCCTGCAGGGCTCCCGCCCAGATAGGCCCCAACTGCTCCCAGCACTCAGAGAAAGAGCTGGGAGCTTCCACCTGCCCGTCGGTTCCCACAGACCCCCGCCAGCCCCACCGAGGACGTCCTCCCACTACATCGGTCTGACACTCCAATCCTACATCAGCTCCCCTGCAGAGACGAGGGGCAGCAAGGTGAGGTCTGGGAGCCAGGGAGCCCAAGCTCAGGCCAGGAGCCCTCAGTGCTGCCCAGGCCTCAATGCCACCTCCCCGCCAGACTCCGTGTGGCCGGACTCTCCCCAGGCACAGCCTCTGCCCCTCCCTCCGAGGCTGGGAGCTGTGTCCCCCTGTCCTGTGCCCACTGGAGACCTCAGGCCTCTGTACCTGGATGAGTGGGCATTGTGAAACGGGGCACAGACAGGCACAGAGCTGGTGAATGCAGCGAGGAAACTCAGTGATGGGATGGGAGGTCTGGGGGTGACCCTGCCAGCCAGCTGGCTGGACCAGGCAGATGGCCTCTGCTCTGTGCGGGGAAGGGGTCGTGCGTGGGCTGGCCAGGGGCTCTGTTCGTTTGTAAGTGGGGTGGGCTGTCTGTAAGGCAGCTCCACGGCCTCTGCTGCCCTCTGCTGGCCAGCTCTGGCCCTCGGCTCCCCTGCAGGCTCAAAGGGCCTGGACCCCAAGAAAACAAACCAGGAGGTGCAAGGGCCAGGCTTCAGGCTTCCCTGGTGGCTCAGACGGTAAAGAACCTGCCTGAAGTGCAGAGGAGACCGTGGTTCGATCCCTGGGTTGGGCAGGTCCCCTGGAGAAGGGAACGGCTATCACTCCAGGGTTCCTGCCTGCCACAGCTACTGAAGGCTGCGTGCCCTACAGCCTGTGCTCCACAATCAGGAAAGCTTCTGCAATGAGAAGCCTGGACTCTGCAAAGAAGGGCAGCCCCGCTCACCCCAACTAGAGCAAAGCCTGCACAGCAATGGAGACCCGGCACTGCCAAAACTAAATAAATGAAACATGTTAAAAGGAAAGGAAACCAGCTTGTTCGAAACCTGTGAAGTACTCTGAGGGGCTGAGAGTAAGGCCTGGGTGGTCTAGACAGAGGCTCCTGGACTGTGGGAAGGGGACTAAGGCAGAGGTGGGGGCGCCTCAGGACTCTGTTTTAGTATTGTGTGTGTGTGCTTGTGTGTATGTGTATGTATATGTGTGCATGTGTGTGTAAATGTGTGTATGTGTATCAGCATGTGTGTATGTGTTTGTAAATGTGTGTGTGTATGAGTATGTGTGTATATGCATGTGTATGTGTGTATAAATGTGTGTGTGTATGAGTGTATGTGTATGCATGCATGTGTGTGTGTGTGTGTGTGTGTGTAAATGTGTGTATGTGTCTGTGTTGCATTTCTCATCAGCCATCCTGGACCTCTGGGCCCCTGTCCTCACCAGGACCCCCCAGCTGACATCCTTATGGCCTGGAGGTGGAGCCTGCCCACCGAGCCCTGCAGCCTGCTCTGTCCTAGGCCCTGGGAAGCTTGCTGGGCTCACCTGGGGTGGGCACCTTGTTCCCCACTCTGTGCCCTGGAGGAGGAAGGCAGCCAGCCCCCAGAGCCTCCTGTGTCCCTGCAGCCTCCCTAGAGCAGACAGAGCACACAGCTCTCTGCTCCTGTGGCCCCCCATCTCCCTCATGCGTGTTTACACAGTAATTGAGGAGGGGACGCCCGTGTGCCACTCTCTGCAACACAGTGTCTGCGTGGACCGTCAAGGGCTGGGTTGTCTGTGCCCTGGGTTGCGCGCTGGCCTCTCCAGGAGGTGGCACATTTCACAGGAGGACTGTGCGCTCTGCCGGGGGCAGGGAGGCCAAGGTCAGCATGCGGACCATGTGGAGGTATGCACAGCTGGGACCAACTTCAAAGTGTGGCAGGAGCAGGAAGGGAAAATCAATGCTGGGCTAAGGCACCGGCAGCCGCAGCTGGGGCGTGCAGGGACCCGCTGGGGGCCCAAGTCCCTGCACCTCCCCCGTGGGAACCTGGGGCAGCGGTGCCAGCGGGCTGGAACCTGGGGCGCTGTTCACCTGGGCCTGCATGCCCTGTGGTGGTTGGGCTCCTGGCCCAGCTGGAGTAGAACTGCTGACTGTGCACGGGGATGGATCCAGACAAGAGCTGGGGACCTTGAACAGTGACCCGGAGACAGCCCAGGCCCGTGCCTGCACCCTGACCGAACCAACCTCCACAGAGCCCTGGTGAACCTGGGGTGCAGGGAGCTGGTGAGGGGCCGGCCAGGGGCCCACATGTCCATCTTTGACCCGCCCTGATTATTACACAGCACAGTATAAGCTACACAGCTATTTTATGACATGCTTACTTTTGCAAAAAATGATGGCGACTCATTATAAAAAAGGGCAATTGATACGAAGACATTACCATAAAAGACAAGTGTCACCCAGCCTTGGCCTCCTTGATTCACCCATTCGTGCCCCACTTTCACCCCTTTCCGTGGCCTCTGTGGGCACCAGGGAAGTCCCTCAAAATAGTTTTTTAATCATGGAAGTCACCCTGCTTGTTGGGATAAAAAGCTCCAAGCGGGAAGGCATATAAAGGAGCAAGCCTGTGTTTGTCCCGCTGCACCCCTCCCGGGAGACCCCACTGGGCCCAGGCACTCGCAGATACCACCAGAGCAGCTGTCACCCCCATCCCTGGAGAGGCCAAGCGAACCCCCTGGAGAAGCCGGATGGGGCTGGGGGTTACCATCACTGGGCTGGACACAAACGGCATGGCCGGCCCAGTGTCACCAAGAGTCCCGGCTTCTGGTCAACCTCAGGGGACCAGGTGGCGTGTCACATCCTGCTCAGACTCACGGGGTGTGGGGGGCACCCAGGGAGGGCTGCAGTGAGGGGGACCGAAGTCACAGCTTCGCTGGATGGCCTTGCCTCTGAGACTTGGCCCAGGGCCTGCTGGCCACCCACAAGGTCCAGGCCCTGGTGCCCAGCCGTCACCCCTGGGGAACGACCATCACACAGGATGCTCTGGGTGAGGGGCACTTCTAGGTCCACGGCCCCGGGATGGATGGGGGCAGGGTATCCCCTTGCACACAGGAGCCCTGCCTGCCACCTGCTCATCACCAAGCCCTGGGATCCCTGTGGTCCCCCTGGCCTGTGGGAGACCTGGTTTCTGCAGCTTCTCCAGCCCTCCCAGGGGCCACCCGCAGCTAGGAGAGCAGAGCTCCGGGTTGTCCGGTGGGCCCGGGGCTTGTGCTAAACACCCTCAGAACCCACTGAATCTTAACAGTGATCCCCACAGCAGGGGCGGAGTAGGGGTACTCTCACTCTCATTTCTGGCGGAAGAGGCCCCAGACCCTCTTTGGCCCAGAGCCATGGCCTGCGGCCTCATCATGCAGTCCCTGAGCTCCTGGCACAGGTGTGCCCGGGATGCAACCTGACCTGGGTCACCACTGGCTGCTGTTCCCCTGTCATGTCATTCTGGTCTTTCTTTACATGACATGCCTGCCCTGTCCTGTTAGAGGTGTCTGCAGTTGAGCCTACGGCCCTCTCCCCGGGCAGGCCCTTCGCTGACCTCAGATGCATAGGCTTAGTAGCCTGGCTCCATTCTCACACCCTTCCTGCTGATACCAGGGGCTGCAGGTCCCCTTCAAGGCCTGAGCCAGGGCAGGCGCCCTACATGCCTGCCTTCCTGGCCTGCAGACCCCCAGTCTGGTGTGGTGACCCTTCCTTTCAATCCTGCAGTGGTCCCTAGGCAGGTTGTTCCTCCCTGCTGGGTCTCAGTTTCTCCTGCATAAACCCGGTCAACAGTCACAGCTCCCTGGGTGGAAGATTGTGATTGCCATGCTTGCCAGCACGTAGAAGACAGTTTTTACAGAGAGAGAATCAGGGTTGGGGAATCTGAATGCCTTTCCTCACACATATTGAAGGGCTTCTCTGGTGGCTCAGTGGTAAAGAAATCTATCTGCCAATGCAGGAGACATGGGTTTGATCCTGGGTCAGGAAGATCCCCTGGAGGTGGAAGTGGCAACCCACTCCAGTATTGCTGCCTGGAGAATCCAGGACTGAGGCGGGCTGCAGTTCATGGGGTCACAAAGAGTTGGACAGGACTGAGCGAGTGATGGAGCACGTGTGCATGAGTGATTAAAAGTCACCAGACAGAATGGCCATGGGGTGAAGAGTGACGCCCATGCAACACAGCAGTGTGTTCTGGGATGGAGCAGACAGTCTCAACATCAGGGGACGCAGTCGCGTTTTAGTAGCTGAGAAAAATGACAAATTCCAGAGTGAAAGGGAGCTCGGGAAGAATCTGGGAGTGCCAGCAGGGAGTGGATAAGGGGATGACATACCCAGGATAGAAGTTACACTCCGGGGGAGCAAATACTGGCACTGTTTGGTACAGGCTGATAAGAGGAAGACAAACCCCAAATTAAACAAATGTGAACGAACTCCTCTGTGTGTAGCAGATATATCAGTAGAGCAAATATATCAGTAGAAATGGGTGCAGAGGAAAGCAGCAAACAGCCATAAATCAGAGTGAGTTCCGACGTGGAGCTGTGATTTGGGCAGACCAATATTTCAGGAAACATGGGTAAGAAGCAGCTGGCAAAATAGTAACTTTGACAGAGTGTCAACGTCCTGCTCACTGAACAAGTGGAAACAGAGCGCTCCCCAGGCATCAGTAGGAGACAACAGGGAGCAGGAGACTCCCAGATGAAGTGCGCTCTGGGAAGAGCCGGGCGCACGACGTGGCAGAGAGGGGTGGGCGAGTATCCTGAGCCGCTGGGCTGGCTGCCCACTGAAGTCATCACCCAGTTGCTCCCTCCCGGACCCCTTGGCCTTTCCGATGGGCCCTTCCCTGGGGCTGACCGTACAGCCACACTGCTGAGATCCCAGGGGTCTGACCCTTTCAGATCCGCCTCAGCTAAGCTGGGCGATGGGAACCAGAGCTGGAAGGTGGGAACCCAGAGGTGACGTCAGACAGTGAACCCAGCGCGATCCCCGTGCGGGAGGCAGGCCCTGGGGGACTGGCCCGGGTGGCTGGGGTGGTGCCAGGCCCAGCACTGATGACCACACGTCTGTGCTACCTTGTCTGTGATTTGGCTGGACTTCTCCTTTGTCAGCTGTGTTTCGCCCTGGACTCTACCCTCTATTTCCTGAGTCAGAGCAAGGGTGGAGCTGTCAGTGGACAGGGGCACAGGAAGGTCAGCCCTTGAGCGAACCTGGCATTTCACACGTGCTGTCATTTTGCCCAAATGTGTGTGTGATCAGTCTTCTCCACTCTCAGCGCGGTGAGCTGTGGGACCCCAGGATGCCAACGAACCCCCGACCCTGGCCCCTAACACAAGCTGCACTTTGTCCTGGTCACACGCAGAGGGCTGGGAGTCTGGTCCTTTGCTGGTAACTGGGTGCAGGTGTTCCTAGGGGAACACAGCCTGGACCAGCTGGGCGCATCCAGCCGAGGAGAGACTGGCACCAGCGGGGTGTCTGCATGGAAAGCCAGAGCCAGGGTGCCAGGTGAGGGCTGGACGCACTCCAGGGAAACCCAGGGTTCAGGGCGGGGCCCAGAGGACGAGTCCCCAACCCTGTCACCAGCCTGGAGCCTGGTGTCAGACTTCCCACGTCAGACACGCTCCTTCCTTCAATAAAGACACATCAAGAGGCAGCTGCAGGGGGAACACAGGTGCCTGGGCTTCAAGGGCAAGAGGAAGGAGCTGGGGTCTAGCCAGTGCCCAGCTCGGGATGTATGTGCCTGCTAATGGGCCCTAAGGAGGAGGGGGACAGAGGGAGGGGGCTGGGTGCAGGGGCGGGCAGCGGGCACAGGTGGCCGAGAGCAGCGGGCAGCCCTCACATGACCCGGAGCTCAGAGGAGGGCCTGGCAGACTGACCAGCATGGCAAGAGGGGAGGTGGGAGTAGGGGGTCTGGCCTCTGGGGGCCGGTGACCCTGGCTGAGCCAGCAGCCTTGTCCGGATAGCAGCAGGGAGTCCCTGAAGGGTTTCGGGGAGGAGGGAAGCTTATCCATGAAAGGAAAATAGGGCAGTCTGTTGGCCACAGCCAGCTCACAAGGCTGGCCTACTCTTGGGGAGCTTAGTTTCTTTCTTTCTTTTTTTTTTTTAATATTGCTTTCTTTGGTTGCACTGGGTCTCAGATGCAGCTTGAGGGATCTAGCTCCCTTACCAGGGATCAGACTTGGGCCCCCTGCTCTGGGAGTGTGGTGTCTCCGCTCCTGGACCCCCAGGGGACGCCCAGGGGAGCTAAGTTTCTGAGCTGATGGAAGGACCCTCAAGTCCCTGACCCTTGGGCCTTGACTTGCCCGTCCCCCGTGTCTCTCCTTTTTTGTCTTCAGCTCCAACAGGGGAAAGGGGGGAAGAGGCCCGTGACAAAGTCGAGAAGCCTCCATCAATGTGGACGTGATGATGGGGTCCCCAGGGGACATTAGCAAGCTCTGGGGGAGGGGTGCTGCTGGCGTCTGGCACAGAGAAGCCTGGAAGGTGCTGCTGAAGATTCTGTGACACACAGGACCGCCGCACAGTCACGCAGTCCCCAAGTCAGGGCGTCCAAGGTGAGCCTGGTGGTCCATGCCTGCCCCTTGGGTGGGCGGTGGGACCGGGAGGGCGGGAGAGAATGGAGTTGGCAAGATTCCTTCAGCGCTTGGGCCTTAGGCCAGGGAGAGGACGGTCGGTGGGAGGGTTTCCCAAAGCGCCTTTACACTGGAGGAGAAGCAGCATCACCCTCGCCTTCCCGGATTCTCCGCAGACCCGGAGTCTCAAAGCCCAGATGTGCACGTGTGCATGTGTGCAGGGTGGGCTCCAGCGGAGCAGGAGAAGAAGCCAGGGAGGTCAGCCAAGCAGGCGGGGGTCTTCTCTGAGGCGCAGCCTCCCGCTGAGAAGGCGGGGCTCGGGTGCACGTGGAGTGGCTCCGTGGGCGGGGCCTGTCAAAGACCCGCTCGGGGCCGGGCGCGGGGGCGGAGCCTCGGGGAGGGGCGTGGCGCGGAGCTCGGGGCGGAGCCTGGCGGGGGGCGGGGGCGGGGGGCGGGGGCGGGGGCGGGGCCGGGGCGCCTATTTAAGGAACCCCGGCGCGGGCGGACAGCAGCCATGGGTCTCAGGCGAACGTCGTGGATGCACCTTTCCGCCCTCTGTCGCCGCGCCCCGCTGTCTACCGCGCCGGCGGCCCGAGAGCAGCCCGCCGCGGGCCCGGGAGCCGAGCCCGTGTGCGGGCCGGCCGAAACCGCGCGGCCGCCGGTGCCCGCTGTGGACTTCGGCAACACGCAGGAGGCGTACCGGAGCCGGCGCAGCTGGGAGCTGGCGCGCAGCCTGTTGGTGCTGAGCCTCTGCGCCTCGCCCGCGCTGCTGGCGCGTCATGAGCAGGTGTGCGGGGCCACGGGGCGGGGATGCGGCCGAGCCCCGCGGACCTTCACCTGTCTGGGAGCCGTTACGAGGTTTCAGGGTGGAGAGCGGGCACTCTGGAGCCCGTGGCCGGGAAGTTAGGAAGGGAGGTGTTTCCTGCACGCGGTTTTCGGGCAGTGAATTTTATCACATGTCAGCTGTGGGTGGTTGTTCAGTCGCTCAGTCGTGTCCGATTCTTTGCGACCCCACGGACTGTAGCCCGCCAAGATCCTCTGTCCATGGAATTTCCCAGCCAAGAATATGAGAGTGGGGTGCCATTTTCTATTCTAGGGGATCTTCTCGACCCAGGGATCCAACCCAGGTGTCAGGTATTGCAGGCGAATTCTTCACCATAGCAATTAAAAACAAAAACCAGTCTAAAGTTTAAGCTGTATAGTGCCTGCAGTAATACACAGTGTTCACTTGAGATTAAAATCAGATGTCATCTGCTTTGCTGAATAGGTAGCCTGGCTGTGTGTGGCTCATAGCCTGGAACCCCAGAGTTCTTGGAAGCTGGGGTCCCCACACATGACCATCGTGAATAGGCAGTGTTGAGAGAGAATATCTGACTTTCGAAACTTGAGCACAATGACTTTGAAAAGTGTGAGGGATTTGGGAAGTTAAAAAGCAGAAGTGTCTTAGCCGCTGTTGTCAGGGTGACCCTGGGAACAGTTTAAAAGCAAGGGTCCAGCTGGTGCTGAGGGTCCTGAAGGCTCTGCGTGCAGGTGGTGTTGACGTCTCAGTGAGGCCGTGTGGAGGGCACCTTGGCTCCAGGGAGAGGCCAGGGAGATTGCACCCAGGAGGAGCACCTAGCCACACCTTGGGCAGAGGTGAAAGTGAGGCCACGATGGGTGGGTGGTGAGGGCAGAGTTAGAGCTGGGTGGCTTTGGAAGGGCTAGGTTCAGAATCAGCAGAGAAGCCCACACAGCTGGAGTCCTCGAGCATTGCGGGGGATGACAGGAGGGACAGGCCAGCTCCACTGTCCCTCGGGCGTCTGCCTGGGGCCAGTGCCCCTAGACCGTGCTGTGGATGCTTGGAGAGCAAGGTGGCTTCTCCCCTGGTGCTCTGCCTGTGCCCTGGGGACATGCTTAAGGAGCCCAGTCACTGTGGGCGGTGCCCTGCCCACCCTCCGAGGGATCTGTCCCACTGTTGTCCTTGCTGGTGGTCCTGCTGGTGACAGTGACCTTGGTGCCTGGTGCTGGAGGAAACCGGGCGGAGACTAGACTGTGGAGCTTGTGGGCTGCTCCCCAGACCTGGTCCTTCTTATAGTCTGGCCTGCAGCAGAAATTCCTCCTGCCCAGCCAGTGCAGGTCTGTGCAGCTCCTGCCCCAGGGAGTGTCAGCTTGCAGGAACCTGGTTTGAGCTGTGGCATTGGCTCTGGACCCAGTGGGGGCCCGCACTTGCCCACAGGGAGGCCTTTTTGTGAATGGTTTAGAACATCCAGGTGTTCTGTGATGAAAGCCTCTGTGCTTGGGTGTGAGCCAGCGCCGGAGAGCCTGGGGGAAGGGTGTGGGCAGGGAGGCGAGAGAACTGGCCTTACCCGTCCTCACGTGTAGGCATCTCTGAGTCTTTTACAGTGTCTGCGTTCCTGGTGCAAGTTTCTAAATCCATGAAGGATGCTGCTACCTGGGGAAGAGGTGGGGCTACCTGGTCTCGGGCGGAGCCACCTCAGGGCACACTGGGCACCAGGACGAGCCTACAGGCTGCTTTGCTCTGGGGCTTTAAACCGCCAGCCCTGCCCCAGTGCTTCCATCGCCCTCTGTGACAGGCTGGCCTCTCCCGTGCCAGGGTGGGACCTGGTGGGGCCTTCAGAGTTGTTGCCCCTGACAACACAGGGGCACAAGGGGACCAGGAGGTCCCTGGACCACACCTCAGCATCAGCCCTGCTCCTGCTCCTTCAGTGAGTGTTGGCTGGGGCTCCTCCACAGTAGCTGGGTGGCTAGGATGGACTGTGTGGCCTGTACAGCCTAGATTATTTACCCACGTCCATGCCGTGTTTCTGACAGTCCTCGAAATCGGCATGTATGATGTCAGGGATTTCCCACAGCTGAGTGCTGGCTCTCAGGTCCCTGATTCTGCCTCGTCTGCCTCTGGGTTGAACTGGGATTTGTTGGAGACCTGACTTGCCCTTCAGTGAGGCTGCCCAGGCCCACAGCCTCTCTGACTTCTGGCCCGGGCTCCTGGGAGGCGGGAGAAGGCTGCCCTCCCCCAGCTTGGGGCTTTCACTTTCCATTTCCAATCTTCCTTATAAAAACAACGAGATGCAATAAAGTCAGACACTGGGCAAGGCTGCCAATGGGAAGAGGTGATGGCCTAGAAACCTTTGCCCTCGGCATGCCATGTGGCCCCCTGAGTGTCTGTTGCAGTGCCAGGCGCAGGGCAGCTGTGTCAGCCTTGGGGTGGCGTGGGCCGTTTGATGCTGGTTTGGGGATAAAGGCCTGTGACTCACCCATGCTTTTGCTCGGACTAGAGATGGTTCCCTGAGGCCTGATCCCCATAAGAAAGTGGGGTTCTGTTATTCACTGGGGTTGAGAAACCATAGACTGTCCCGGTCTTGGAGTTGGAGGTGGGACAGGGATTCCCGGACAGGTGATGGGTGTGTCCTCCAGCAGTCACCCCTGCCCCCTATCCTGATTCCTTCCCGCCTTGTCACCTCCTTGCCTGGCAGAGCCCTCCTCTTGCCCTGTCCGGCACCCCCTCGCCCCCATTCTGAATCCTGTGAAGGACCTTGCCCCTCCCGCCTTCTGGGTCTCCCCACAACTAGGAGGGGAGTCCCTCCTCTGTTTCGCTCAGCCTGGAACTGCGCTGGGCAGGAGGCACCTGCTCAGCCCATTTGAAGGAAGATGGCAGGAATTTGGGGTGTGGTGCTGGCAGGTAGAGGAGAAGGCTGAGTGGTTTGGGTGGCTGTCTTCCCCTGGGGCTCGCACGCCTGGGCTGCTGGTCTGCGGTGGACGCACGACTGTGCCTAGCCCCCACTGGCCCCCCGTCGGCGGTCGTCTCTCAGACCCTTGGGGGCAGTTACCCGGCTCACTTCTGGCCCATGCTGCCTCCAGCGGGACTCGTGCTTACTCGGAGTTCTGTGTGTTCATCTGTTCAGCACCCACTGCAGGGCCAGCCCCTTGCCAGGCAGTGTTTTAGGGACTTGGAATAAGCAGTGAGCAAAACATTGAAAACTCTGGGTGCTTGCCTCCGAGAAAGTCACACCAGTCCCCGTCATCCCCAGCCAAGGCGTGGATACAGACAACGCTGTGAACTCACCGCTGCTGTTCCTGGAGAGGCCCGCCAGTCACTGTATCCACCCAGCTGTGGTCAGGTGGCTGCCATGTGCCTCCGGGTTCACCTGTGAGTCTGCAGGGCAGGAGAGGGGTCAGAGCAGCGCTGGGGACCAGCCAACTCTGACGAGGAGTTGGGGACAGCCAGCTCCTACGAGTGGGAAGCAAGCCATTCTGGGTGGTGTGGCCGTAAAACCAGGGCCCTGTGCCGAGTGTGGCCCTGGGGAGCGTGTCAGGGCTTTGCGTGACCCGGGAGTAAGTCCTTCCGGGGGCCAGGAGCCCAGGTGGCCCTGGACAGCAGCTCCCCTTGCCTTCCAGCTGCTGCATCTTGCCAGGAAACTTCTGGGGCAAAGGTTGTTCAACACGCTGATGAAGATGACCTTCTACGGGCAGTTTGTGGCTGGCGAGGACCAGGAGTCCATCCGGCCCCTGATCCAGCACAACAGGGCCTTCGGCGTGGGCTCCATCCTGGACTACGGTGTGGAGGAGGACTTGACGCCTGAGGAGGCCGAGCGCACGGAGATGGAGTAAGGGCCACGCGACGCGGGCAGGACTGGCCGGGACCGCTGGGGGAGCTCCGGCCGCCTGACCTCCACAGCCCTCCTGGGCCTGCCTGGGGTTGGGCCTTTGTCCCGTGAGGATGACGGCCTGAGCCTTCACCAAGGCCTTGTGTGCCCGAGGCTGGGGCTGGCCAACCCTGGCCCCTAGTCTGATCCACCTGGTTTGGGACAGTCTGCAGGCTAAGGATCATGGCTGCAGTTGTAAATGGTTGAAGCAAAGCAAGAGTAGTACGTTGTGATACGTGAAAACTATAGGCTGCTCTCACCCTATGGGGGCGGCTGGCAAAGCTGAGTGGCCGTGGCACAGATGGCCACACTGGCATCGTTCGTCCTCTGCTTCCTGGTGAAGCATCTCTTCAGAGGATTCTGGCCCCGAGGGCGGTCCCTCTGCCTGGCCCGAGACCCTTCCTGATTAGCAGCTGGGATCCTCCTGGCAGCTGTGGAGCCTGCCCGGGGCATCCGAGGAAAATGGAATGTGCTGGCTCCGTGTGGCAGGCCAGCCCAGCAGCTTCGCCAAGGTCACTGACTGGCTGCAGGGGTCTGTTCTCTGGGCAGGGGGTGTGGGGGCAGGAGGGCACCCCCCACCCCGCTCCTGGGCCACAGGACGGGTCCCCCATTGGAGACTCAGGCAGATCCAGCCCTTGCTTTGCAGAATGCCTGCCTGGTTGCTGGGCTGGTTTCTGCTCCCCTCCAGGCCAAGCCGCGCTGAGTCAGCTGCGCCTGAGCCAGTGAGGGTGGGGAACAGGCTTTCTGAGTCGCCTGCCCCATCTCAGGTTTGATGTTTTCTCTGGCCAGGGGCAGGGAGGGGATGGGTCATAGGAGACTCCAGCCCTGGGAATGGAATGTCCCAGTGGAGCCGCTGCTCGATTGGCTTGGGGAGCCAAGCCCCTGTCTCTCAATTTGCTGTCGTGAAGGCAGGGTTCTCCAGCTCCGCACCCCCTGTTCCCGGAGACTGGTGGCTGCCTGGGGCTGCCTTTTGAATAACTAATGGGCTGTGTCCCATTGGGTCTGGGTGGGGGTTGGTGGTTTCACAATGGAAGTTCTTTCTCTGGTATGAAAAGCCTCCTTTCCCCCGGGCAATTCGCCCTGCAGGGGAGCGTTGGGAGGCGGGGCTGGCCGCAGGCACGGAGCTTGTGACCCTGGGCTGCTGGTCCTGCCGGAGCCCTGCTGGCTGGCCTCTGGGCCTGAGCTGCGATCCCTTCCTGTCCTCACGTGGCGGCCTGTCTGCAGTTGTCTGGCCACCCCTTGTGCTCGGCGGGGCCGGGCTGAGGGTGCAGAACCGGGCTCGTGGGCGCTGATCCAACATCCGGCCATCGAGCTCCCGTGGGGGGAACAAGCGATCACAGGCCCCTAGACCTTGCCCTGGGAATGATGCTGACGCCTCTGCCACTGGGAGGAGGGGCCTGGGGGGCTTCCCAGGGTGGGAAGCGGGAGGCAGAGGGGCCATCCAGGCAGGGTGGACGGTGGTTCCCAGAACAATTGTTAGAAGGCGGAGGCCAGGGTCCTCACTCCAGGAGAGGAGCCCCCCAGGGCACCCCCAGCCGGCTAAGCACCACGGGGCGGGGGAGCAGGGTGAGGTTTCCTTCCGATGATGGGCTGTGACGGCGGCTGGGACAGTGCAGATGGCAGATATGTCTGTCCTGGCTGTTCCAGGCCTGGCCTGGGTCCCCAGGGTGAAGATCGCGGTTGGGGTTGTGTGTGGGGTCTTGGGTGCTGCCTGGAAGCAGGGCCTGGGGCCGCCAGGCTTTTCCGTGCTTCTCTCCTGCCTCCCACATTTAATCAGGGCAGAGCTGGTATTGTAGCCATGCATTCTGGGAAACAAACTCAGAAGGACAAGGCAGATAGTGGAGTGCAGTTTATTACACCGGTGGGCCCAAGGCAGAATCTCCTCTTAGCCAAGGACCCCGACCAGACTTTGTGAAAAGCTTATATACCCTAAGCGTATAAGGTTCCCTGAAACTAGTCTGAACAAAGGAAAAAGAAAGATACAACCCGTGATTCATATGCCTTAAGCCTAGGTAGTTAACAGTGGACAATTATCAATAGGCTTGTGGTCATACCCCAATAAGCATAATAGAATGTATGATTCTATTTGGTTACACAGATAATTAGGGTATTCTTTTAGGCATGGAGAGCCCTGGGGCTCCTCCTTCCAGGGGCCTCCAGTTGGTATGTCGTTTCCATAGATACTGGGCATATAGTTCAAAGTCTACAGTCCGGCCCAAATTGGAGTCCTGCTTTCAAGATGGAGCCTGTTCTGTTTTCTCCTTCAGTGTGGGGGTGGCCAGCGGGGTCTCTCCTCACCTCTTATGTGTGTGCATGCTCAGTCGTGCAGTCGTGTTTGACTCTTTGCAACCCTGAGGACTGTAGCCCACCAGGCTCCTCTGTCCATGAGATTCTCCAGGCAAGAATACCGGAGTGGGTTGCTATTTCCTTCTCCAGGGGATCTTCCCCACCCAGGGATTGAACCTGTGTCTCTGGAGTGTTCTGCACTGGCAGGCGGGTTCTTTACCACTGCGGCACCCCCACCCCCTCACTGTTTATTTTTTCCTAAAAGGCATCCAGCCAGCAAATCTGATGTAGAGCTGAGCTTAGAGATGGCTGAGGGCGTGGCCCGGGACTTCCTGTCATTCCTGCCATTCTGTCCTGTGCCCGCCCTTCCTGGTGCACTTTTGTTCCCTTCTCCACATCTTGGGCCGTGCACATATGTGTGCACGTCTGCATGTGTGCTCACAGGTCTGCACGTGTGTCTCTGCACGTGTATGTGTGCACGTGTGTCTGCATGTTTTTGTGTGCATGTGTGTCTGAAAGTGTGTGCACGTGTGTGCAAACATGGCTGCATGTGTGTGCATGTGTATGTGTGTGCATGCACAGAGTGTGCTCCCCCTTCTCCCCATGCTGAGATGACACCCCCTCCCCCTAGCCTGTCAGCTGCCCCTTTTGTCTCCCAGAGGCCCCACCCACTTGCAGGCCCGCTCCAGAACCACAGCCCTGTCCCCCCAGTGCTCTCTGCTCAGGCTGGGCCCTGGCCCCACACTGCAGCTGTGTGGCTGGTTGCTCCCCATGGTTTTGGAGCCTGGCTGGGGCTTGGAGGGCAGGTGGCTGGCCGCTACCTGGGACTGTCACTGGCCCCAGCCCTGGGGGCCTCTGAGCGACGGTGTTCCCTCTGTGGCAGGTAGTCGCCTGAGAGGTGGACTCTGGGCTGCGTGCTGACGGAGCAGGCCCGAGCCCCCGAAGCCTCGGTGTGGATGGGAGCCGTGGCATCCCTCCACCCTGCCAGGCTGCATCTGCGGTGCCTCCTCCAGGGTGGCCTAGGGTCCTGCCCTCGGGAGGACCTGGGTATTCAGGTGTGATGGCCGGGCCGGCCAAGGGAGGGTGGATGCTGGAAACACACCTTCGGGCTATGGATTCAAAAGTAACCCTGCGGCACTTGGGTGAGGCGGGTGGCGTGAGGGGAGGGCAGGGGGGCGGAAGCTGGCGGCCACCCTGTCTCGGGTCGGCCCGCCTTTTCCTCTCAGGAAGGACCCTCCCAGGCCTTGGGCTGTGTGTTGCTTTGCTTGCCTCTCACCCGCTGTAAGGAGGGGCTCCCTGGGGGGAGACTGGGGTGCAGGGCTTGTTGGCGGCCGGGCCCTGTCTGCCAGGCTCAGAGGAGATGACCCTGGAGGGTGGGGTGGGTGGGGCCGGGTGCTCCCACCTGGCAGGTGAGCTGCCCCCCTCTCGTCGGTGTCCGGCTCAGCGTCCCCCTGCCTGCCCCTCCTGCCCGCCCTCCGCAGTGGGGGCCTGACCCTTCCCATCCCCTTTCTCCTTCAGGTCCTGTTCCTCAGCCTTGGAGCGTGATGGCTGCGGTGAGTCAAGGGGAGCCAGTCAGGAGTGAGCCCTCTCCCCTCACACACACCTCTTGCCTTGGGACCCAGGGCTGCTACTGCAGCTCCAGCCCGTGTCCCCAGGTGCCCTGGCAGGTGACACGCCCTCCTGGCCTTCCTGGGGGCCTGGGCTCTGCCTTCCCCACCTGGGTGTGACCCAGGCTGAGTCAGGGAGCGGCACGGGCCGCTTTGGAGGCAGAGTGGGTGCAGCTCCGGCAGGGCCCATGTGCAGGGCCGTGGACTCAGGCTGGCACACCCGCCCCCAGGTGTCAGTAAGAGGGAAAAGCAGTTCCAGGCGCACCGGGCCTTCGGGGACCGCAGGGACGGGGTCACCAGCGCCCGCACCTACTTCTATGCCAGCGAGGCCAAGTGTGACAGCCACATGGAGACCTTCCTGCATTGCATCGAGGCCTCAGGTGAGGCCTGGGCGGCCCCCGCTTCAGGGACACTGGGGGGCGAGCTCGAGGCAGGGGCTGGAGCGTTCACCCAGGCTTTGGTCCGCATCTTGGTGGCTGAGGTCAGGAGGTGGCCTGGGCTCACACACCCAGTCTAGCCCGTTGCTTCCTGAGGAGCCTGGCTGGCCCCAGGTGCCCAGATGCGGACCTGCCAGGGGGCTTGGATCTCGTCACACGGCGCTTGGCTTTGCCAAGGGCAGCACCGTCCCAGGGGCTGCGGCTGTGCCCTCCCGGATGGAGATGCTGCCCCGCGTGGCCCTTGGGCAGGACCACCCCCTCGCGAGGCAGCTCAGCCGGAAGACATGCAGGCCTCAGTGTGCTTCAGTCTCAGAACCCCAGCGGGTCCCCAACGGCTCCCCAACAGCTCTCCTGTTAGGGCCCCGACACTGTGAACACTTCAGGGACAGGATGAGGACCACCCAGAGGCAGCCTGCTGGGGTCAGCATCGGGCACCTGACTGGTCGCATAGACCGTGGCTGCCTGGTGTTTGGGGCTCAGGGCGTCTCCTTGGTTCTGGCCTGGGGACAGACGAGCAGAGGTGTGATCATGGGCTTCCAGCAGCCAGACAGGAGGGACGGAGGCTGCGGAGCGTGGTCTGCCTCCCGGCGGTGCTCTGCGGGCGAGTCTGTGTCCGTGTGCCCTCGGGGTGGCCCTGGGTGCCGAGACCACTGGAGAGGAATCAAGTGGGCGAGCGTGGGCAGGCCTCCCCTGCTCCCTAGCCCCCCTGCCTTCCTGACCGCACATGGCCAGCTCCAAGCCCTCTGAGTGGCCTGCCTGCCTGCGGGGGCGTCAGGGGCAGCTGTGCGCAGGGCGTTCACGGGCCACTCAGGGTTGGTGTTTCTGCCCTGGCTGGTCATCGGGCCCAGGTGTCTGGGTCCTCGAAGGGCCCTCCCCTCCCGCTGCTGCCCCCGCAGCCTGAAATTGCCAGGTAGCCACCAGAGCCAATTCCGAGGGCCAAGTGGCCCGCCCGGGCCTGGGGGCGAGGGCGGACAGGTGTTCTCCCGGGAGGACAGGTGTGCTGGTACCACCGACTGTCTCACTGGGTGGATCATTCGAGTGAGATCATTCTCTTTCTGGGGGTCTCGGGGCTGGGTGTCGTGGGTAACCCATGGAAGGTGTGGCCCCGCCCACTGCCTGCAGCCTCCTGCATGTTGCTGAGACATGTCCTGACTGGAGTGGCACAGATTCTGGGCTCAGAGTCCCCCTAACCCCCAAGGCCCTGATGGCTCTTCCTGTGGCTTCTCACAGGCGGAGCCAGCGAGGACGGCTTCTCAGCCATTAAGCTCACAGCTTTGGGGAGACCACAGTTTCTGGTGAATGTCAGAACCCCCCCACCCCCCAACACCCGCAGAGGATTGGTATGAACGCGGGGCACTATGAGTGTTAAGCGAAGGTGCCTTCACTCACATGCTGGTGCCTGGGCTCTGGGTGCACCCGGGTAGGCTCGGTGGGCTCAGGCTAGGAGCCGGGCGCACAGGTGGGCTTGGGGGCTTGGGCTGCAGGGGGTCCCGGGAGGGGCTCACGGGCGCCTGGGTGGAAGCTCAGGGCTGGCGTCTGCAGCTGCAGTTCTCGGACGTGCTGACCAAGTGGAGACGCTTCTTCCACCACGTGGCTGCTGAGCAGGGCAAGGCTGGGCTGGCCGCTGTGGACACGAAGCTTGAGGTGGCCGCACTGCAGGTGGGCGCCCCTCCCTGGTGGCTGTGGGCAGGTGGGCCACCAGGAACCCTGCCCAGGAGGCCCAGCCATGTCTGAGTCCTGCCACTTCTCCAGGGCCTGTGTGCAGGCAGGGAGAGACTCGGCAGGCGGGCGCTGGGTGGGAGCGGGGGGCCCCGCAGGGGGTGCGCAGGCATGTGGGGAACCTTGGGGGGTGGCGGGCAGCAGGGAGAGGCCGTCTATGGAGTAGAGACCCAAGGCAGAAGGTAGCCAGGTCTTGTGCTGGTGTGAGGAGGTCAGCCTGGCATTGAAGGCCAGCAGGCAGGGCAGGAGGTGCTTGTGAGAAGGGCCGGAAGGGGGGCAGGGAGGGACCGACGCCCCCCCTGCTTCTGCAGGAAAGCGTGGTCAAGATGGGCATCGCGTCCCGGGCGGAGATTGAGGACTGGTTCACTGCAGAGACGCTGGGAGTGTCTGGGTAGGCAGAGCCCTGCTGAGGTCCCCGGGGGTGGCCGCCTGCATCCAGGTGGGGTTCTGGCTGAGCCTCAACGGCCTCTCCCGATCCTGCTAACTCTCTGCTGGGTTGTGGGACCCCCGAACCCCAGAGCTTCCCACGGAATTGTCTGAGTTCTTGAGTGGGGTGCTACACCCCGCTGTCCCGGACCCACCTGGCAGGTGGGTGGAGGGTGAGGGCAGCTGAGATCCTCTGAAGAGTCTTGTGTCTCACTTCTGTTTCATAAACAGAGGATGTACTGTTTCCATTTGTATCTGTGTTTCAAGGCAGGCCTCGTGGGGGTTGGTCTGGGGGCGCTCCCGCAGGGAGGGGCCTGGTGTGGGGCCTGGGCGTGTGGCGGGCGCAGGCAGCCGTGGTCAGGCTGCCGCCCGCTGCTGGCGCGCCTCTTCCCACAGCACGCTGGACCTGCTGGACTGGTGCAGCCTCATTGACAGCAGGACCGAGCTCTCCAGGCACCTGGTGGTCCCCAACATGCAGGTGACGTGCCCCGGGCAGCTGGTCCCCGCCTCATGGTTCCTACAGGGTCATTGTAGGGGGCCCCACGCACAGAGCCGGGGTTTCCTCGGGGAGGCACGGGGGTCACCTCGTGTGGGGTCAGACTCCTCGGGTGCAGGCCAGGCCTGCACGGGAGCCGGCGTCCTGGGGGCAGTGTGGTCCTGGGTCCTGGTGGCTGGGGGACCCTGGGCGGGCCACTGGCCTTCACGCGTGGACACGGCAGTGGGGGGAGTGGGGCCTGGGTACCAGGCCTGGGAGGTCGGGAGGCTCTGTAGAGGGCGCCCACGGGAGTGGGCCGTGCTGGCCTAGGGGCCCAGGCACAGAGCCCGCTGTGACCGGATGGCCCTGCCCCTAGACGGGACGGCTGGAGCCCCTGCTGTCGCAGTTCACAGAGGAGGAGGAGCGGCAGATGACACGCATGCTGCAGAGGATGGACGTGCTAGCCAAGGTGGGGTGCCCGGGACGTGCTGGGGTCGGGGGGGCACCCTGGACATGCTGGGGTTGAGGGCGTGCCCCGGACATGCTGGGGTTGGGGGGTGCCCTAAGATGTGCTGGGGTTGGGGGGGGCACCCTGGATGCGCAGGGGTCAGGTGGGTGCCCTAGAATGCGCTGATGTCAGGGGGTGCCCCGGGACGTGCTGGGGTTGGGATGGGGGTGCCCCAGACATGCTGGGGTCAGGGGGTTGCCCTGGGATGCGCTGGGATTGGGGGTGCTGGGGATGCGCTGGCGTCGGCGGGCCGCTGCCTCGGATGGGCTGGGGTCTGGGGGGGTGCCCCATATGTGCTGGGTAGGGGGGGATGCCCAGGACGCGGTGGGGTCGGGGGGGCGCCTGTTCATCCGCGCCCACACAGACCCCCTCCTGTGCGTCCCTCAGAAAGCCAACCAGGTGGGCGTGCGGCTGATGGTGGATGCGGAGCAGACCTACTTCCAGCCAGCCATCAGCCGCCTGACGCTGGAGATGCAGCGCAGGTTCAACGTGGAGAGGCCGCTCATCTTCAACACGTTCCAGTGCTACCTCAGGGTGTGTGCCCGCCCGCCCCATGCTGGGGGGTGAGGGGCCGCAGCAACACGGACGGAGCAGCTTTCTGAGTCCACTTAAAGTGCCTCAACCCCCCAGGTTTTGAGTGGCTGTCTTCTCCGGCCCTTTACGGCTTGGTTCTCTCCAAGTATCTGACGCAGGCTCTGGGCCCCTGCCCAGACTTGTGCGTGTGCTTCAGGGACCCTGAGTGCAAACCCTGGCTGGCCATTTGGGGCCCAGCTGGGTGTTTGGAGGGGCCAGGGATTGGCGCTGGGGCTTTGGGGACAGGGCAAGTGGGTGGGTGGGGTCCCGGCAGGTGCTGATGGCTTGCAGAGTCCCTGCCAAGGGGCCACAGCTGCTGGCTACACGCTGGGGGCACCCAGGCCCTAGGGAGGCTCCGCTGGGGGATACAGGCTGGAGGGGGGCCCATCCCGGTCATCCTTGACCTCTGGCGCGGCCCGCAGGATGCCTATGACAACGTCATCCTGGATGTGGAGCTGGCTCGCCGGGAGGGCTGGTGTTTCGGGGCAAAGCTGGTGCGCGGTGCGTACATGGCCCAGGAGCGTGCCCGCGCACTGGAGGTGGGCTACGAGGACCCCATCAACCCCACGTACGAGGCCACCAGTGCTGTGTACCACAGGTGGGCGGCGCCGGGCTCCAGGGGGCAGGGCTCTGGGCGTGAGGGGCTGGCCGGGTGTTGCAGGGGGCCGGCCTCCATGCTGTTGGACGCACGACCCCAGCTGAGTGGGACACTCGCTCCTTCCCGTGGTCCCGGAACCCCGGGCCGGCCGGCGGCCTCTGCCCCCAGGGGGCTGTGCGGGCCTGGCTCACGTTCCCCCCCACAGGTGCCTGGACTATGTCCTGGAGGAGCTGAAGCACAACGCCAGGGCCGCGGTGATGGTGGCCTCGCACAACGAGGACACCGTGCGCTTCACGCTGCGCAGGTGGGTCCTACTATCCCCCCCGCCCCGCCCCGTGCCCAGGGCTGCGCTGGAAGCATGAGGCAGGCGGGGGTTTTGGGGGGCATCTGTGGCTCCTGGACCCCCCGGGCCCAGCTGGGCATCTCGCTGCAGTAGCAGAAAGGCTGCCTGCAGTTCCTTTGGCTTTTAGCATTAATACCCGACTTCCTCAGGTTTCTGATTAAAAATAAGTATCATCAGGTGATTCACACAGCGTGAAACGTTGGCAACCTGAGACGCGTCGCCTCGTTTATAGACAGCTCCGCAGCACTTTAAACTACGCTTGGGATTTAACGTGGGCTGTGTCCCCATGGGGCAGCCTTGTAAGTCACAGATAGGAATGAGGTGAAATACATGCCTTTTTATTTTTTTTGGCATTGATTTGTGACTTGTGGGATCTTAGTTCCCCAGCGCAGTGCTCAGTTGCCAAGACATGTCCGACTCTTTGTGACCCACATGGACTGTGGGCTGCCAGGCTCCACTGTCCATGGGATTCTCCAGGCAAGGATACCAGGGGTCTTCCCGACCCAGGGATTGAACCCTGGTCTCCTGTGTTGCAGGTGGGTTCTTTACCTGCTGAGCCATCGGGGAAGCTCCTTAGTTCCCTAACGGGGATTTCAGCTGTCCACCCAGCAGTAAAGGTGCCGAGTCCTAACCACAGGATGGGAGATTCCCCATCCTGTGTTCTTTCATCTCGTATCTCAACTGAGCGTGGACCCCACCAGGGGTTCTGGCTCCTCCGCCCACCCCACAGGAAGCTGGGTGCGTGGTGGCCTGGCTGGCCTGCACCTTCCCCAGGAGCAAGGCAGGCCCCTCTCCCACAGCGGGTACCCCTAGCCAGGGCCTGGGTACTGGAGGTGCCGGGGTGTGCCTGGGGCACTTGCTGGTGCTGCCTGGGGTGCCTGGTTGTCCTGAGTGGTTCAGCAATGTCCGGCTTGGTCTTCTCCTGCCAAAGGCTGCTTTTACACAGCCTGAATCTGCAGCTCAGAGCCACGGTTTCTGATGCCTGCCCTTGCAGCCGCCTGGCTGGGAACAGGAGTGTGGAGGCCATGGGGTGGCCAGGGCAGCCTCTGGAGTCCTGTGTGTGTGGGGGGTCAGGTGTTTCTTTGGGGTGGGGTGAGGGGCTCTGACCGGCGTCCCAGCCGGGTGGGCTCTTCCACCTCTTCCCTTACTCCCTGGGGCCTCCTTGGACACCCTGCCCCGTCCTTGGATGTGGGGTGGCCAGGGGCACCCTTCTGTGCTCAGGGGAGATGAGTTCTGGCTTCCTTGACTTTGGAAGGAACACAGGATTGAGTTGCAAATTTTAAAAGCTGGTTTTTGCTTAGGCTTAAAACATAGTTTTGTGCTGGAGCCTTGATCGAGGCTGGTCCCTCTGTGCCCAGGGTCCGCCCGACGGTGCTCACAGAGGCCCTGCCGGCGCCCACCTCCTCAGGTCCCCATCAGATTCTCAGCCGCCTGTGGCTGCCTTTTTGAGCTTCAGCTTTTGGTCTCAGGCCGGTCCTCTCAGCCTGACTAGGCAAGGACCATGAGACTGCTGAAGGTGTAACTGTCCACAGAAGGCCTCCTTTCTCCTAGCTTCTGGATCGTTCCATGGGAGCTGGCCTGGCCTCCCATATTGGCCTAGTCCTGCGGCCCTAGACGCAGCTTCCCTGACCCGAGTGCCCTGCCGTCCCAGGCCCCGCAGCCTGGCCAGGCCGTTCTGGGGGAGCCTCTGCCCTGCAGGCAGGCTGGGGTCTTGTGTCCTGCTCCAGGGGCCCTGGGCCTGGAAGAGCTTGGGCTGGAATTCCTGGGGAAGCGCTGTGGTCTCTGGTGTCACATGTTAGGGACCCTGTCAAGAGAGCCTGGGTTAGATTTGGCCAAGTCATGAGCCCACCCACAGCTTGGGGCCCTGCGCAGTGTTTTGTGAGCCAGCAGGGTGCGTGGGCTTGGCCTGGGGTT
The DNA here is from genome assembly GCF_032452875.1 of Bos javanicus. Lineage (NCBI taxonomy): Eukaryota > Metazoa > Chordata > Mammalia > Artiodactyla > Bovidae > Bos > Bos javanicus. Next base: position 73,289,450 of record NC_083884.1, read on the forward strand.
GTCCTGCATCCGTGGTCAGCTGGGGTTCTGTTGGCCCTGAACAGGTTCATCTGTGGCCAGGGCAGCAAAGGGCTCTGGCTCCCAGGTCGGGTGTCCAGCAGGCTAGCTCAGGCTTCTCCACAGGTGGTTTCAGGCTTTCAGAAGACCCGGAGAGAGCAGGCCTTTGCCCGTGCCACGTTTGCTGTGGTTCTGTGGCCAGAACGAGTCAGGCCCTGCTCAGGTGTCACTGGGTGGATGGAGAGCCTCTCCTGTGCTGGGGCAGCTGCAGTCATATGGCTGTGGGCGTGGGCTGGCATGGAAGGAGCTGCAGTGGAGGGTGTGGAGGGGCAGATTTCACAGGATGCCACTTGCCTGTTCCTGGACTGGGGCTCGACCTCGGAGCCCAGCCCCGGGCGAGGGAGAGAAGGGTCTGTGGGACGCCCCTTGTGTGGATGTTCAGGGTGAGGTACACTGAGTGGTCTGGGAGCCTGGGGTGGGGCCCTGAGACAGCGAGAAGGGTGGTGGGCTCCAGGGACGGGATGGGGGTCCCGTGATGGGCCCAGCCTGGGTGGGTGTGAGGACCCAGGTGGAGGGAGGGTGGTGGCTGTGGATCTGCCTGGTCAGGAGCCAGAGGTAAAAGTGTGGGCATCACCGGTGCATAAATATTTCAAACCCTGGGGATTTTTTAAAGATCCTACGAGTGGAAGTGAGAGTAGGGAGGGTGTGGACCAAACCTGGGGCCCCCACTTCAGTGTCTGAGCGGCACTAGGAGAAATCTGAGCCACGGGCATCAATCCCATACGCTTTGCAGTCACCTTAGAAAACAGAAGTTGAATTTGATAAATTTCAATTAACCCCACATACCCAAAACAGCAGCACTTAAACACGTTTTCAGAAAAGCAGTGAGATATTCCGCATTCTGTTCGCACACTGTCCTCAGAGGCCCATGTGTGTTTGACGTGTGCAGTGCATCTCAACTCAGACCATCCATCCTCCAGAGGCTCAGTGGCCACCAGTGGCTGGTGACTGAAGTGTGCACAGGGCAGCCAGCAAGGGGAGGGTGAGGAGCTGGGAACACAGCACTGGTACCGAGGGCTTGAGGAGGGGGTGATGGGAGGGCCTGCGCTGGGTGAGTCTGCCTCTCTGGGCAGCTGGGGGCAAGCACAGCAGGAGGGGAGGCTGGCTGGGGGAGGGGACACTTGGTGGCCTTGGCCCTGGGCGGAGGCCTGCAGTAGGCAGGACAGAGCCTGTGCCCTCACCTTACCCTGCGGGTAGGGTTCTCGGGGTGAGGGGCTCAGCCTGCACCCTGCCCATTTACAGGATGGAGGAGCTGGGCCTGCACCCCGCCGACCGCCAGGTGTACTTTGGACAGCTTCTGGGCATGTGCGACCAGATCAGCTTCCCGCTGGGTGAGGGGCCTCCCCGGGGTGGGGCTGGAGCCGGGCCTTCCTTGTGCAGGGCTGGGGAGCAGGGGCAGAGCTGGGCCCCCGGGACCGGGCTGTAGCACCTCCCTGGGGGCGGAGCGGGTGAGGGGTGGGGTTGGGCCTCTAGGGTGCAGGGTTGGGGTGCAGGGGGCGGAGCTGGGTCTCCCCGGGGGTGGGGCAGGGGTGTGGGGGCGGGGCTGGCCTCGGGGCGGAGCTGTATTGCGAGGGGCGGGGCTGGGCCTCCTTTGGGGTGGGGCCTCACCACTCCCTCCCCTGCGTGCAGGCCAGGCAGGCTTCCCGGTGTACAAGTATGTTCCTTACGGGCCTGTGATGGAGGTGCTGCCCTACCTGTCCCGCCGTGCCCTAGAGAACAGCGGGGTCATGAAGGGGGCTCAGCGGGAGCGGCAGCTGCTGTGGCAGGAGCTCAAGCGGAGGCTCTGCACCCGCAGCCTCTTCCACCAGCCTGCCTAGGCCACCTGCACCCACACCTGGGCCGCGACCTCCCCAGGCTCCGGCCAACCCCAGCCTCACACCGATCTCCTTTTACACCCTGAGCTGGGAGAACCTGCAGGCCCCTGCTCTGCTCATGTGGGCTGAGGCCTACACCTGCCAGAAGAGCTGGGAGCCGTCAGGAACTGCTCTGCCCACCCCCACGACCTTGGACCTTAAGAACCACCTTCCCCAGAGTCCAACCCTGGCGCCCTGAGCCCCACACTGGGCAGCGGCTGGCTGCAGAAGCTGGCCTGTCAATAAACCACTTTTCTACAGCATCAAGCCCTCGCTTGCGGCTGAGGGAGTGGCTCTGATGCCCGGGCGGCCTTAGGGTTGGGTTCAGCCACTCCAGCCTCAGGCGCTCCGTGCAGACCCAGCCAGGCAGGGCCCTGGACACCCCCGACCCCAGCCCCAGAGCCGGGCTCGGAGCAATGCAGACAGACAGCACACTCCGATGGGCAGGTTTCATGCTTGCCCGGCCTTGGTCTCTCCCCTGAGATCCTCCCTGCCCCGTGCCCTTCACCCCTGCCCCCCAGTGACCCACACCAGGCTCCTGCTGCTCTGACAGCCCATGGAGGAGGCTGGCTGTGGCCCGAGTGCCTTGGGACTTGGCCGGTGAGGGGTCCCTGTGATGTGGGGGGTGGGGGCATCTTCTAACTTCTGTAGACCACAGAGCCCCCAGACGAGGGTTGTGTGGGCCCGGTCATGACTGGCTCCACAGACTGTCACACAAGCCATGTGCAGGCGACGCTGAGGCAGCTTTATTTCTCGGGGTCACACGCAGTTTGGGAGCCTGTCCCTCTCAGGGGCTGCACCTACCGAGGGAGGGGCCAAGAGGTAGGCCAGGGCAGGCAGCCAGACAGCTGCGTCTGCTGTGCCCTTTGCCTGCCCGCTCTCAGCAGCCCGGGTTGGGGGCAAGGGCGGTGTGGTCCACTTGGCTTCTCACAGGGTGCCCCTCCTGCAGGCTGCTGGGAGGGTGGTGGCCACGCTTCAGGAAGACCAGTGCCAGGGGCTGTCTGCTGCCTGTGGTCGCTGTGGGACGGGGTGGTGCTCCCGGCTGGGACGGGCGGCGGTCAAGGGCGGGCAGGCTCACAGGGCCACCTTCCCTGCCTGTCGGCCCCTTTGCTGCAGCTTCCGGATGAGCTCCAGGAGGTTCATCTGCAGGGTCAGCTCCTGGGGTGCAGATGGGCCCAGGGGGTCCGCCTCAGCCCTGGCAGAGCCCAGGGAAGCAGCCTCCTTTCCCCAGGCACTTGAGGTGACCATCAGGGTCGAGGGGGCACTAGGTAGGGAGCCCGTGGGGGAAGTCTGGCCACTGCCTGCCAGAAAGGGCTGAAGCTGCAGCGTTTGCAGCTGCCCTGGCTTGGCACACGTGGAGGTACGCAGGGATGCAGGGAACTGCAGATGAGGGCCCTGTGGGGCACAGCAGGCCTGAGCAAGGTGGGCGATGCCCTGCAGGCAGCTGGCTTGTCCTCTGGCAGCAGAGGCCCCTCAGCGACCAGCTAGACCCCCAGAGGGGATGTGGCCTTTGGGGACCAGTAGCCCCTAGGCTGTGCCAGGCGAGGCCCACGGCACTGACCTGTGGGTTGGTGGTCACGTAGAAGCCAGCCACCCCTGCCTTCTCCAGTGTGCTCTGCTGGTCCGCCACCTTCCGGTCCAGCTCCAGCACGATCTTCTGGTCCATCGCTCGCTGCTCCTCACGGATCTGGTGTTCCACCGCCTGCCACGGACAGGGCGGCTCAGGGCTCAGCCTCCTGTCCGCCCACCGATGCTGCAGACACACTCCTGGCCTGCCACCTCTGGCCCCTCTCCCCTCCCCAGTTGCTCCAGCTTCAAGACTAAGGATGGTGTATGCACCGCACCTGCGACCCTCCCTTCCCCCAGAGCCCTGCTCCCAACACCCTTCTTCCCCACCTCCTGCCAGGTGTCCTCCCTTTGCTCTGCCGGGTGCCACCTGGCACGGACCACCATGAGTGGCCAGATGCTGGCCCCACCTCTGCCGGCTGTCCAGCTGACTGCCGTCTCTCAGCCTCTGCGTGTCTCCTCCCACTAGAGCTGCCACCGCCCCGCTCAGCACCTCCTTCCTGCATGCCCTGGCTTGGGGCTGCCTTGGGACCCTGTGCTGGTCTGGGCATGCACCCTCCCCTGGGGGTTCTTGGTTGTGGGTGGGCCTCTGGGTTGTTCCTGTCCACTTGGGAACAGGACTTGGTGGCTCCATCCTCCCACCACTGTCCTCGCGTCTCTGTGGCCATGGGGCACAGTGGCTCCCATTCATACCTGCCCTGCACAGGCCAAGGCTGAGGAACTGTGGTCTGGGGGAGCAGGTGAAGGGGGTGGGGGCACCACACATTCTTCACCCATGCCAAATGCACACCCCCCAGCGAAGAGCAATACATGGGCACGTCAGGCCTTTGTGGTACCCATGCTAAGCATACCCACCCAAAGAGCAACACGCGGGCGCGTCAGGCCCTCGCGGCCCACCCCAGCCTGTGGCCCAGGCTGGTTCCCACGCCACTCCGATCCCCTCCACACAGCCCTGTCAGCAGAGCGCAGGTGGGCCCCCCTCATGCCCATACCCCTACCTCGAGCTCACGCTGCTGGGCCGCCTGGAGCACAGGCAGGTTGTGGGGCCGGCAGGCCTGCTGGGCTTCCTGGTGCTTCTGCCGCAGCGCCTGCCTGAGCACTGGGAGAGGACGAGACCAGAGAGGCACCGTCAGGTGGCAGAGGGTGAGGAGGGGTGAGGAGGCAAGGGCGTGCTCCGGCTGTCCCAGCACCACAGGCAGCAGGCCAGCCGTGGGGATGTGGAGGCCTGAACCGGGTAGTGGGTGGAGCTCTGGACACACAGCCCCCAGCCCACTCGGGCCTACCCTCAGCCAGGGTATGGCGGTCTGCAGCAGCAGGGCTCCAGGGTCCTAGAGGAGGGGGAGGCCAGGCATGTGGGGTGAGGGTGGAGCCAGGGCCACAGCTTGAGCACAGGGAATTGGAAGATGGGGGTGGGGGAGACTGCGGGCTGGAGGTTTCTAGCCTCACATGGCTACAGGCCAGGAGTCCGGCGTGACCTGCCTGTCATCCATGGGATATCCACTGAGATGTCCCAGAGACCATGCAGGCCAGGGCCCAGGAAAGGGGCACAAGCAGGATGGCCTCTGCTCCAGGGCACGGCAGTCACTCCTCCTCTGCTCTCCTTGGTTGGCGGAGGGGCAGAGCCACCCTGCACACCCTGTCCATAGCTCCCAAGGGAGTAGGGTGGCACAGACCCGAGGGGGCCCAAGGACATGATGACCAAGTAGGATTTATCCCAGGAATGCTGTTTATCCCAGGAATTTAAAAAATACTGTTAATTCACTCTAGTCACCAAAAAGCCACTTGATCATTTCAAAAGATGCAGAAAAAAAGCTTTGACAAAACCCAACATCCATTCCTGACATAGATGCACTTATCTGGGGACAGACATCCATCAAACCCACCCCACAGGGAAGGGACCTCATGTCACCAGGAGGCACTTTTGCCACAAACGTTTAGTGGGCGCATCATCACACTGCCCAGGTCACAGGGAGCACAGAAGGTGAACAGGGAGGGATGACGTCAGCGTGAGGCAGTCCATCAGATCCAGAGTGGGGATGTTCTAAGGCAGAATGCCCCGGACTCTTCAAAAAGTCAGCACCACAGTGAATGGTGGGAATTCTTTCAGAAGCAGAGGCCCAACTGCAATGCACAACCACACCCTGGATCCTTGTCAGTGCATAATCTGAGGATTATTGGATAATTGGTGTGTCTGAACGTCAGAACGCTCCCTGGAATGACTGATTTCTATCCATTGTGGTTACACAGCAGTGTTCTTGTTCTAGATCCCTGGTTCTAACATTGGACCAAGGCTGACCCCAAGGGTGTCCGGAGACATTCTTGGCTGTCGGCTCTGGGGGAAGGTGCCACTGTTGTCTAGTATAGAAGCCAGGGATGCTGTTTAATGTTTTACAAAGAACTATGAAGACCTGTCCAGCTACAGATTCCAGCAGCGCTGCTATTGAAAACCTTGGTCTAGAGGAATGCTGAGGGCTTCTGGGGAAGTAGTGCGGTGTTGCATACACTGATGGACAAAAAGAACTTTGTCAAAACTTTAATTACTGAGTGGAGCTGGAGAACGTATGGATATTCATTATAGTGTACTTTCAACTTCCCTGTTTATTTTTAAAATAAAGTTGGGTAAAAAAAAATGACAAAGGTGAGAAATCTGAGGGAGCCGGAAGAGCAGCCCGGCACACCCCGCTGGAAGGGGCTCCGGAGGCCGCTCCCACCCCTGTAGGGATGCCTGGGAGGGGCCAAGGCGCAGGAGGTTTTGCCCAGCGTGTGGCTCCAGGGGACGCGTTTTCAGGGCCCAGAGGGTGCTTCGGGGCTCCGTGAATGGGAACCTGATGCACCTTGGAGGGGGAAAGGGCCCTATCGGGAGCTGCAAAGCTGCCAACGCCGCGGGCGGCCTACTGCCACAGCCAGAGCCAAGATCTCGCCTGGGAGTGGGTGAGAGCGTCTCTGGGGGTCCCGCGCGAAGGTCACACTGCACCTGACAAAGGGAAGCTGACTGGATCCCATCTGTCATCAAGCCCCGCGCCCTCAATGAGGTCGATTTCAGGGGCTGCTGCCGAGCGGAACCCGGGGAAGGGCTCCGCCCGAGACCAAGCAGCCCGGGCAGGCCGCCCCCGCCCCCGCGCACCTCGGTGCTCGTTCTGCAGCCGCAGGCGCTGGTTGTACAGGCTCTTCTCGGTGAGGTGCTGGATCTCCAGCAGCCCCTGGACGATCTCGAACACGGTGCCGTCGAGCAGCGCCAGGGCCAGGTCGCTGAGCGTGGTGTAGGACAGGCGCTGCTGGAAGGAGCTGCGGGCGGAGCGCGGTGAGCCCGCGGCCCGCCCGCTCGGCCCCCCGGCCCGCCCGCCCCAGCGGCCGCGCACCTGGGCAGCTCCTTGACCAGGCCCTGCAGCGCCGACAGCAACTGGTAGTGCCGCTCCTGCTGCCGGGCCCCGTCTGCCGCCTCCTCCAAAGCGCCCGAGCAGCGCTCCATGGCGCCCGCGCCGCCGGCCGCCGCGCAAACGTCGCGGTCCTGTTACGTCAGAGCGCAGCGCGGCGCGCCACGCCCCCTTTCACAACAGTTCCAGACAAACCACGGCTCGCTCTCGCCTCACCGGAAGGAGGGCTGCCCTGCCCTGGAGAAGGCTCCGAGGAGCAGCCCGCATTGGCCCCGCCCCTACCCGGGGCCCCGCCCCTTACTCGGCCCCCGGCGCACACCCTTCCGCCCCGTCCACACCCAGCCCCTACCCTGAAGCCCCGCCACACCCCTTACCCAGCCGCCCCGCCCTTTACCCTCCGCCCCACCCCTTACCCGCCCCGCCCTTTATTCTGCCCGCCCCGTCCCTTACCGTCCCGCCCCTCCCCGCCCTTTACCCTCCCCCCAACCCCTTACCCCGTCTCGCCCCTTACCCTGCGGCCGGCTCTGCACCCTGCCTATTGTGAGTAGTGCTGCTGGGTGTAACTGCATTCTTGTTTGAATTTGGAGATAGATTTTCAAAGCAGTTAATTAAAAAGTGAAAGCATGATTGTTGGATCGTGTTGTTTAGCTTTAGAACACACCTCCCAGCTGTCTTACGAGGTGGTTGTACCTACGTCCCAGCAGCACTGAGGGAGGTTCCTGTCGTCCCTCACCCTCCGGCGGTTGATTTGGTCATATATTTGAAGTTTAGCCCACTCCAGTGTTCTTGCCTGGAGAATCCCAGGGACTGGGAGCCTGGTGCCCGGCTGCCGTCTATGGGGTCGCACAGAGTCGGATTCGACTGAAGCGACTTAGCAGCAGCAGCAGCAGCAGCAGTCCTAATAGGTGTGCTGTGGTATCTCATGATTTTAATTTGTAATTCCCTGGTAGTATGATATTTTTGTCAGAGAAGGCAATGGCACCCCACTCCAGTACTCTTGCCTGGAAAATCCCATGGACGGAGGAGCCTGGTAGGCTGCAGCCCATGGGGTCGCTAAGAGTCGGGCACGACTGAGCAACTTCACTTTCACTTTTCACTTTCATTCATTGGAGAAGGAAATGGCAACCCACTCCAGTATTCTTGCCTGGAGAATCCCAGGGACAGAGGAGCCTAATGGGCTGCCCTCTATGGGGTAGCACAGAGTCGGACACGACTGAAGTGACTTAGCAGCAGCAGCAGCAACAAATGATATTTTTGTATAATTTTTGTATGATTTTTACTATGTGTAAGTCTTTTTTTTGGCCAGGTGTGTGTTTGATCCACACCCATTTTTTAACATGGGTTTGTTTTAGAGGTTTTTGTCTATTTATGAAACAGAGCAGGAGCCTGTGGTCCTTGCTCGCCCCCACCATGTCCCCTGCCTACCTTTGCTGCTAAGTCGCTTCAGTCGTGTCGGACTTTGTGCGACCCCATAGACGGCAGCCCACCAGGCCTCCCCGTCCCTGGGATTCTCCAGGCAAGAACCCTGGAGTGGGTTGCCATTTCCTTCTCCAATGCATGAAAGTGAAAAGTGAAAGTGAAGACACTCAGTTGTGTCCAACTCCTAGCGACCCCATGGAATGCAGCCTTCCAGGCTCCTCCGTCCATGGGATTTTCCAGGCAAGAGTACTGGAGCGGGGTGCCATTGCCTTCTCCGCTGCCTGCCTTTAGTCTGTGGAAAACTTTAGTCAAAGAATAAGTTTCACTTGAGAAATGAGAAATGCTGAAACAAAGGAAAACAATCAAAGGAGACTAAATAATAGTAGTAATGCAGTCATTAAGCATAGTAGAGGACCTTTACTTATTTCTCAAGGGCTGTAGATAATATTCTGAGCCACATCCTGTGAGCTGTCTTACAGATACTGAAACCCTAGGAAGAGAAGTTCACTACATGATGATCAGGCTGAACCCAGGACATGAGCTGCCACAATTCTGAGAATTGACTGCAAAGAAATGGGAACAAATGGACCCTGGGCCTAAAGACGAAGTACCTAAAACAACCAAGGTGACGCTGGTCGGACCACTGATGACCAGCTGAAGGTGATCGTTAGAGATGACTGTGCTGTTCTGGATGTAGCCGCCCCCCACCCCAGTTCTGTCCATAAAAGCTCTCATCCCTTGCTTGTCGGGGGTAGAGGGGCCTCTGGACAGATGTCCACCACCCTCCCCCCCACCCCCACCCCCTGCTGCCGGTTGCTGGTACCTGAAATAAAGCAAATTTTCCTTTCCACCAACCTGGGCTATTTATGGGGCTTTTGAGTGGCGAGTAGCTGGCTCCCACCACACTTCTTTCGGTAACATTTGAACCCAACTCCTCTCTTGGACATGTGGTTTAGAAATATTTTCCTCCCAGTTTGTGTCTTGCCTTTGGACTTTTGGAATAATGTCTTTGTCAACTACAAAGTGGCGCCTGCTGTGGGCGCCGCCATCTACTGCACGAGGATTAAAGCCTGTGCTAGCTGCTGACCTTTAACTCTCCCTGAAAGGGGTTCAGGGTGGAGAGCAGGAACGGGGCCTTCAGAGCTGGGGTGGGGTCGGGGAGGGAACCTAACAGGATAAGTCTTCAGATAGGCATTCTCAGGAGCTGATTTTATGATCCCAGTTCTTGTGTCTCCTCATCTATAGAAAAGCAGTAAAACCCTTCATGGTGGCGACTGCTCCTTGCGACCAGCAAAGGCTCCATGAGACCTGCAGAAACCTAGCAGAAACCACATGTTTGAGAGAATATGTGCCTGATCGCTCGTGTCTCCCCTTCACCCAAATCACATATATATATACTGACCCCCTTGCCTGCCTCCCCCCACCCCTCTTTGGAACAGTTCCTCAGACTTAACTGAGGGGCTGGCTCTTGGGCTGCAGTCCTCATTTTGTCCCAAATAAAATTTGACTTGCAACTCTCAGGCTGTGCATTTTTTTTTTTTTTAAAGTCAGTATCTTTCTTAGTAGACAGCTTTAACTTTACAAAGTCCACAATGTTTTTTCTCACATGGACTGGCTTTTTGTGTATTAAAACTCAAAGCTTGTGATCTATGGATCAGACCCCACATCATGTAGATTTTCTTGTTTCTTTGTAATTTTGATGATTTTGAGTTATAAATGTCTTAATCAGTTTGAGTGAATTTGGTGTAAAGTTTTCAAGTTTGTATTTACAGTAATTTCATTTCATATAGTTTCCAGTTAATTGTTCCATAACTATTTTGGAGAAGTCATGGGATATTTGGCTTGAATTTAGTTTGAATTTCCTCAGTTTACTGGAGGCAGTAGAAGCGTTTTGAGGGCCCAGGATTTCTGCTGACCTGAGAGGGCAGCTTGGTCTGGATTCTTCCACTGGAGCATTGACTTAAAACAATATCCACAACCCAAAAGTTGAGAGTTGCTTTATTCAGCAGAAACTTTTAGGACTCAAAGCCCAAGAGACTGCATCTCAAGTGACCCTGAGAGGACTGCTCCGAGGAGGGGAGCCAGGTTACATAGAAGCTCTGCAACCAGGGGCAGGTAGTTTAACATCAAAGATGACTGTTAATTAAAGAAAAGCAGATATCCCAAGTTAAGGAATGTAGTGTTTCTCTATGTATGGGAAGAGGCAAGAGTCTGGGCTCACTGAAATTGTTTCTTTCATTTACTTCTCAGCTATCCTGGGCCAGTATCCTGTGCTTTTCACCTTCTGAGGTCCCTTGGGCTCACCTTAAAAGCGGACGCAGCTTGATGGCTGTTTTTTTTCTTGTTGTTCAGTCTGTCAGTCATGTCTGACTCTCTTCAACCCCATGGACTGCAGCATGCCAGGCTTCCCTGTCCTTCATTATCTCCTGGAGTTTGCTCAAACTCATGTCCACTGAGTCAGTGATGCCATCCAACCATCTTATTCTGTCACCCCTGTCTCCTCCTGCCCGGCATCAGGGTCTTTTCTAATGAATTGGCTTTTTGCATCAGGTGGCCGAAGTATTGGAGCTTCAGCTTCAGCATCAGTCCTTCCAATGAGTATTTAGGGTTGATTTCCCTTAGGATTGACTTGTTTTCAGTTCAGTTTGGTTCAGTTCAGTTGCTCAGTTGTGTCCAACTCTTTGTGACCCCATGGACTGAAGCACACCAGGCCTCTCTGTCCATCATCAACTCCCGGAGTTTACTCAAACTCATGTCCTTTGAGTCGGTGATGCCATCCAACCTTCTCATCCTCTGTCGTCCCCTCCTCCTCCTGCCTTCAATTTTCCCCAGCATCAGGGTCTTTCCCAATGTGTCAGTTCTTTGCATCAGGTGGCCAAAGTATTGGAGCTTCAGCTTTAGCATCAGTCCTTCCAATGAATATTCAGGACTGATTTCCTTTAGGATGGACTGGTTGGATCCCCTTGCAGTCCAAGGGACTCTCAAGAGTCTTCTCCAACACCATAGTTCAAAGCCATCAATTCTGCGACGCTCAGCTTTCTTTGGAGTCCAACTCTCACATCCATGCATGACCACTGTTGGCTGGTCTATCTCCTGCTAGATGACGGGTACTCTTCTCCCTCCTGAGTGCCCTGAGAGCTCACCAGCTCACCTTGGAGGGCTGCAATCTCTGATGACTGTGACATCCTTATTTCCAGATATATGGCTGGAAATATTCCACTTCTCACTGGAGGAAGGCCGAGCCCGCCTCCCTGACCTGCCCCTGCCTGGAGGCTGAGACTGGGCCACGTGGGTGAACAGGAGTTTTGTTCTGCGGTTCACCTGCAGGCAGGTGCGGCCCCTGTGGGTGGGGCCCAGAGTGAACGTGGGGTGGGCCCCGGGCACCCTAGTTGCATCCTGCCTCCAAGCGGACGGGAGAGGGCCGCAGTGTAGGGGCAGGGCTCTGGGGTGGTGGTTTGGCATCTGGGGATTCGCTTTGGGGCAAAGGCGAATCAGGATATTCCCCTTGTTATTCGCCAGCTCCCTCAGTCCCCAACACTGCAGACTGGGGACCCAGGCCTGCCCAGGCTCCAGGGGGCGACTCCGGTCCAGCCCAAGTCACCATGGCCTGAGGGAAATAGAATCAGCACATTTTTCCTTTACCTTTTTCTGTTTCTGTCCGATCGTTTTAATTGGAGTGTATCCTGGCAGGTCACAAAGAGTCGGGCACGACCGAATGTCTGAGCGCGTGTAGGTGGATTGCAATGTTGTGTGTTTTTTTTTTTTCTTTTTTCAGTCTACAGCAACTTGAGTCATTTATATATAGACGTATTTACATTCTTTTTGGGGTTCTTTTCCCACATAGGTTACTGGAGAGCGTTGAGTGAGGTTGCTTGTGTTACATTGTGGGTCCTTGTGGCTTGTTTTATAAATGGTAGTGTGTATATGTTAGTCTAAAACAGCTCGTTTCTCCCTGCCCCACACCTTTTGTTTTTGGTGACCATAAGTTTCTCTTCAGAGCGTGTGAGTTTGTTTCTGTTTGGTAAAGAAGCTCATTTCTGTCCATTTTTAGATTTAACTAGAAGTGATACCCTATGGCCCTTGTCTCTCCCTGTCTCCCTCACTCCCCTTGGTGGGACCATCTCTGCTTTCTCCCCGGTGGCTCCATGTGGCATGGTTTCCTCCCCTTTACGGCTGAGCAGTATTGCACCGTGTGTGCCCCACTGTCGGTAACCGTCCAGCAGTCCCTCTACGCTTAGGTGGTTCTGTGTCTTGGCTATGGTACCTAGCACAGCCGTGATCACAGGGCTACCCCTGTGTTTTAAAATGTTGGTTTTGTCCAGGTCTCTGCCCAGATTTGGGACCACTGGGTTCTAAGGTACTTCTTAGCTGTTTTACTAACTGTTTTACTGTTTAGCTTTTTCAAGAACCTCCATACTCTTCTCCCTAGTGGAGGTGCCAACGTACATTCTCAACTCCTTCTCTCCACACCCTCTCCAGGATTTATTGCTGGAGATAGTTGGAGATGGTCATTGTGACTGGTGTGAGGTGATACCTCATTGAACTTTTGATTTGCCTTTCTCCAATAATTAGTGATGCTGGGAGCATCTTTCCATGTGCCTAATGGCAATATGTATGACTCCATCACAGAAATGTCCTTTTTTGATCTTAGGCACATATTTTTCTTGAGTTGTTTGTATTTTTGATATTGAGCTGCACAATCTGACTATATTTTCTGGAGATGATTTCCTTATGGGTGTCTTTATTTAACAGAAGCAGAAGATATTAAAAAAAGATGGCAATAATACACAGAAGAACTATACAAAAAAGATCTTCGTGACCCAGATAACCACGATGGTGTGATCACTCACCTAGAGCCAGACATCCTGGAATGTAAAGTCAAGTGGACCTTAGGAAGCATCACTACAAATAAAGCTAGTGGAAGTGATGGAATTCCAGTTGTGTTATTTCAAATACTAAAAGATGATGATGTCAAAGTTCTGCACTCAATGTGACAGCAAATTCGGAAAACTCAGCAGTGGCCCAGGACTGGAAAAATTCAGTTTTCATTTCAATCCCAAAGAAAGGCAATGCCAAAGAATGCTCAAACTACCGCACAATTGCACTCATCTCACATGCTAGTAAAGTGAGGCTTAAAATTCTCCAGGCCAGGCTTCAACAGTATGTGAACTGTGAACTTTCAGATGTTCAAGCTGGATTTGGAAAAGGCAGAGGAACAAGAGATCAAATTGCCAGCATCTGTTGGATTATCAAAAAAGCAAGACAGTTCTAGAAAAACATCTACTTCTGCTTTATTGACTATGCCAAAGCCTTTGACTGTGTGGATCACAACAAATTGTGGAAAATTCTTAAAAAGATGGGAATACCAAACCACCTGACCTGCCTCTTGAGAAACCTGTATGCAGATAGTTCATTTCAGTCACTCAGTCATGTCCGACTCTTTGCAACCCTATGAACTGCAGCATGACAGGCCTCCCTGTCCATCACCAACTCCCGGAGTTCACCCAAACTCATATGCGTCAAGTTGGTGATGCCCTCCAGCCATCTCATCCTCTGTCATCCCCTTCTCCTCCTGCCCCCAATCCCTCCCAGCATCAGAGTCTTTTCCAATGAGTCAGCTCTTCGCATGAGGTGGCCAAAGTATTGGAGTTTCAGCTTTAGCATCAGTCCTTCCAAAGAACACCCAGGACCGATCTCCTTTAGAATGGACTGGTTGGATCTCCTTGCAGTCCAAGGGACTCTCAAGAGTCTTCTCCAACACCACAGTTCAAAAGCATCAATTCTTTGGCGCTCAGCTTTCTTCACAGTCCAACTCTCACATCCATACATGACCACCGGAAAAACCATAGCCTTGACTAGACGGACCTTTGTTGGCAAAATAATGTCTCTGCTTTTGAATATGCTATCTAGGTTGGTCCTACCTTTCCTTCCAAGGAGCAAGCGTCTTTTAATTTCATGGCTGCAGTCACCATCTGCAGTGACTTTGCAGATAAGGAAGCAACAGTTAGAACATGGAGCAACAGACTGGTTCCAAATAGGGAAAGGAATACACCAAGGTTGTATATTGTCACCCTGCTTATTTAACTTATATACAGAGCACATCATGTGAAATGCCAGGCTGGATAAAGCACAAGCTGGAGTCAAGATTGTTGGGAGAAATATCAATAACCCCAGATATGCAGATGACACCACCCTTATGGCAGAAAGCGAAGAAGAACTAAAGAGCCTCTTGACGAAATGGAAAGAAGAGAGTGAAACCGTTGGCTTAAAACCCAACATTCAGAAAACTAAGATCATGGCATCTGGTCTCATCACTTCATAGCAAATAGATGGGGAAACAATGGAAACAGTGGCAGACTTTATTTTTTGGGGCTCCAAAATCACTGCAGATGGTGAATGCAACCATGAAATTAAAAGACACTGGCTCCTTGGAAAAAAAACTATGACCAATATAGACAGCATATTAAAAAGCAGAGACATTACTTTGCCAGCAAAGGTCCATCTAGTCAAAGCAATGGCTTTTCCAGTAGTCATGTATGGATGTGAGAATTGGACTATAAAGAAAGCTGAGTGCCAAAGAATTGATGCTTTTGAATTGTGGTGTTGGAGAAGACTGTAGAGAGTCCCTTGGACTGCAAGGGGATCCAACCAGTCCGTCCTAAAGGAAATCAGTCCTGAATAATCATTGGAAGGACTGATGCTGAAGCTGAAGCTCCAATACTTTGGCAACCTGATGCAAAGAACTGTCTCATTTAAAAAGATTCTGATGCTGGGAAAGCTTGAAGGTGGGAGGAGAAGGGGATGACAGAGGATGAGATAGTTGGATGGCATCACTGACTCAATGGGCATGAGTTTGAGTATGCTCCAGGAGTTGGTGATGGGCAGGGAAGCCTGGTGTGCTGTAGTCCATGGGGTCACAAAGAGTTGGACACGGCTGAGCAACTGAGCTGAACTGATCCTTGTTTACAACTATTTTTTCCCCTTTCTGAGGGTTGTCTTTGTCTTTTGTTTAGGGTTTCTGTTGCTGTTCAAATAGTTTTAAGGTTAATTAGATTCCTTTTTATTATTTTTGGTTTAGTTTTCATTACTCTAAGAGGTGAACCCAAGAAGAACTTGCTGTGATTTACATCAAACCCTGTCCTGCCTATATTTTCCTCAAGAATTTCATAGTATCCATTCTGACATTTATATCTTTATATACTTGGAGTCTGTGTTTGGTGAGAGGGGGTATTCCAACCTCATTCTCATTTTTGGTTTCAGGAGCCTCCATACTATCCTCCACAGTGTCTTTTACCAGGTTATATTTCTAGCATCAGTGAAGGGAGGTACCAGCCCTTACAGTTTGCAGAGTTTCTGACAATGGCCATTTTGACTGGTGCGAGGTTATACCTTGCTGTTGTTTTGATTTGCATTTTTCTAATTTTTTGCAATATTAACATCTTGACATTTTTTTTAAGGGTTGTTACATAAACTGAAAAAAAAATCACATGGCTTAAATAAACTTTAGGTGCTTCTCTGATAGCTCAGTTGGTAAAGAATCTGCCTGCAATGCAGGAGACCCCGGGTTGATTGCTGGGTCAGGAAGATCTGCTGGAGAAGGGAAAGGCTACCCATTCCAGTATTCTTGGGCTTCACTGGTGGCTCAGCTGGTAAAGGATCTGCCTGCAATGAGGATAGACCTGGGTTCGATCCCTGGGTTGGGAAAATCCCCTGGAGAAGGGAAAGGCTACCCACTGCAGTATTCTGGCCTGGAGAATTTCATGGACTGTATAGTCCATGGGGTCACAAAGAGTCGGACACGACTGAGCAACTTTCACTTTCAGATAAACTTTAGGGGCTTCCCTTGTGGCTCAGTGGTAAAGAATCTGCCTGCAATGCAGGAGACCCAGGTTCAATCCCTGGAGATCCTCCTAGAGAAGGGAATGGCAATCCACTCCAGTATTCTTGCCTGGAGAATCCCATGGACAGAGGAGCCTGGTGGGCTACTACAGCACATGTGGTTGCGAAGATTTGGACACATCTGAGCTACTAATGGAGAAGGCAATGGCACCCCATTCCAGTACTTTTGCCTGGAAAATCCCATGGATGGAGGAGTCTGGTGGGCTGTGGTCCATGGGGTCGCTTGGAGTCGGACACGACTGAGCGACTTCACTTTCACTTTTCACTGTCATGCATTGGAGAAGGAAATGGCAACCCACTCCAGTGTTCTTGCCTGCAGAATCCCAGGGGCGGGGGAGCCTGGTGAACTGCCGCCTATGGGGTCGCGCAGAGTTGGACACGACTGAAGTGACTTAGCAGCAGCAGCAGAATTACTAACACTTTCACACTTAGATAAACGTGCTTCTTGATATGGCTTCTTAATAGCCTGCTCTGTTTTGAAGTATTTTTCGTGACCATCGCTAGGATATCTCTTGAGGAAAGGTGATGTTACTTACAGCGCCTCGGACTTTCTGAACATTAGTGTCCATCACTTCAGTTTTTCAAGTTGCTACGAAAAACGGCCACAAGGTGGCAGCAAGGGGAGAGAATATGGGTCGGGGGCGGGGGCGGTGCACACTGCCTGCCACACTCTACCGGCTCCCTGAGCCCCACAACAGTGGAGGCTTTGGACCTAAGTCTGCTCAGCCTCCAGAAATGTGACACCAGCCCAGGTCACCAGGCCATGAGGGGCATAGAGGCAGCTTTTGCTTTTCTTTTTTTTTCTCTTTCTTTCTTTTTTTTTTGGTTGAGGGTGGGTTTGCTTCTGTAATTTTCGCTGGAGTATATAGGGGAATTACATGTTGTGGGTGGGTGTTTTTTTTCGTTTTTGACCGGTAGCAACAAGATTCGCTTGGAAAGAGATCTATATGTGTTCTTTTCTTGGTTTTCCCCAAGAGGTTATGTGATAAGTAGGGATCCTTGTGTTTTAGAGTGGGTCCTTGGTGCTTATTTTATAAATAGTAGAGTGGCTCTATGAGTCTGAATCAGCTCATTTCTCAGCGTCCTACTCTTTACTTTTCTGGGGCCATAGGCTTTCCGCCCATGTATGATGAACTGTGTCTCTATGGTCAGGAAGTTCATTTGTATTCATTTTTAGATTTCACATAAATTGACATCATATGACACACGTGTCTCCTTGTCTCCTATACTTCACTGGCTACGATCGTCCCTACTTCCTTCCCTGTGACTGGACGTGGCATTATTTGCTTCTTTACTTGTTACAAGCCTATCTGTTTCCTTGCCTTGACGGGATGTGGCATTATTTGCTCGGTCTATATGGGTGAGTAATATCGCACTGTGAAAAACCCCTATTATTTTTCCATTCAGGTGTTTTTTTCCACTTACTTTGCTGGTTAACATCGTATCCACACCTGTGAAGTAATGGTTAGGGGTTAGGGTTAGGGTTAGGGTTAGGGTTTAGGGTTAGGGTTAGGGTTAGGGTTAGGGGGTTAGGGTTAGGGGGTTAGGGTTAGGGGGTTAGGGTTAGGGTTAGGGTTAGGGTTAGGGTTAGGGCCAGGGTTAGGGTTAGGGTTAGGGTTAGAGGGTTAGGGTTAGGGTTAGGGTTAGGGTTAGGGTTAGGGTTAGAGGGTCAGGGTCAGGGTCAGGGTCAGGGTCAGGGTCAGGGTCAGGGTCAGGGTCAGGGTTAGGGTTAGGTTAGGGTTAGGGTTAGGGTTAGGGTTAGGGTTAGGGTTAGGGTTAGGGTTAGGGTTCGCGAACCCCGTCCCCCCGACACCCCGCACCCCCGGCCCCGAGGGTTAGGGTTAGGGTTAAGGTTAGGGTTAGGGTTAGGGTTAGGGTTCGCGAACCCCGTCCCCCCGACACCCCGCACCCCCGGCCCCGGGGTTAGGGTTAGGGTTAGGGTTAGGGTTAGGGTTAGGGTTCGCGAACCCCGTCCCCCCGACACCCCGCACCCCCGGCCCCGAGGGTTAGGGTTAGTGTTAGGGTTAGTGTTAGGGTTAGGGTTAGGGTTCGCGAACCCCGTCCCCCCGACACCCCGCACCCCCAGCCCCGAGGGTTAGGGTTAGGGTTAGGGTTAGGGTTAGGGTTAGGGTTAGGGTTAGGGTTCGCGAACCCCGTCCCCCCGACACCCCGCACCCCCGGCCCCGGGGTTAGGGTTAGGGTTAGGGTTAGGGTTAGGGTTAGGGTTCGCGAACCCCGTCCCCCCGACACCCCGCACCCCCGGCCCCGAGGGTTAGGGTTAGTGTTAGGGTTAGGGTTAGGGTTAGGGTTCGCGAACCCCGTCCCCCCGACACCCCGCACCCCCGGCCCCGGGGTTAGGGTTAGGGTTAGGGTTAGGGTTAGTGTTAGGGTTAGGGTTAGGGTTAGGGTTAGGGTTAGTGTTAGGGTTAGGGTTCGCGAACCCCGTCCCCCCGACACCCCGCACCCCCAGCCCCGAGGGTTAGGGTTAGGGTTAGGGTTAGGGTTAGGGTTAGGGTTAGGGTTCGCGAACCCCGTCCCCCCGACACCCCGCACCCCCGGCCCCGAGGGTTAGGGTTAGTGTTAGGGTTAGGGTTAGGGTTAGGGTTCGCGAACCCCGTCCCCCCGACACCCCGCACCCCCGGCCCCGGGGTTAGGGTTAGGGTTAGGGTTAGGGTTAGGGTTAGGGTTAGGGTTAGGGTTAGGGTTAGGGTTCGCGAACCCCGTCCCCCCCACACCCCGCACCCCCGGCCCCGTGGGTTAGGGTTAGGGTTAGGGTTAGGGTTCGCGAACCCCGTCCCCCCGACACCCCGCACCCCCGGCCCCGAGGGTTAGGGTTAGGGTTAGGGTTAGGGTTCGCGAACCCCGTCCCCCCGACACCCCGCACCCCCGGCCCCGAGGGTTAGGGTTAGGGTTAGGGTTAGGGTTAGGGTTAGGGTTCGCGAACCCCGTCCCCCCGACACCCCGCAGCCCCCACCCCCGACGCCGGGTTAGCCTCTGCCTGAGGGTCAGGGTTCGGGTCCTTTTAGAGGTATCGTTGGGGCTACGGTGTGGCTATAATTCCAGTTATGCCATGATTAATTTAGCGCGTGATTAGTTTAGAGGATGATTAAATTAAGGGATGATTCAATTAGGCCGTGATTAGTTTAGCGGATGATTCAATTAGCCCGTGATTCAATTAGGCTGTGATTCAATTAGGCCGTGATTAGTTTAGCGGATGATTCAATTAGGCCGTGATTAGTTTAGGGGATGATTCAATTAGGCCGTGATTCAATCAGGCCGTGATTCAATTAGGCCGTGATTCAATTAGGCCGTGATTAGTTTAGCGGATGATTCAATTAGGCCATGATTCGATCAGGCCGTGATTCAATCAGGCCGTGATTCAATTAGGCCGTGATTCAATTAGGCCGTGATTCAATTAGGCCGTGATTAGTTTAGCGGATGATTCAATTAGGCCGTGATTCATTTAGCGCGTGATTAGGTTAGCACGTGATTAGGTTAAAGCTAAAGAGCTTACCTGCATTGAGAGCAGGCAGGCAGGCGGGCGGGCGGGCGGGGCGGAGGTTGAAGGGCGGCCGAAACCCGGTCCGGAGCAAGCTAGCCGCGGTAGCGTAGCGGGTAGAGTCAGGCAGGCAGGCAGGCAGGCAGGTCAGGAGTTCGAGCCCCAGGTAGGGTCACAGGCAGGTACAGGTGAGCCGCTAGCGGCCAAGGGTGGGGGACAGCCTCTTTTTTTGCGGGGCGGGGCCGGCGCCGGAAGGGGCGGGACCAAGACCGGAAGCGGCCGGGACTTTTGTGTCGGAGGTTTGGATTTTCGAATTATGTACTTATGTATTTATCGCGGATTAAATCATGGAGTTCTCTAAGTGTTTGATTTTCGAATTATTTATTTATTTATTCATTCATTTAATGTGTCGCTGATGAAATCATGTCGTTCTCGAATGCTCCTAGGTCCGAGGGGAAGGCAGGCCAGAGCGGAGCTGAGGCCGGTCAGGCTCCCAGTCACGTCTCCCACACTCCCACACTCCCGCAGCCGGCCTGCTCCTTCCTTCCTTCCCGGGCGCGAACGCTAGAAGCCGGGAACGGCTCGGCGAGGCTCCCCCAGGGCAGAGCGGCGGCCTCTCGGCCGGGGCTCCGCGCTCTCGCGCCCGCTCGGGCGCGGATCTGGAGCTCCGCCGGCGTGGAAGCTCACTCGGTCCTTCCCCCCCCCCCCCCATCCATCCAGGCTCGCTCGCGAGCAAGCACCCGCCGGCGGGCGGGCGGGCGGCCTGCCGGCCTGCCGGCCTGCCTGCCTCCCTCCCTCCCTCCCTCCCTCTCTCCCTCCCTCCCCTTTCTCCCTCCCTCCCCTCTCCCGCGTGCTGGGAACTACTGCGCTTCCAGGCAGGCCGGGGCACACAGCACCGCCCGGCGCGCTCCGCTCAGGGGCCGGCTGGTTCCCCTGCGCTGGGGCTCCGCTACGGAGCCCAAACGCACGGAAGGAAGGCGCCCCCCACACCACATCCACACACACGTGTCTGCTCTGGAGGAGAGCTCCGGGGAAGCCCAGTCTGGCGGCCGCTTTCTCGGCACACACACGGAGGGAAAACACGCTGGCTGGCTGGCTGGCTGGCTGGCTGGCGGTGGAGCCGCCTCTCCCCGAGCCAGGGGTAGGCAGGCAGGCAGGCGGGCGGGCGGGCGGGCGGGCCCTGGGACCCGGATTCCCCTCCGTGCCACGCTCGCTGAGTCTGGGCGGCCAAGCACACACACAGCGTGGGAATGCGGCCCGAGCAGGGGGCGCTTCCCTTCCCCCTCGGACAGAGCTCTCTCCTCGCTCGCTCGCTCGCTCGCTCGCTCGCGGGAGGCCTTGGCGGTTTGTACACACGCCCGGGCGGGCCCGGAGCCCTCTGCCGGGAGGCCCCGGCTCTCCTAGGTCCGAGGGGGGAAGGCAGGCGAGAGCGGAGCTGAGGCAAGTCACCCCCCACCCCCCCGAAATCCACACCCGCAAGCGTAGGGTCATGATTAGCTCAGGGGATGATTAGTTTAGGCCACGATTAGGTGAGGGCGTGATGAGTTTAGCGGGTGATTCAATTAAGGGGTGATTCAATCAGGCCGTGATTCGTTCAGGGGACGATTCAATCAGGCCGTGATTCAATCAGGCCGTGATTCAATCAGGCCGTGATGAGTTCAGCGGCTGATTCAATTAGGCCATGATTCATTTAGCGCGTGATTAGGTTAAGGCCGTAGAGCTTCCCTGCATTGAGAGCGGGCGGGCGGGGCGGAGGTTGAAGGGCGGCCGAAACCCGGTCCGGAGCAAGCCAGCCGCGGTAGCGTAGCGGGTAGAGTCAGGCAGGCAGGCAGGCAGGCAGGTTAGGCAGGCAGGTCAGGAGTTCGAATCCCAGGTAGGGTGTAGGATGTAGGTAGGTAGGTAGGCAGGCAGGCAGGGTCCTAGAGCTAGGGGTAAGATAGGAACACCCTCTCTTTTTGCGGGGCGGGGCGGGCGCCGGAAGGGGTGGGACAGAGACCGGAAGCGCCCGCGACTTTTTTCGGGCAGGGGTTTTGATTTTTGAATTATTTATTTATTTATCGCTGATTAAATCACGGGTTTAGGGTTAGTGTTAGGGTTAGGGTTAGGGTTAGGGTTAGGGTTAGGGTTCGCGAACCCCGTCCCCCCGACACCCCGCACCCCCGGCCCCGGGGTTAGGGTTAGGGTTAGGGTTAGGGTTAGGGTTAGGGTTCGCGAACCCCGTCCCCCCGACACCCCGCACCCCCGGCCCCGAGGGTTAGGGTTAGTGTTAGGGTTAGTGTTAGGGTTAGGGTTAGGGTTCGCGAACCCCGTCCCCCCGACACCCCGCACCCCCAGCCCCGAGGGTTAGGGTTAGGGTTAGGGTTAGGGTTAGGGTTAGGGTTAGGGTTCGCGAACCCCGTCCCCCCGACACCCCGCACCCCCGGCCCCGAGGGTTAGGGTTAGGGTTAGGGTTAGGGTTAGGGTTAGGGTTAGGGTTCGCGAACCCCGTCCCCCCGACACCCCGCACCCCCGGCCCCGGGGTTAGGGTTAGGGTTAGGGTTAGGGTTAGGGTTAGGGTTCGCGAACCCCGTCCCCCCGACACCCCGCACCCCCGGCCCCGAGGGTTAGGGTTAGTGTTAGGGTTAGTGTTAGGGTTAGGGTTAGGGTTCGCGAACCCCGTCCCCCCCACACCCCGCACCCCCAGCCCCGAGGGTTAGGGTTAGGGTTAGGGTTAGGGTTAGGGTTAGGGTTAGGGTTCGCGAACCCCGTCCCCCCGACACCCCGCACCCCCGGCCCCGAGGGTTAGGGTTAGGGTTAGGGTTAGGGTTAGGGTTAGGGTTCGCGAACCCCGTCCCCCCGACACCCCGCACCCCCGGCCCCGAGGGTTAGGGTTAGGGTTAGGTTAGGGTTAGGGTTAGTGTTAGGGTTAGGGTTAGGGTTCGCGAACCCCGTCCCCCCGACACCCCGCACCCCCGGCCCCGAGGGTTAGGGTTAGTGTTAGGGTTAGTGTTAGGGTTAGGGTTAGGGTTCGCGAACCCCGTCCCCCCGACACCCCGCACCCCCAGCCCCGAGGGTTAGGGTTAGGGTTAGGGTTAGGGTTAGGGTTAGGGTTAGGGTTCGCGAACCCCGTCCCCCCGACACCCCGCACCCCCGGCCCCGAGGGTTAGGGTTAGGGTTAGGGTTAGGGTTAGGGTTAGGGTTAGGGTTCGCGAACCCCGTCCCCCCGACACCCCGCACCCCCGGCCCCGGGGTTAGGGTTAGGGTTAGGGTTAGGGTTAGGGTTAGGGTTCGCGAACCCCGTCCCCCCGACACCCCGCACCCCCGGCCCCGGGGTTAGGGTTAGGGTTAGGGTTAGGGTTAGGGTTCGCGAACCCCGTCCCCCCGACACCCCGCACCCCCGGCCCCGAGGGTTAGGGTTAGGGTTAGGGTTAGGGTTAGGGTTAGGGTTAGGGTTCGCGAACCCCGTCCCCCCGACACCCCGCACCCCCGGCCCCGAGGGTTAGGGTTAGGGTTAGGTTAGGGTTAGGGTTAGTGTTAGGGTTAGGGTTAGGGTTCGCGAACCCCGTCCCCCCGACACCCCGCACCCCCAGCCCCGAGGGTTAGGGTTAGGGTTAGGGTTAGGGTTAGGGTTAGGGTTAGGGTTCGCGAACCCCGTCCCCCCGACACCCCGCACCCCCGGCCCCGAGGGTTAGGGTTAGTGTTAGGGTTAGTGTTAGGGTTAGGGTTAGGGTTCGCGAACCCCGTCCCCCCGACACCCCGCACCCCCAGCCCCGAGGGTTAGGGTTAGGGTTAGGGTTAGGGTTAGGGTTAGGGTTAGGGTTCGCGAACCCCGTCCCCCCCACACCCCCCACCCCCCGCCCCCAGGGTTAGGGTTAGGGTTAGGGGTAGGGTTAGGGTTAGGGTTAGGGTTCGCGAACCCCGTCCCCCCCACACCCCGCACCCCCGGCCCCGGGGTTAGGGTTAGGGTTAGGGTTAGGGTTAGGGTTCGCGAACCCCGTCCCCCCCACACCCCGCACCCCCGGCCCCGAGGGTTAGGGTTAGTGTTAGGGTTAGGGTTAGGGTTAGGGTTCGCGAACCCCGTCCCCCCGACACCCCGCACCCCCGGCCCCGGGGTTAGGGTTAGGGTTAGGGTTAGGGTTAGTGTTAGGGTTAGGGTTAGGGTTAGGGTTAGGGTTAGTGTTAGGGTTAGGGTTAGGGTTCGCGAACCCCGTCCCCCCGACACCCCGCACCCCCAGCCCCGAGGGTTAGGGTTAGGGTTAGGGTTAGGGTTAGGGTTAGGGTTAGGGTTCGCGAACCCCGTCCCCCCGACACCCCGCACCCCCGGCCCCGAGGGTTAGGGTTAGTGTTAGGGTTAGGGTTAGGGTTAGGGTTCGCGAACCCCGTCCCCCCGACACCCCGCACCCCCGGCCCCGGGGTTAGGGTTAGGGTTAGGGTTAGGGTTAGGGTTAGGGTTAGGGTTCGCGAACCCCGTCCCCCCGACACCCCGCACCCCCGGCCCCGTGGGTTAGGGTTAGGGTTAGGGTTAGGGTTCGCGAACCCCGTCCCCCCGACACCCCGCACCCCCGGCCCCGAGGGTTAGGGTTAGGGTTAGGGTTAGGGTTCGCGTACCCCGTCCCCCCGACACCCCGCACCCCCGGCCCCGAGGGTTAGGGTTAGGGTTAGGGTTAGGGTTAGGGTTCGCGAACCCCGTCCCCCCGACACCCCGCAGCCCCCACCCCCGACGCCGGGTTAGCCTCTGCCTGAGGGTCAGGGTTCGGGTCCTTTTAGAGGTATCGTTGGGGCTACGGTGTGGCTATAATTCCAGTTATGCCATGATTAATTTAGCGCGTGATTAGTTTAGAGGATGATTAAATTAAGGGATGATTCAATTAGGCCGTGATTAGTTTAGCGGATGATTCAATTAGCCCGTGATTCAATTAGGCTGTGATTCAATTAGGCCGTGATTAGTTTAGCGGATGATTCAATTAGGCCGTGATTAGTTTAGGGGATGATTCAATTAGGCCGTGATTCAATCAGGCCGTGATTCAATTAGGCCGTGATTCAATTAGGCCGTGATTAGTTTAGCGGATGATTCAATTAGGCCATGATTCGATCAGGCCGTGATTCAATCAGGCCGTGATTCAATTAGGCCGTGATTCAATTAGGCCGTGATTAGTTTAGCGGATGATTCAATTAGGCCGTGATTCATTTAGCGCGTGATTAGGTTAGCACGTGATTAGGTTAAAGCTAAAGAGCTTACCTGCATTGAGAGCAGGCAGGCAGGCGGGCGGGCGGGCGGGGCGGAGGTTGAAGGGCGGCCGAAACCCGGTCCGGAGCAAGCTAGCCGCGGTAGCGTAGCGGATAGAGTCAGGCAGGCAGGCAGGCAGGCAGGTCAGGAGTTCGAGCCCCAGGTAGGGTCACAGGCAGGTACAGGTGAGCCGCTAGCGGCCAAGGGTGGGGGACAGCCTCTTTTTTTGCGGGGCGGGGCCGGCGCCGGAAGGGGCGGGACCAAGACCGGAAGCGGCCGGGACTTTTGTGTCGGAGGTTTGGATTTTCGAATTATGTACTTATGTATTTATCGCGGATTAAATCATGGAGTTCTCTAAGTGTTTGATTTTCGAATTATTTATTTATTTATTCATTCATTTATGTGTCGCTGATGAAATCATGTCGTTCTCGAATGCTCCTAGGTCCGAGGGGAAGGCAGGCCAGAGCGGAGCTGAGGCCGGTCAGGCTCCCAGTCACGTCTCCCACACTCCCACACTCCCGCAGCCGGCCTGCTCCTTCCTTCCTTCCTTCCTTCCTTCCTTCCTTCCTTCCTTCCCTCCCGCCCGGGCGCGAACGCTAGAAGCCGGGAACGGCTCGGCGAGGCTCCCCCAGGGCAGAGCGGCGGCCTCTCGGCCGGGGCTCCGCGCTCTCGCGCCCGCTCGGGCGCGGATCTGGAGCTCCGCCGGCGTGGAAGCTCACTCGGTCCTTCTTTCCCCATCCATCCAGGCTCGCTCGCGAGCAAGCACCCGCCGGCGGGCGGCCGGCCGGCCTGCCGGCCGGCCTGCCTGCCTCCCTCCCTCCCTCTCTCCCTCCCTCCCCTCTCCCGCGTGCTGGGAACTACTGCGCTTCCAGGCAGGCCGGGGCACACAGCACCGCCCGGCGCGCTCCGCTCAGGGGCCGGCTGGTTCCCCTGCGCTGGGGCTCCGCTACGGAGCCCAAACGCACGGAAGGAAGGCCCCCCCCCCCCACACCACATCCACACACACGTCTCTGCTCTGGAGGAGAGCTCCGGGGAAGCCCAGTCTGGCGGCCGCTTTCTCGGCACACACACGGAGGGAAAACACGCTGGCTGGCTGGCTGGCTGGCTGGCGGTGGAGCCGCCTCTCCCCGAGCCAGGGGCAGGCAGGCAGGCAGGCGGGCGGGCGGGCGGGCCCTGGGACCCGGATTCCCCTCCGTGCCGCGCTCGCTGAGTCTGGGCGGCCAAGCACACGCACAGCGTGGGAATGCGGCCCGAGCAGGGGGCGCTTCCCTTCCCCCTCGGACAGAGCTCTCTCCTCGCTCGCTCGCTCGCTCGCTCGCTCGCGGGAGGCCTTGGCGGTTTGTACACACGCCCGGGCGGGCCCGGAGCCCTCTGCCGGGAGGCCCCGGCTCTCCTAGGTCCGAGGGGGGAAGGCAGGCGAGAGCGGAGCTGAGGCCGGTCAGGCTCCCAGTCACGTCTCCCACACTCCCACACCCCCGCAGCCGGCCTGCTCCTTCCTTCCTTCCCGGGCGCGAACGCTAGAAGCCGGGAACGGCTCGGCGAGGCTCCCCCAGGGCAGACTGAGCGGCCTCTCGGCCGGGGCTCCGCGCTCTCGCGCCCGCTCGGGCGCGGATCTGGAGCTCCGCCGGCGTGGAAGCTCACTCGGTCCTTCCTTCCCCCCCATCCATCCAGGCTCGCTCGCGAGCAAGCACCCGCCGGCGGGCGGGCGGGCGGCCTGCCGGCCTGCCGGCCTGCCTGCCTCCCTCCCTCCCTCCCTCCCTCTCTCCCTCCCTCCCCTTTCTCCCTCCCTCCCCTCTCCCGCGTGCTGGGAACTACTGCGCTTCCAGGCAGGCCGGGGCACACAGCACCGCCCGGCGCGCTCCGCTCAGGGGCCGGCTGGTTCCCCTGCGCTGGGGCTCCGCTACGGAGCCCAAACGCACGGAAGGAAGGCGCCCCCCACACCACATCCACACACACGTGTCTGCTCTGGAGGAGAGCTCCGGGGAAGCCCAGTCTGGCGGCCGCTTTCTCGGCACACACACGGAGGGAAAACACGCTGGCTGGCTGGCTGGCTGGCTGGCTGGCTGGCGGTGGAGCCGCCTCTCCCCGAGCCAGGGGTAGGCAGGCAGGCAGGCGGGCGGGCGGGCGGGCGGGCCCTGGGACCCGGATTCCCCTCCGTGCCACGCTCGCTGAGTCTGGGCGGCCAAGCACACACACAGCGTGGGAATGCGGCCCGAGCAGGGGGCGCTTCCCTTCCCCCTCGGACAGAGCTCTCTCCTCGCTCGCTCGCTCGCTCGCTCGCTCGCGGGAGGCCTTGGCGGTTTGTACACACGCCCGGGCGGGCCCGGAGCCCTCTGCCGGGAGGCCCCGGCTCTCCTAGGTCCGAGGGGGAAGGCAGGCGAGAGCGGAGCTGAGGCAAGTCACCCCCCAGCCCCCCGAAATCCACACCCGCAAGCGTAGGGTCATGATTAGCTCAGGGGATGATTAGTTTAGGCCACGATTAGGTGAGGGCGTGATGAGTTTAGCGGGTGATTCAATTAAGGGGTGATTCAATCAGGCCGTGATTCGTTCAGGGGACGATTCAATCAGGCCGTGATTCAATCAGGCCGTGATTCAATCAGGCCGTGATGAGTTCAGCGGCTGATTCAATTAGGCCGTGATTCATTTAGCGCGTGATTAGGTTAAGGCCGTAGAGCTTCCCTGCATTGAGAGCGGGCGGGCGGGGCGGAGGTTGAAGGGCGGCCGAAACCCGGTCCGGAGCAAGCCAGCCGCGGTAGCGTAGCGGGTAGAGTCAGGCAGGCAGGCAGGCAGGCAGGTTAGGCAGGCAGGTCAGGAGTTCGAATCCCAGGTAGGGTGTAGGATGTAGGTAGGTAGGTAGGCAGGCAGGCAGGGTCCTAGAGCTAGGGGTAAGATAGGAACACCCTCTCTTTTTGCGGGGCGGGGCGGGCGCCGGAAGGGGTGGGACAGAGACCGGAAGCGCCCGCGACTTTTTTCGGGCAGGGGTTTTGATTTTTGAATTATTTATTTATTTATCGCTGATTAAATCACGGGTTTAGGGTTAGTGTTAGGGTTAGGGTTAGGGTTAGGGTTAGGGTTAGGGTTCGCGAACCCCGTCCCCCCGAC
This sequence comes from Bos javanicus, assembly GCF_032452875.1. Taxonomy (NCBI): domain Eukaryota; kingdom Metazoa; phylum Chordata; class Mammalia; order Artiodactyla; family Bovidae; genus Bos; species Bos javanicus. Next base: position 73,317,425 of record NC_083884.1, read on the forward strand.
ACCCCGCACCCCCGGCCCCGAGGGTTAGGGTTAGGGTTAGGGTTAGGGTTAGGGTTAGGGTTCGCGTACCCCGTCCCCCCGACACCCCGCACCCCCGGCCCCGAGGGTTAGGGTTAGTGTTAGGGTTAGTGTTAGGGTTAGGGTTAGGGTTCGCGAACCCCGTCCCCCGACACCCCGCACCCCCAGCCCCGAGGGTTAGGGTTAGGGTTAGGGTTAGGGTTAGGGTTCCCCCCGACACCCCGCACCCCCGGCCCCGAGGGTTAGGGTTAGGGTACCCCCCGCACCCCGGCCCCGGGGTTAGGGTTAGGGTTAGGGTTAGGGTTAGGGTTCGCGTACCCCGTCCCCCCGACACCCCGCACCCCCGGCCCCGGGGTTAGGGTTAGGGTTAGGGTTAGGGTTCGCGTACCCCGTCCCCCCGACACCCCGCACCCCCGGCCCCGAGGGTTAGGGTTAGGGTTAGGGTTAGGGTTAGGGTTAGGGTTAGGGTTCGCGAACCCCGTCCCCCCGACACCCCGCACCCCGGCCCCGAGGGTTAGGGTTAGGGTTAGGGTTAGGGTTAGTGTTAGGGTTAGGGTTAGGGTTCGCGAACCCCGTCCCCCCCACACCCCCCACCCCCCGCCCCCGGGTTAGGGTTAGGGTTAGGGTTAGGGTTAGGGTTAGGGTTAGGGTTCGCGAACCCCGTCCCCCCGACACCCCGCACCCCCGGCCCCGAGGGTTAGGGTTAGTGTTAGGGTTAGTGTTAGGGTTAGGGTTAGGGTTCGCGAACCCCGTCCCCCGACACCCCGCACCCCCGGCCCCGAGGGTTAGGGTTAGGGTTAGGGTTAGGGTTAGGGTTAGGGTTCGCGAACCCCGTCCCCCCGACACCCGGCCCCGAGGGTTAGGGTTAGGGTTAGGGTTAGGGTTAGGGTTAGGGTTAGGGTTCGCGAACCCCGTCCCCCCGACACCCCGCACCCCCGGCCCCGGGGTTAGGGTTAGGGTTAGGGTTAGGGTTAGGGTTAGGGTTCGCGAACCCCGTCCCCCCGACACCCCGCACCCCCGGCCCCGGGGTTAGGGTTAGGGTTAGGGTTAGGGTTAGGGTTCGCGAACCCCGTCCCCCCGACACCCCGCACCCCCGGCCCCGAGGGTTAGGGTTAGGGTTAGGGTTAGGGTTAGGGTTAGGGTTAGGGTTCGCGAACCCCGTCCCCCCGACACCCCGCACCCCCGGCCCCGAGGGTTAGGGTTAGGGTTAGGTTAGGGTTAGGGTTAGTGTTAGGGTTAGGGTTAGGGTTCGCGAACCCCGTCCCCCCGACACCCCGCACCCCCAGCCCCGAGGGTTAGGGTTAGGGTTAGGGTTAGGGTTAGGGTTAGGGTTAGGGTTCGCGAACCCCGTCCCCCCGACACCCCGCACCCCCGGCCCCGAGGGTTAGGGTTAGTGTTAGGGTTAGTGTTAGGGTTAGGGTTAGGGTTCGCGAACCCCGTCCCCCCGACACCCCGCACCCCCAGCCCCGAGGGTTAGGGTTAGGGTTAGGGTTAGGGTTAGGGTTAGGGTTAGGGTTCGCGAACCCCGTCCCCCCGACACCCCGCACCCCCGGCCCCGAGGGTTAGGGTTAGGGTTAGGGTTAGGGTTAGGGTTAGGGTTAGGGTTCGCGAACCCCGTCCCCCCGACACCCCGCACCCCCGGCCCCGGGGTTAGGGTTAGGGTTAGGGTTAGGGTTAGGGTTAGGGTTCGCGAACCCGTCCCCCCGACACCCCGCACCCCCGGCCCCGGGGTTAGGGTTAGGGTTAGGGTTAGGGTTAGGGTTAGGGTTCGCGAACCCCGTCCCCCCGACACCCCGCACCCCCGGCCCCGAGGGTTAGGGTTAGTGTTAGGGTTAGTGTTAGGGTTAGGGTTAGGGTTCGCGAACCCCGTCCCCCGACACCCCGCACCCCCAGCCCCGAGGGTTAGGGTTAGGGTTAGGGTTAGGGTTAGGGTTAGGGTTCGCGAACCCCGTCCCCCCCACACCCCCCACCCCCGGCCCCGAGGGTTAGGGTTAGGGTTAGGGTTAGGGTTAGGGTTAGGGTTAGGGTTCGCGAACCCCGTCCCCCCGACACCCCCCACCCCCCGCCCCGGGGTTAGGGTTAGGGTTAGGGTTAGGGTTAGGGTTAGGGTTCGCGAACCCCGCCCCCCGACACCCCGCACCCCCGGCCCCGGGGTTAGGGTTAGGGTTAGGGTTAGGGTTCGCGAACCCCGTCCCCCCGACACCCCGCACCCCCGGCCCCGAGGGTTAGGGTTAGGGTTAGGGTTAGGGTTAGGGTTAGGGTTAGGGTTCGCGAACCCCGTCCCCCCGACACCCCGCACCCCCGGCCCCGAGGGTTAGGGTTAGGGTTAGGGTTAGGGTTAGTGTTAGGGTTAGGGTTAGGGTTCGCGAACCCCGTCCCCCCGACACCCCGCACCCCCGGCCCCGAGGGTTAGGGTTAGGGTTAGGGTTAGGGTTAGGGTTAGGGTTCGCGAACCCCGTCCCCCCGACACCCCGCACCCCCGGCCCCGAGGGTTAGGGTTAGTGTTAGGGTTAGTGTTAGGGTTAGGGTTAGGGTTCGCGAACCCCGTCCCCCCGACACCCCGCACCCCCGGCCCCGGGGTTAGGGTTAGGGTTAGGGTTAGGGTTAGGGTTCGCGAACCCCGTCCCCGACACCCCGGGTTAGGGTTAGGGTTAGGGTTCGCGAACCCCGTCCCCCCGACACCCCGCACCCCCGGCCCCGAGGGTTAGGGTTAGGGTTAGGGTTAGGGTTAGGGTTAGGGTTAGGGTTCGCGAACCCCGTCCCCCCGACACCCCGCACCCCCGGCCCCGAGGGTTAGGGTTAGGGTTAGGGTTAGGGTTAGGGTTAGGGTTCGCGAACCCCGTCCCCCCGACACCCCGCACCCCCGGCCCCGAGGGTTAGGGTTAGGGTTAGGGTTAGGGTTAGGGTTAGGGTTAGGGTTCGCGAACCCCGTCCCCCCGACACCCCGCACCCCCGGCCCCGAGGGTTAGGGTTAGGGTTAGTGTTAGGGTTAGGGTTGGGGTTCGCGAACCCCGTCCCCCCGACACCCCGCACCGGGTTAGGGTTAGGGTTAGGGTTAGGGTTAGGGTTAGGGTTCGCGAACCCCGTCCCCCCGACACCCCGCACCCCGGCCCCGGGGTTAGGGTTAGGTTAGGGTTAGGGTTAGGGTTAGGGTTCGCGAACCCCGTCCCCCCGACACCCCGCACCCCCGGCCCCGGGGTTAGGGTTAGGGTTAGGGTTAGGGTTAGGGTTAGGGTTCGCGAACCCCGTCCCCCCGACACCCCGCACCCCCGGCCCCGAGGGTTAGGGTTAGGGTTAGGGTTAGGGTTAGGGTTAGGGTTAGGGTTCGCGAACCCCGTCCCCCCGACACCCCGCACCCCCCGCCCCGAGGGTTAGGGTTAGGGTTAGGGTTAGGGTTAGGGGTAGGGTTAGGGTTCGCGAACCCCGTCCCCCCGACACCCCGCACCCCCGGCCCCGAGGGTTAGGGTTAGGGTTAGTTAGGGTTAGGGTTAGGTTAGGGTTAGGGTTAGGGTTCGCGTACCCCGTCCCCCCGACACCCCGCACCCCCGGCCCCGGGTTAGGGTTAGGGTTAGGGTTAGGGTTAGGGTTAGGGTTAGGGTTCGCGAACCCCGTCCCCCCGACACCCCGCACCCCCGGCCCCGAGGGTTAGGGTTAGTGTTAGGGTTAGTGTTAGGGTTAGGGTTAGGGTTCGCGAACCCCGTCCCCCCGACACCCCGCACCCCCGGCCCCGAGGGTTAGGGTTAGGGTTAGGGTTAGGGTTAGGGTTAGGGTTAGGGTTAGCGAACCCCGTCCCCCCGACACCCCGCACCCCCGGCCCCGAGGGTTAGGGTTAGGGTTAGGGTTAGGGTTAGGGTTAGGGTTAGGGTTCGCGAACCCCGTCCCCCCGACACCCCGCACCCCCGGCCCCGGGGTTAGGGTTAGGGTTAGGGTTAGGGTTAGGGTTCGCGAACCCCGTCCCCCCGACACCCCGCACCCCCGGCCCCGAGGGTTAGGGTTAGTGTTAGGGTTAGGGTTAGGGTTAGGGTTCGCGAACCCCGTCCCCCCGACACCCCGCACCCCCGGCCCCGGGGTTAGGGTTAGGGTTAGGGTTAGGGTTAGTGTTAGGGTTAGGGTTAGGGTTAGGGTTAGGGTTAGTGTTAGGGTTAGGGTTAGGGTTCGCGAACCCCGTCCCCCCGACACCCCGCACCCCCCGGGTTAGGGTTAGGGTTAGGGTTAGGGTTAGGGTTAGGGTTAGGGTTCGCGAACCCCGTCCCCCCGACACCCCGCACCCCCGGCCCCGAGGGTTAGGGTTAGGGTTAGGGTTAGGGTTCGCGAACCCCGTCCCCCCGACACCCCGCACCCCCGGCCCCCGGGGTAGGGTTAGGGTTAGGGTTAGGGTTAGGGTTAGGGTTAGGGTTCGCGAACCCCGTCCCCCCGACACCCCGCACCCCCGGCCCCGTGGGTTAGGGTTAGGGTTAGGGTTAGGGTTCGCGAACCCCGTCCCCCCGACACCCCGCACCCCCGGCCCCGAGGGTTAGGGTTAGGGTTAGGGTTAGGGTTCGCGAACCCCGTCCCCCCGACACCCCGCACCCCCGGCCCCGAGGGTTAGGGTTAGGGTTAGGGTTAGGGTTCGCGAACCCCGTCCCCCCGACACCCCGCAGCCCCCACCCCCGACGCCGGGTTAGCCTCTGCCTGAGGGTCAGGGTTCGGGTCCTTTTAGAGGTATCGTTGGGGCTACGGTGTGGCTATAATTCCAGTTATGCCATGATTAATTTAGCGCGTGATTAGTTTAGAGGATGATTAAGTTAAGGGATGATTCAATTAGGCCGTGATTAGTTTAGCGGATGATTCAATTAGCCCGTGATTCAATTAGGCTGTGATTCAATTAGGCCGTGATTAGTTTAGCGGATGATTCAATTAGGCCGTGATTAGTTTAGGGGATGATTCAATTAGGCCGTGATTCAATCAGGCCGTGATTCAATTAGGCCGTGATTCAATTAGGCCGTGATTAGTTTAGCGGATGATTCAATTAGGCCATGATTCGATCAGGCCGTGATTCAATCAGGCCGTGATTCAATTAGGCCGTGATTCAATTAGGCCGTGATTAGTTTAGCGGATGATTCAATTAGGCCGTGATTCATTTAGCGCGTGATTAGGTTAGCACGTGATTAGGTTAAAGCTAAAGAGCTTACCTGCATTGAGAGCAGGCAGGCAGGCGGGCGGGCGGGCGGGGCGGAGGTTGAAGGGCGGCCGAAACCCGGTCCGGAGCAAGCTAGCCGCGGTAGCGTAGCGGATAGAGTCAGGCAGGCAGGCAGGCAGGCAGGTCAGGAGTTCGAGCCCCAGGTAGGGTCACAGGCAGGTACAGGTGAGCCGCTAGCGGCCAAGGGTGGGGGACAGCCTCTTTTTTTGCGGGGCGGGGCCGGCGCCGGAAGGGGCGGGACCAAGACCGGAAGCGGCCGGGACTTTTGTGTCGGAGGTTTGGATTTTCGAATTATGTACTTATGTATTTATCGCGGATTAAATCATGGAGTTCTCTAAGTGTTTGATTTTCGAATTATTTATTTATTTATTCATTCATTTATGTGTCGCTGATGAAATCATGTCGTTCTCGAATGCTCCTAGGTCCGAGGGGAAGGCAGGCCAGAGCGGAGCTGAGGCCGGTCAGGCTCCCAGTCACGTCTCCCACACTCCCACACTCCCGCAGCCGGCCTGCTCCTTCCTTCCTTCCTTCCTTCCTTCCTTCCTTCCTTCCTTCCCTCCCGCCCGGGCGCGAACGCTAGAAGCCGGGAACGGCTCGGCGAGGCTCCCCCAGGGCAGAGCGGCGGCCTCTCGGCCGGGGCTCCGCGCTCTCGCGCCCGCCCGGGCGCGGATCTGGAGCTCCGCCGGCGTGGAAGCTCACTCGGTCCTTCTTTCCCCATCCATCCAGGCTCGCTCGCGAGCAAGCACCCGCCGGCGGGCGGCCGGCCGGCCTGCCGGCCGGCCTGCCTGCCTCCCTCCCTCCCCTCTCTCCCTCCCTCCCCTCTCCCGCGTGCTGGGAACTACTGCGCTTCCAGGCAGGCCGGGGCACACATCACCGCCCGGCGCGCTCCGCTCAGGGGCCGGCTGGTTCCCCTGCGCTGGGGCTCCGCTACGGAGCCCAAACGCACGGAAGGAAGGCCCCCCCCCACACCACATCCACACACACGTCTCTGCTCTGGAGGAGAGCTCCGGGGAAGCCCAGTCTGGCGGCCGCTTTCTCGGCACACACACGGAGGGAAAACACGCTGGCTGGCTGGCTGGCTGGCTGGCGGTGGAGCCGCCTCTCCCCGAGCCAGGGGCAGGCAGGCAGGCAGGCGGGCGGGCGGGCGGGCCCTGGGACCCGGATTCCCCTCCGTGCCGCGCTCGCTGAGTCTGGGCGGCCAAGCACACGCACAGCGTGGGAATGCGGCCCGAGCAGGGGGCGCTTCCCTTCCCCCTCGGACAGAGCTCTCTCCTCGCTCGCTCGCTCGCTCGCTCGCTCGCGGGAGGCCTTGGCGGTTTGTACACACGCCCGGGCGGGCCCGGAGCCCTCTGCCGGGAGGCCCCGGCTCTCCTAGGTCCGAGGGGGGAAGGCAGGCGAGAGCGGAGCTGAGGCCGGTCAGGCTCCCAGTCACGTCTCCCACACTCCCACACCCCCGCAGCCGGCCTGCTCCTTCCTTCCTTCCCGGGCGCGAACGCTAGAAGCCGGGAACGGCTCGGCGAGGCTCCCCCAGGGCAGACTGAGCGGCCTCTCGGCCGGGGCTCCGCGCTCTCGCGCCCGCTCGGGCGCGGATCTGGAGCTCCGCCGGCGTGGAAGCTCACTCGGTCCTTCCTTCCCCCCCCCCCCCCCCATCCATCCAGGCTCGCTCGCGAGCAAGCACCCGCCGGCGGGCGGGCGGGCGGCCTGCCGGCCTGCCGGCCTGCCTGCCTCCCTCCCTCCCTCCCTCCCTCCCTCCCTCCCCTTTCTCCCTCCCTCCCCTCTCCCGCGTGCTGGGAACTACTGCGCTTCCAGGCAGGCCGGGGCACACAGCACCGCCCGGCGCGCTCCGCTCAGGGGCCGGCTGGTTCCCCTGCGCTGGGGCTCCGCTACGGAGCCCAAACGCACGGAAGGAAGGCGCCCCCCACACCACATCCACACACACGTGTCTGCTCTGGAGGAGAGCTCCGGGGAAGCCCAGTCTGGCGGCCGCTTTCTCGGCACACACACGGAGGGAAAACACGCTGGCTGGCTGGCTGGCTGGCTGGCTGGCTGGCGGTGGAGCCGCCTCTCCCCGAGCCAGGGGTAGGCAGGCAGGCAGGCGGGCGGGCGGGCGGGCGGGCCCTGGGACCCGGATTCCCCTCCGTGCCACGCTCGCTGAGTCTGGGCGGCCAAGCACACACACAGCGTGGGAATGCGGCCCGAGCAGGGGGCGCTTCCCTTCCCCCTCGGACAGAGCTCTCTCCTCGCTCGCTCGCTCGCTCGCTCGCTCGCGGGAGGCCTTGGCGGTTTGTACACACGCCCGGGCGGGCCCGGAGCCCTCTGCCGGGAGGCCCCGGCTCTCCTAGGTCCGAGGGGGAAGGCAGGCGAGAGCGGAGCTGAGGCAAGTCACCCCCCAGCCCCCCGAAATCCACACCCGCAAGCGTAGGGTCATGATTAGCTCAGGGGATGATTAGTTTAGGCCACGATTAGGTGAGGGCGTGATGAGTTTAGCGGGTGATTCAATTAAGGGGTGATTCAATCAGGCCGTGATTCGTTCAGGGGACGATTCAATCAGGCCGTGATTCAATCAGGCCGTGATTCAATCAGGCCGTGATGAGTTCAGCGGCTGATTCAATTAGGCCGTGATTCATTTAGCGCGTGATTAGGTTAAGGCCGTAGAGCTTCCGTGCATTGAGAGCGGGCGGGCGGGGCGGAGGTTGAAGGGCGGCCGAAACCCGGTCCAGAGCAAGCCAGCCGCGGTAGCGTAGCGGGTAGAGTCAGGCAGGCAGGCAGGTAGGCAGGTTAGGCAGGCAGGTCAGGAGTTCGAATCCCAGGTAGGGTGTAGGATGTAGGTAGGTAGGTAGGCAGGCAGGCAGGGTCCTAGAGCTAGGGGTAAGATAGGAACACCCTCTCTTTTTGCGGGGCGGGGCGGGCGCCGGAAGGGGTGGGACAGAGACCGGAAGCGCCCGCGACTTTTTTCGGGCAGGGGTTTTGATTTTTGAATTATTTATTTATTTATCGCTGATTAAATCACGGGTTTAGGGTTAGTGTTAGGGTTAGGGTTAGGGTTAGGGTTAGGGTTAGGGTTCGCGAACCCCGTCCCCCCGACACCCCGCACCCCCGGCCCCGGGGTTAGGGTTAGGGTTAGGGTTAGGGTTAGGGTTAGGGTTCGCGAACCCCGTCCCCCCGACACCCCGCACCCCCGGCCCCGAGGGTTAGGGTTAGTGTTAGGGTTAGTGTTAGGGTTAGGGTTAGGGTTCGCGAACCCCGTCCCCCCGACACCCCGCACCCCCAGCCCCGAGGGTTAGGGTTAGGGTTAGGGTTAGGGTTAGGGTTAGGGTTAGGGTTCGCGAACCCCGTCCCCCCGACACCCCGCACCCCCGGCCCCGAGGGTTAGGGTTAGGGTTAGGGTTAGGGTTAGGGTTAGGGTTAGGGTTCGCGAACCCCGTCCCCCCGACACCCCGCACCCCCGGCCCCGGGGTTAGGGTTAGGGTTAGGGTTAGGGTTAGGGTTAGGGTTCGCGAACCCCGTCCCCCCGACACCCCGCACCCCCGGCCCCGGGGTTAGGGTTAGGGTTAGGGTTAGGGTTAGGGTTCGCGAACCCCGTCCCCCCGACACCCCGCACCCCCGGCCCCGAGGGTTAGGGTTAGGGTTAGGGTTAGGGTTAGGGTTAGGGTTAGGGTTCGCGAACCCCGTCCCCCCGACACCCCGCACCCCCGGCCCCGAGGGTTAGGGTTAGGGTTAGGTTAGGGTTAGGGTTAGTGTTAGGGTTAGGGTTAGGGTTCGCGAACCCCGTCCCCCCGACACCCCGCACCCCCAGCCCCGAGGGTTAGGGTTAGGGTTAGGGTTAGGGTTAGGGTTAGGGTTAGGGTTCGCGAACCCCGTCCCCCCGACACCCCGCACCCCCGGCCCCGAGGGTTAGGGTTAGTGTTAGGGTTAGTGTTAGGGTTAGGGTTAGGGTTCGCGAACCCCGTCCCCCCGACACCCCGCACCCCCAGCCCCGAGGGTTAGGGTTAGGGTTAGGGTTAGGGTTAGGGTTAGGGTTAGGGTTCGCGAACCCCGTCCCCCCGACACCCCGCACCCCCGGCCCCGAGGGTTAGGGTTAGGGTTAGGGTTAGGGTTAGGGTTAGGGTTAGGGTTCGCGAACCCCGTCCCCCCGACACCCCGCACCCCCGGCCCCGGGGTTAGGGTTAGGGTTAGGGTTAGGGTTAGGGTTCGCGAACCCCGTCCCCCCGACACCCCGCACCCCCGGCCCCGGGGTTAGGGTTAGGGTTAGGGTTAGGGTTAGGGTTCGCGAACCCCGTCCCCCCGACACCCCGCACCCCCGGCCCCGAGGGTTAGGGTTAGGGTTAGGGTTAGGGTTAGGGTTAGGGTTCGCGAACCCCGTCCCCCCGACACCCCGCACCCCCGGCCCCGAGGGTTAGGGTTAGGGTTAGGGTTAGGGTTAGGGTTAGTGTTAGGGTTAGGGTTAGGGTTCGCGAACCCCGTCCCCCCGACACCCCGCACCCCCAGCCCCGAGGGTTAGGGTTAGGGTTAGGGTTAGGGTTAGGGTTAGGGTTAGGGTTCGCGAACCCCGTCCCCCCGACACCCCGCACCCCCGGCCCCGAGGGTTAGGGTTAGTGTTAGGGTTAGTGTTAGGGTTAGGGTTAGGGTTCGCGAACCCCGTCCCCCCGACACCCCGCACCCCCAGCCCCGAGGGTTAGGGTTAGGGTTAGGGTTAGGGTTAGGGTTAGGGTTAGGGTTCGCGAACCCCGTCCCCCCGACACCCCGCACCCCCGGCCCCGAGGGTTAGGGTTAGGGTTAGGGTTAGGGTTAGGGTTAGGGTTAGGGTTCGCGAACCCCGTCCCCCCGACACCCCGCACCCCCGGCCCCGGGGTTAGGGTTAGGGTTAGGGTTAGGGTTAGGGTTAGGGTTCGCGAACCCCGTCCCCCCGACACCCCGCACCCCCGGCCCCGGGGTTAGGGTTAGGGTTAGGGTTAGGGTTAGGGTTAGGGTTCGCGAACCCCGTCCCCCCGACACCCCGCACCCCCGGCCCCGAGGGTTAGGGTTAGTGTTAGGGTTAGTGTTAGGGTTAGGGTTAGGGTTCGCGAACCCCGTCCCCCCGACACCCCGCACCCCCAGCCCCGAGGGTTAGGGTTAGGGTTAGGGTTAGGGTTAGGGTTAGGGTTAGGGTTCGCGAACCCCGTCCCCCCGACACCCCGCACCCCCGGCCCCGAGGGTTAGGGTTAGGGTTAGGGTTAGGGTTAGGGTTAGGGTTAGGGTTCGCGAACCCCGTCCCCCCGACACCCCGCACCCCCGGCCCCGGGGTTAGGGTTAGGGTTAGGGTTAGGGTTAGGGTTAGGGTTCGCGTACCCCGTCCCCCCGACACCCCGCACCCCCGGCCCCGGGTTAGGGTTAGGGTTAGGGTTAGGGTTCGCGTACCCCGTCCCCCCGACACCCCGCACCCCCGGCCCCGAGGGTTAGGGTTAGGGTTAGGGTTAGGGTTAGGGTTAGGGTTAGGGTTCGCGAACCCCGTCCCCCCGACACCCCGCACCCCCGGCCCCGAGGGTTAGGGTTAGGGTTAGGTTAGGGTTAGGGTTAGTGTTAGGGTTAGGGTTAGGGTTCGCGAACCCCGTCCCCCCGACACCCCGCACCCCCAGCCCCGAGGGTTAGGGTTAGGGTTAGGGTTAGGGTTAGGGTTAGGGTTAGGGTTCGCGAACCCCGTCCCCCCCACACCCCGCACCCCCCGCCCCGAGGGTTAGGGTTAGTGTTAGGGTTAGTGTTAGGGTTAGGGTTAGGGTTCGCGAACCCCGTCCCCCCCAAAACCCCCACCCCCCGCCCCCAGGGGTAGGGTTAGGGTTAGGGTTAGGGTTAGGGTTTGGGTTAGGGTTCGCGAACCCCGTCCCCCCGACACCCCGCACCCCCGGCCCCGAGGGTTAGGGTTAGGGTTAGGGTTAGGGTTAGGGTTAGGGTTAGGGTTCGCGAACCCCGTCCCCCCGACACCCCGCACCCCCGGCCCCGGGGTTAGGGTTAGGGTTAGGGTTAGGGTTAGGGTTCGCGAACCCCGTCCCCCCGACACCCCGCACCCCCGGCCCCGAGGGTTAGGGTTAGTGTTAGGGTTAGTGTTAGGGTTAGGGTTAGGGTTCGCGAACCCCGTCCCCCCGACACCCCGCACCCCCGGCCCCGAGGGTTAGGGTTAGTGTTAGGGTTAGGGTTAGGGTTAGGGTTCGCGAACCCCGTCCCCCGACACCCCGCACCCCCGGCCCCGGGGTTAGGGTTAGGGTTAGGGTTAGGGTTCGCGAACCCCGTCCCCCCGACACCCCGCACCCCCGGCCCCGAGGGTTAGGGTTAGTGTTAGGGTTAGGGTTAGGGTTAGGGTTCGCGAACCCCGTCCCCCGACACCCCGCACCCCCGGCCCCGGGGTTAGGGTTAGGGTTAGGGTTAGGGTTAGTGTTAGGGTTAGGGTTAGGGTTAGGGTTAGGGTTAGTGTTAGGGTTAGGGTTAGGGTTCGCGAACCCCGTCCCCCGACACCCCGCACCCCCAGCCCCGAGGGTTAGGGTTAGGGTTAGGGTTAGGGTTAGGGTTAGGGTTAGGGTTCGCGAACCCCGTCCCCCCGACACCCCGCACCCCCCGCCCCGTGGGTTAGGGTTAGGGTTAGGGTTCGCGAACCCCGTCCCCCCGACACCCCGCACCCCCGGCCCCGAGGGTTAGGGTTAGGGTTAGGGTTAGGGTTCGCGTACCCCGTCCCCCCGACACCCCGCACCCCCGGCCCCGAGGGTTAGGGTTAGGGTTAGGGTTAGGGTTAGGGTTAGGGTTCGCGAACCCCGTCCCCCCGACACCCCGCAGCCCCCACCCCCGACGCCGGGTTAGCCTCTGCCTGAGGGTCAGGGTTCGGGTCCTTTTAGAGGTATCGTTGGGGCTACGGTGTGGCTATAATTCCAGTTATGCCATGATTAATTTAGCGCGTGATTAGTTTAGAGGATGATTAAGTTAAGGGATGATTCAATTAGGCCGTGATTAGTTTAGCGGATGATTCAATTAGCCCGTGATTCAATTAGGCTGTGATTCAATTAGGCCGTGATTAGTTTAGCGGATGATTCAATTAGGCCGTGATTAGTTTAGGGGATGATTCAATTAGGCCGTGATTCAATCAGGCCGTGATTCAATTAGGCCGTGATTCAATTAGGCCGTGATTAGTTTAGCGGATGATTCAATTAGGCCATGATTCGATCAGGCCGTGATTCAATCAGGCCGTGATTCAATTAGGCCGTGATTCAATTAGGCCGTGATTAGTTTAGCGGATGATTCAATTAGGCCGTGATTCATTTAGCGCGTGATTAGGTTAGCACGTGATTAGGTTAAAGCTAAAGAGCTTACCTGCATTGAGAGCAGGCAGGCAGGCGGGCGGGCGGGCGGGGCGGAGGTTGAAGGGCGGCCGAAACCCGGTCCGGAGCAAGCTAGCCGCGGTAGCGTAGCGGATAGAGTCAGGCAGGCAGGCAGGCAGGCAGGTCAGGAGTTCGAGCCCCAGGTAGGGTCACAGGCAGGTACAGGTGAGCCGCTAGCGGCCAAGGGTGGGGGACAGCCTCTTTTTTTGCGGGGCGGGGCCGGCGCCGGAAGGGGCGGGACCAAGACCGGAAGCGGCCGGGACTTTTGTGTCGGAGGTTTGGATTTTCGAATTATGTACTTATGTATTTATCGCGGATTAAATCATGGAGTTCTCTAAGTGTTTGATTTTCGAATTATTTATTTATTTATTCATTCATTTATGTGTCGCTGATGAAATCATGTCGTTCTCGAATGCTCCTAGGTCCGAGGGGAAGGCAGGCCAGAGCGGAGCTGAGGCCGGTCAGGCTCCCAGTCACGTCTCCCACACTCCCACACTCCCGCAGCCGGCCTGCTCCTTCCTTCCTTCCTTCCTTCCTTCCTTCCTTCCTTCCTTCCCTCCCGCCCGGGCGCGAACGCTAGAAGCCGGGAACGGCTCGGCGAGGCTCCCCCAGGGCAGAGCGGCGGCCTCTCGGCCGGGGCTCCGCGCTCTCGCGCCCGCTCGGGCGCGGATCTGGAGCTCCGCCGGCGTGGAAGCTCACTCGGTCCTTCTTTCCCCATCCATCCAGGCTCGCTCGCGAGCAAGCACCCGCCGGCGGGCGGCCGGCCGGCCTGCCGGCCGGCCTGCCTGCCTCCCTCCCTCCCCTCTCTCCCTCCCTCCCCTCTCCCGCGTGCTGGGAACTACTGCGCTTCCAGGCAGGCCGGGGCACACAGCACCGCCCGGCGCGCTCCGCTCAGGGGCCGGCTGGTTCCCCTGCGCTGGGGCTCCGCTACGGAGCCCAAACGCACGGAAGGAAGGCCCCCCCCCCCCACACCACATCCACACACACGTCTCTGCTCTGGAGGAGAGCTCCGGGGAAGCCCAGTCTGGCGGCCGCTTTCTCGGCACACACACGGAGGGAAAACACGCTGGCTGGCTGGCTGGCTGGCTGGCGGTGGAGCCGCCTCTCCCCGAGCCAGGGGCAGGCAGGCAGGCAGGCGGGCGGGCGGGCGGGCCCTGGGACCCGGATTCCCCTCCGTGCCGCGCTCGCTGAGTCTGGGCGGCCAAGCACACGCACAGCGTGGGAATGCGGCCCGAGCAGGGGGCGCTTCCCTTCCCCTCGGACAGAGCCTCTCCTCGCTCGCTCGCTCGCTCGCTCGCGGGAGGCCTTGGCGGTTTGTACACACGCCCGGGCGGGCCCGGAGCCCTCTGCCGGGAGGCCCCGGCTCTCCTAGGTCCGAGGGGGGAAGGCAGGCGAGAGCGGAGCTGAGGCCGGTCAGGCTCCCAGTCACGTCTCCCACACTCCCACACCCCCGCAGCCGGCCTGCTCCTTCCTTCCTTCCCGGGCGCGAACGCTAGAAGCCGGGAACGGCTCGGCGAGGCTCCCCCAGGGCAGACTGAGCGGCCTCTCGGCCGGGGCTCCGCGCTCTCGCGCCCGCTCGGGCGCGGATCTGGAGCTCCGCCGGCGTGGAAGCTCACTCGGTCCTTCCTTCCCCCCCCCCCCCCCATCCATCCAGGCTCGCTCGCGAGCAAGCACCCGCCGGCGGGCGGGCGGGCGGCCTGCCGGCCTGCCGGCCTGCCTGCCTCCCTCCCTCCCTCCCTCCCCTCTCTCCCTCCCTCCCCTTTCTCCCTCCCTCCCCTCTCCCGCGTGCTGGGAACTACTGCGCTTCCAGGCAGGCCGGGGCACACAGCACCGCCCGGCGCGCTCCGCTCAGGGGCCGGCTGGTTCCCCTGCGCTGGGGCTCCGCTACGGAGCCCAAACGCACGGAAGGAAGGCGCCCCCCACACCACATCCACACACACGTGTCTGCTCTGGAGGAGAGCTCCGGGGAAGCCCAGTCTGGCGGCCGCTTTCTCGGCACACACACGGAGGGAAAACACGCTGGCTGGCTGGCTGGCTGGCTGGCTGGCTGGCGGTGGAGCCGCCTCTCCCCGAGCCAGGGGTAGGCAGGCAGGCAGGCGGGCGGGCGGGCGGGCGGGCCCTGGGACCCGGATTCCCCTCCGTGCCACGCTCGCTGAGTCTGGGCGGCCAAGCACACACACAGCGTGGGAATGCGGCCCGAGCAGGGGGCGCTTCCCTTCCCCCTCGGACAGAGCTCTCTCCTCGCTCGCTCGCCGCTCGCTCGCTCGCGGGAGGCCTTGGCGGTTTGTACACACGCCCGGGCGGGCCCGGAGCCCTCTGCCGGGAGGCCCCGGCTCTCCTAGGTCCGAGGGGGAAGGCAGGCGAGAGCGGAGCTGAGGCAAGTCACCCCCCAGCCCCCCGAAATCCACACCCGCAAGCGTAGGGTCATGATTAGCTCAGGGGATGATTAGTTTAGGCCACGATTAGGTGAGGGCGTGATGAGTTTAGCGGGTGATTCAATTAAGGGGTGATTCAATCAGGCCGTGATTCGTTCAGGGGACGATTCAATCAGGCCGTGATTCAATCAGGCCGTGATTCAATCAGGCCGTGATGAGTTCAGCGGCTGATTCAATTAGGCCGTGATTCATTTAGCGCGTGATTAGGTTAAGGCCGTAGAGCTTCCGTGCATTGAGAGCGGGCGGGCGGGGCGGAGGTTGAAGGGCGGCCGAAACCCGGTCCAGAGCAAGCCAGCCGCGGTAGCGTAGCGGGTAGAGTCAGGCAGGCAGGCAGGTAGGCAGGTTAGGCAGGCAGGTCAGGAGTTCGAATCCCAGGTAGGGTGTAGGATGTAGGTAGGTAGGTAGGCAGGCAGGCAGGGTCCTAGAGCTAGGGGTAAGATAGGAACACCCTCTCTTTTTGCGGGGCGGGGCGGGCGCCGGAAGGGGTGGGACAGAGACCGGAAGCGCCCGCGACTTTTTTCGGGCAGGGGTTTTGATTTTTGAATTATTTATTTATTTATCGCTGATTAAATCACGGGTTTAGGGTTAGTGTTAGGGTTAGGGTTAGGGTTAGGGTTAGGGTTAGGGTTCGCGAACCCCGTCCCCCCGACACCCCGCACCCCCGGCCCCGGGGTTAGGGTTAGGGTTAGGGTTAGGGTTAGGGTTAGGGTTCGCGAACCCCGTCCCCCCGACACCCCGCACCCCCGGCCCCGAGGGTTAGGGTTAGTGTTAGGGTTAGTGTTAGGGTTAGGGTTAGGGTTCGCGAACCCCGTCCCCCCGACACCCCGCACCCCCAGCCCCGAGGGTTAGGGTTAGGGTTAGGGTTAGGGTTAGGGTTAGGGTTAGGGTTCGCGAACCCCGTCCCCCCGACACCCCGCACCCCCGGCCCCGAGGGTTAGGGTTAGGGTTAGGGTTAGGGTTAGGGTTAGGGTTAGGGTTCGCGAACCCCGTCCCCCCGACACCCCGCACCCCCGGCCCCGGGGTTAGGGTTAGGGTTAGGGTTAGGGTTAGGGTTAGGGTTCGCGAACCCCGTCCCCCCGACACCCCGCACCCCCGGCCCCGGGGTTAGGGTTAGGGTTAGGGTTAGGGTTAGGGTTCGCGAACCCCGTCCCCCCCACACCCCGCACCCCCGGCCCCGAGGGTTAGGGGTAGGGTTAGGGTTAGGGTTAGGGTTAGGGTTAGGGTTCGCGAACCCCGTCCCCCCGACACCCCGCACCCCCGGCCCCGAGGGTTAGGGTTAGGGTTAGGTTAGGGTTAGGGTTAGTTAGGGTTAGGGTTAGGGTTCG